>NC_143077.1:2015000-2315000 GCF_052426305.1 Pelodiscus sinensis
GATTGGACTAGTAAGACATGTGATCCTACCACCTGGTACCGGAATTCCATTTTCACCCATGTAGTTTTCCATGGATGGGGAAATGTAAAACAAAAGATTCCCATCCTGGGGAGAGGACTTAGCAATGGAAAGCTGTCGGGTCTTTGTCTTTGGCTGATCTGGGAAATCCTGGAAAGATACAAAGGGACGGGGACCCAGTTCAAGATAAAAGAGGTTGGCTCTGGCTTGGAGTTTATGCCTAGAACAAGAACAGCTCTTTAGGGTAAGAATCTGCCTGCAATAAGTATTTTAGTGAATTAGAACCAACTATGCATTTTCTTTTCATTTCAACTTAGTAACTGACTTTGATCTGTCTGCTGCAGCCACTTAACGCCTACTATTTGTACTTAACAAAAACACTTTTGTTTATTGTCAGACCCAGCGCAAATCATTGTTACATGGGGGAATGACTAGTGCGCATCTCTCTCTTTCACTGATAGAAGGCAAACGATCTCATGAGCTTTCCTTGTGTAAAACTTTTACACGGAGAAGGACGGATTTATTTGGGTTTGGATCCCTTTTGAGGGTTGGTTTCCTGGGTGATGAGCCCTAGAACTGCGTCTCTCCAGCGCTGATGTGGTTCAGTGTCTGCATTGCTCTTCAGGGGGGTGGTAACCCCCACTCCGTGCCTTGTCTGGAATCTGGCCCAGCAGGACAGTAGGGTGGGGAGCCCCTGAGAGCAAGAAGGTGGGTTCAGTGACAATCAGCACACTGAGGAACTCTCTGCCTCAAACCCTCCTTTGAAACAGGAGGTGCCAGGAGGTATTTCCACTGTAATTCCACAGGGCATCTGAGGAATAGATGCCCCAAGCTAAAAGGGAATAATTCCCCCTCCCCCCATAGTGGCTCAGTGTCCTTGCCCCTGGGGAGCCAGAAAGTCCATCCCGGCTATTCAAGGAGCTCAAGGAAACAGCTCTTTTCACCCCCGAGCCAACGGGTTAGTGGAACGGTTCAATGGGCTATGCTGGGTGCAGCTGTAACACCCACAGGCCTCTGGCTGTCAGCTCAGGCTGCAGAGCAAACTCCTCTCGCTGCACATGGTCTCCGAGCCACTCCCTGGGACAGGGCACCGTGGGGGAGGGAACACAGTCACACCTACTGACTCAGCAAGAGCATTGGGAGGCGGGGTGCCCTGAGCAGCGGGGTGCTGATGCCAAGCTCACTGTCGGGTGCCAGCGTCCGCCCACCGGAACCGGGGGGGAGGGTCTGAGGCAGGCAGGTGGTGGCCTTGCAAAGCCTGTGCGTTTCTGAGCCCGCACAGACGCTGCCGTCAGCGTGACCCGGCCCTGGGTGCAGGAGGGGAGGATGGTCCAGCCCTAGGGCTCTTCAATCCCTGGATGGGCTGAGGCTTTGGCTCCCCACCCCACCCCGGCCCGTTTGCCAGGGCTGGGGAGAAGCATGTCCAAGGCGGAGGGTGCGGCTAGCGGGGCCCTGCGGGTCCCTCGCCTGGCGACAGCACCGCAGCAGGGAGCTCGTGAGGCGCTTAGGGCATAAAAGCTCCCCGAAGGCCCCTGGGGTTGTCAGAGCAGTGGCCCCGCACCCGCCCTGCACGTCCCCCGCTGCCCTGCGCAGCAGTGGCGCTCCTTTACTGGAAAGAGGCCGCGGGGGCCCGGGCGCCTTCCTTTCTCACAGCTTTCTCGGGCCCGGCTCAGAGCTCGGGGAGTGCGTCACTGCTGAGCACCGGCTCCCTCGCGCCGGAAACGCGCTTGTCACGAACACTGGCCCCGCTGGGCGTCAGGTGACTTGCCAGGAAGCCGAGGCCCTGGAAGGAGCTCTGCAGAGAGAAGGGCGCGCAGGGCCAAGTGCAAAGAGCTGAGACTTATCTGCAAAGATCAGCTGTGCAAGGAAACCGCAGAGCAGCACCACAAAGCGGGAGAGTTTGCATGCACCTGGATTCCCCAGGCGCCTGCCGCCCCCCTCGCGCGTCTCTTCCTCTGCCTCGGCTCCCCTTGCAGGGGCGACGGCCAGGCCGCTCGGTTCAGCACCCTGCCCCGGATTTCACACTTCTGCCAGCCCAGCGGCTGTGACCCGCTTTCACTGCTCTCCTCAGGGGCTGGGGCCGGGGGGGAGAGCAGGGAGAGGGGGCAGGGCCGGAGCCTGGCCAGCGGCTAAGCTCCAAATGCACGGTCAATCCACAGCCTTTGGAGTCTATTTAAAGTGCAGACCGTGGGAAACTTCTTCAGACGCGTGCGGTTTCTCTCGGCTGGGGGACTTGTGTCTGTAGCTGCTGCTGAGTGAGTCACAGTCAATGCGAGAGAAGCTGGGGGGGCGGGGGGGAGCAGCCACAGCTATTTGAGCTTCTGCATCTGAGGACACAATCTGCCTCCTCCAACGACCAGGGCTGGATGGGCCAGAGGAGTCCGCCCCACGGCGGGTTTCTCTTCCCCCCCCGTGCCACGCTGGCCGCTCAACGAAAGAAAATCTCGAACTCTAGTGACACGTGGCCTTGCCAGGCCTGGCCCCGCAGACCCCGCCTGCCAGGAGGGCCCACTGAAATCTGCAGGGCGGGGGTGGCCTGGCACCCAGCTACCCACCTGGGGAGCAGAGCCGGCCCGGCCCGGCCGACACCTACCACTGCGGGTTGTGGGTTCGAGCCCTGCCCACCTCGGGAACGTCACTGTCACCACCAGCTGCCCCATTAGGCAGGCCGAATAAGGGGCGCGTGGGGGGAGGGCCAGTTCTCAAGTGGCCTAGGGGTTAGGGCATTGGTTGGGGGCGCCAGGGTTATGGGTTCGAGCCCCGCCCACCCGGGGAGTGTCACCAACAGCTGCCAGTGACATTGCCCCGGCAGGAGACAGTCACCCCAGCAATGTAGTCAAGGCCTTGGTCTGGACACTGCCAGCTCCAGGGAAGAATGGACCCTTACAACAGCGAGGCACAGCCCCTTCCCCCCCCCCCCCCCGCGCTGCAGCAAGTGTTCATGCAACAGGGCTAGCACAATGGGTGTTTGTCGTGTGATCACGGCCTCAGCGGCCCAGCCCCATCCCTGGTTAGCCCCCCCTCTTGCTCCATGGGGAGAGTCTGCCCTCGTAGCCAGCCATGGCTCCTGCCCCCTCCGTGTCAGCACGGCTGCCTCGTGCCCCCTGCCGTCCCCCGTGAGGGGCAGCGGAAAACCAACCATCTTACCTATGGAACTGGCTCATGGCCCCGAGGGCGTCAGGCCTGAACTGGATCCACGTCTAACGCTTCATTCCCTGGGCCACACGTGGACACCTGCAGCCACCCCAGCAGCATTCGTGCACGGGCAACCTGGCTAAATCATCGTTTGCAGACACAGGCCAGGTGCTTGAGTGGCGTAAATCAGGATAACTCCGCTGCCATCAACGGGCCACATCTTCAGCTGGAGTAAATCGGCAGAGCTCCACTGCCAGCGCATGGCTCCACTAGGAAAGGATTTCAAAATAATAACTCTGGAAAGAAGTATTTCGAAACAAGCTTATCCCCCAGGAAAGCAGGAGCTACTGCTTCGAAAGGGCGGACGCTGGGCGTGGCAGGGCGGACTAAAGGACTCCCCGGTGTAGACCAGGGTTCAGTGGGCTAGATCCCCGGCTGGTGCAAATCAGCAGAGCTGTGCTGACGTCAAGGGACCGACGGGCATTCACACCAGCCCCACCTGTGCCGGGCCAGCGTCAGGGGCTCAGCTCCCTGTGCAGACTGCCCCGTGCGAGGGCTCAGAGGTGGTGTCTCCGTTTACACCCTGGTGTACGAAAGCAGCCGCCCCTCTTGCCAGGTGACATGGGAAAGGAGATCTGCCCAGGTGGCATCTTTGCCACAAGCAACTCCGGGGCTCGACCCCCGGCTGGTGTGACCGGACGCAGATCCCTCCTCCCAGGGAGCCCTGCTGCTTTACACCCACTGGAGATCTGGCCCAGGAGGAAGACTTCCCGGGAGGGGGAGCACGTGCCTCTGATGGGCAGCCCCCGGCCCTGCTGCCGTCTGAGTTAACGGCTCCGATGCCGGTACCGGCGAGTTTCGTGTCTGAATTCTCTGGGCAGAGCCTCCGTTGTTGGGAGGCCGCACAGCCCCCCTGCAGGCCACGGAGAGACGCTGATTTACACCCCCAGGATCCCACGACGGCGGCTGCCCCGCTGCAGAGACAAGCAGCAAACAGCCCGGAGACGGGGGGACTTTGTTGATTTTTGCTACCTTACGTCACTGGCTCTTCCCCTCTAATGAAACAGGCTTCAAACCACAGGCTTGTACCTTGCGCTGTGAAAAGAGGGGGTGCCAGGCAGGGGGCCCAAGGATTTCATTCACGTGATTAGCCCGAACTGGGACTGAACGGCCGGTTCTTGCCTCTTGGCAAGGGGGGGAGAGGGCGACTGTGGGTGGGAGCCGGGGGAGGGGAGGATCCGGGCACTCGCCAGTGTGATCCTTTTCCTCTCTCTGAGGAGGGATCAGGAGACGCACTGATGCCTCCGGCCAGGACTCGCCAGCCAGACTTTGCTCCGTTTCCCGGTGGGAGGCAGTGTCCCCCGGCTGCGCGAGAGGTGGGGCTGGAGGGCCGCTGCACCATGGACCCTCTAGGAGTGGGGCAGCTCAGGCGGCCCAGCGGGGGGTCGCTTTGGGCAGCTGGCCCAGGGTCACGCGCTGACCCCGTGAGCGCCAGGCAGAGAAGGGTGGCACGGCCTGACTCCACAAAGCGCCAGAAGCCAGAAGAGCTGTGGGCACTGACTGGCCACGGGTCTGAGCTCCCCCCTCCACGGCTCCTGGGGAGCAGCAGTCCAGGGTTTCCAGTAGCCCCCTTCCGGGTACAAAGACCATCCGCTGTCAGCTCAGAAGGGATGGGGGGACCTGCGGGATCACCGGGCCCCTGGGCAATGTGGGGGGGGCAGCTCCATGCTCCCAGAAGGGCGGGGCTGGGGCTGGCAGCCCCTAATGCCACCTGCACGGCGCGGTGCCCCCTCCCCTGCCGGCCAGGCCACGTGGCACGTGGTTCTGCAGTCACCGTGCCCACAGAAATGCTAAAGGGCCGGGGCTCCAGCTGCCCGTGGCCATGACAGTGGCCGGGAGCCCTGGACCCTTTAGAATCACCAGGCCCCAGGGCACCAGCCCTCTGCCCCCACCCTGTCAGCAGGCCCGAGCATGATGATCCCCTAATCTGCCCTCCTGCCCATCGCAGGCCACCAGCCTGTCACAGACCCGGAACCTCTGGCTGAGACACTGGCGTCCTCAGAGACTCCATCGTGTACCCCAGCGTGACCCTGCATGTGCCCTGTGCCCCGTGCGAGAGGAAGGCAAATCCCCCCCCCCACAGGCTCCCTGCCAATCTGAGCTGGGGGGAAATTTGCTCCTGACCCAAATATGGTGACGTTAGACCCTCATATGCAGGCAAGACCCCCCAGCCAGACGCCTGCGACAGAATTCTCTGGAGTAACTCAGAGCTCGCTGGAGATATGAACTGCTATCCCTCGCAGACCTCTGCGTGCACCGCAGGCACCCCAGCATCCCACCCCCCACAAACGTGCCACGCTCAGTCCAGGAGCCAGGTCTTTCACTTCCTGGGATGTCTCCTTGGTTTGATCTTGCTCCACTCCAGGCTTATCTGAAGACACCTTTTTGCCCAAGGAGCTATAACTTTATTTCTCTCCTGTGACCATCCCTAGAGTGTTAACAAGGACCGAGAAACTAACGTGAATTATTCGTGGAATGCAGCTGTGGCTGGCTCCTACCCACTGCCCCTTCTGATTTAGCTACTGAGTGTCAACCAGCAAAGCCAGGCAAGCAAGCCAATTAAGGACACTGGATGTGTGGAGTGCGGACTCATTTCTAGACCCCAGAGATCCTGGGACAGGTAGGACAGGAGGGAGTTCAAAGGAGCCTTAAGAAGCATCTTCCCTTCGTCGCAGGGCTGTTTTCTGTGCACACGGGAGGCTGCTCGCTGGAGCAGAGAACTAGACAGCTGCTTATTGGGTCAAAGCCTGGTTCTGCCATGGGCCCAGTGTGTGTCCTTCAGCCAGTCACGTCACCTCTCAGTAGCCTGGACTCTCTCTGGACTCCTGCCCCGTGCAGGACACCGCAACGCTTCCTTACTCAGAGCTTGTCAAGTCTGAGCTAGTCGGAGGGGAGGCACTAGCTAAACCCGTGGTTTCCAACACACTAGCCACTAGCCACACGTGGCTGTTTGGCCGCTTGAGTGTGGCTAGTTTGCTTCAGAACTGGTTGGACAGCACGGAGCTACGCGCACCACACCAGTGCTTGATTCTGCTGGTAAAAGTCTTGGTTCGGTCTTAGGCCAGTCACCCAAGAGCTCGGTCCAGGGCAGTGTTGGAGATCGCCTCACCTTACTGTGGCAAGCTCCAAAGCCTGTTTGTTACCTGCCAGCCAGAGACCGGGCAGTGGTCACGGCACACAAACAGCTGTTCAGAGCAACGGTTTTCAACCGTTTGACATTGGTGGACCCCTAAAAAATTTCAGCTGGAGATGCAGGTCCCTTTGGAAATCTACTGTCTGAGCAGAGAGCTCAAGTCTGTTCCGTCAGTTTTCAGCCCGTCTTTTGCCAGACCCCTTATTCCCTGGTATTGAGAACATCTTCAGACCAAGCAGCTTCAGAACTCTCTTCTGGCTTCTGGAAGAAGTCCCACCACTGAACCCTAGAACCCTAGAACCGGAAGGAACCTCAAGAGGTCATCGAGTCCAGTCCCCTGTCTTCATGGCACCAAGCTCCACCTGCTAGACCACCTGCTGGAGAGGTCCCGTATATCATGCGCTGGGCAAGCACCTTTATGTTCATCTATTATGCAGAACGGTGCCCAGTGGGCATTTGTGCACTTTGGGCCCACTGGGAACAGGCTATGGACACAAGCTGAGAACACAGAGTAAAGTGCCACTTGCAAGCAGTAGAATAAAAGCTCTGAATTTGATTTGACTGTGACCTTTTCCTCTGTTTTCTGCAACCTCTCATATGAGTAACTGGGAAAAGCAGCAGCAAATGCTGAGCAGGTTCATGCAGAGGTTCACGGCAGCACTCAAAGGCCCAACATGACACCACCTTGAGCTCTTTGTTTTTAGGAGTTTCAGTTACAGAGCAGGGAGCAAGAACACCATTTGACTCAAGACACCGAACAAAGAGGCAGCAGATACCAGTAAGAAATGGAGGGGAATTTGCCTACAAACATTTACATTTCTACTAGTACAATTTGCATCTCCAGAGTTGGTCATTTTGGAGGGCTGGAGGAGGCAGACCTGAGCAGACACACCTCCAGTGGCCTTCCTCTCTGAGGCGGCCAGAAATATATCCGCTCAGATTTGTGCCCACAATCCATTTTACGGGGCAGTTCAGCTGCTTACCTGACATCCCCTCCTAAGGGTGGGTCATATCTCACTTGCCCTCAATTTCTCCTTTGGGCTGCAATAAATAATGTAGCTGGAGTCAATGCACCTTAAGCCAAGCATGGCACAGTCACCACCGGGAGGTCGATAGGAGAAATGCTCCCGTTGATTTCCCTTCCCGCTCGCAACAGTAAGGGGTGCCAGCGCCGACAGGGACACCCTCAGCGTTCAATTTAGTGGCTCTTTACTAGGCCTGCTAAATCGAACCCCAGAAGATCGATCGCCGGAGCGTTGATCTTCCGGTAAGGGGAGACGTGGCCTTAGGCTTCCTCGTGTTACATCTGTAAGTTCCAGTCTAAGGCCTCTAAACAAGCACAGGTGTCAACTGTGATTACTGCACTGTCCCAGGCATGTTCCTTCATTTGCTCCCCGCCCCCTGCACAGGCTCTCCATCTCCCTGTCTCTGTGCTTCCTCCAAGCCCTTTTCCATTGTCCTATCAAGGCTGTTTCTTCACCTCCCTGAGCCGAGCAGCCAGACCGTGTGCCTGGCCTCGTCTATGATCATCTTCCTTATGAGGGACACCTGCTCTTTATAGTCTGGCACTTCTTCCCAGCATGCCCTGCAGCAGCTTCCACTTCCCAGAAGCCCTCTGGGGACTACATCTCCTTGGTCCATGCTGAATGAGAACGAGGCCACGCTTGACCTATACTGCACAATATGGAAGCAAATCACACCCACAACGGTGGAGTCCAGGACTCACACTGGCTGAAACTTTACCCCAACACTTCTCCAGCCCCGATCTATTTTCTACACAAGGTAATTTACCAAATTCCCACAGACATTTGCAGGAGACTACATGAAACTGCACTGAGATTTAAGTTTAGAATTCTTATAAGTACGTCCCATATGAATCATTTTACAAACGCTTTGTAAGTGACTCAACCCAGGAAAATCTCAAAACCACATTTCATTCATACCTGGAAGGAACAAGAGTGAGGTTGGGTTTTTTGTTTTAGTTATCAGATTCTGCACTAATATCTGCTCACACATTTCTATCAAAGTACCCAGATTCCCAGATAAGATGAGTGGGTCACTAGCCAGCTCAGTAAACACTGAGAAGGGGAGCTGCCCCAGGAGAAACAAGGGGCAAGTGACATTTTTTGCCAATGGAAAAATCCCTGGTAGGTGGGCGGGCAGAGCTTCGCTCACTGAAATGCTCAAAAGTTTGGAGGCTTCAGCTCTTCCTCCTCGGGACACTGGCAGGCATGCGGAGGTGCCAGGGGCTCGCGCAGTGACTCTCGGTGACCAGCCATGGCCCCTGAGAGGTGCCGGGCTCGGTTTAGGAAGGCGGCAGGCCGGAGCCTGGCATCACAAGGGCAGTGGTGAGCATGGCTGCCTCCCAGCTACTTTGTCTAGGTTCAATTCTCACTCAGCTCCTCCCTTTAAAAGCCACACGACCCACCGGGGCCCGCTGCTGACTGCGCAGGGCCTCCAGCTGCTGATGCTGGACGCCCACAAGCAAAAGCAGCAACCCAGCAAGAGCCTGACTGGTCCTGCTGCCGGGGGACGGGAGTTCAAAGCCGAGGACCAAGCTGCTCTTGGGTCTCATGGCAGCTGCTCCGCAGAAGTTGAGGGGAGCAAGGGGAAGATAATGCCGTCCAGGGCAACTTCCACAAGAACAGGGCGGAAGTGCTGATGCTTGTGTGTGACGTCAACCTGGGAATCCACGGGAAGTGTCGTGTCAACGGGGAGTGGAGGAGGAGCGAATGGGCCGAGGGAAGTGTCAGATCACCTGTCAGCCGTTAGTCACGTGAGAGCGCCGGGTGCTACACCACTCAGTGCACTATCGGCCCTCTGGCGCGCTGGAGAGACTCTGGTTTACCGGGACTTGATTCAGAACTTATCCAAAGATTTCATGTCTCCAATATGCATTAAGTGTGATCTAGATCAGTGGTTCTCAACCTTTTTTTGCTCACGGCCCCCTTCTGAGCCTCGTTTACCTCTGTGGCCCCCTCAGAGCCGCAGTCAGTTGGAAGAAAAGGTCCATCATTTACCTACTGTTCCGTTTTTCCCATGTGGCCCCCTAGAGGTAGGGCGTGGCCCCTGGGGAGCCATATGGCCCACGGCTGAGAACCACTGATCTAGAGAGCTAAGGGGAGCTGTGCCCAGTTCTCTCCTTTGCAGACAAGGCGGGTGAGAGGTGCCAAAGGAGAAGGGAAGCTGGACAGGTTTAAACTGCAATCTCGTGAATCTCCGCCGACTGGAAAACGCAGATCCAATGGCCTCATGGAGTGGAGTTTGTCACTAGCGGTGTTGGTAACCTTAAAATGGGTTCACCCCCGTAAGAGCAAATGTCTGGGTTTGCAGTACTGACCGGTGATCCTCCTGCCTGGGTCTTTCAGCGAGAGCTGGCCGCTCCATGGGCACAGCAGCGTCCCTCGGCACTCAGGCGTCTGACCCGGCGTCCCTGGCCAAAATGACTCTTCCCCGCAACTGTGGCAAAGCTGACGGGGCTGTGGCTGAGTTGCTGCTCGCTGCCCCAGTGGTGGCTGCATGTGGGTGGTGCTGCCCTGACATAGCGTCTGAAGCTGCGGGGTGAGAAAAGATCCTTCGATCGCTGTTTCGCGTGAGACCCTGGTCCCATGGGAGACGGGACAGGACAGACCAGAGCGCCTGCGTGGCGGTTCACCCCGTGGACATCGGCCTGCCCTCTGGGAGGACCAGCCACCCGCCACCCGCTGCAGAGCAGGGCGTGGAACCTGGGATCCTGCTTTTGCAAGAGGGGAAAGAGCCACCTGCACCACTGAGGAAGTTCAGCCCACCCCAGCCTGGCTGTCCACAGACATTTTTGAACTTAGCAAGATCTCTGTGGGGACAGAGCTGCAGCCGCACCTGGGCCCCAGAGCGCTGATCTGGCACCAGCGCAGCCGCGGGGACCGACAGGAGACGGCGCAGCGGGATGGGGATCCGCACACAGCAGCCTTAGATGGGTCAGGCGATCCGACATTCAGACCCAGGGTCGGTGCCACCTCCAGGCCTGTCTCTTCCCCACCCTGGAGCTTGTGCCCTGCTTCCCCCTGGTGTGGGGCGGGGCAGGGCGGGAAGGCAGCTGTCCTGGGGCTGTGGGGTGCAGCTCTGTCCCCCCGAAGCTTGTGGCGATGACTTGATCAGCCAGAGCTGCAGGGCCAGCATCAGGGACCGAGCACAGTGATTCTCCCTGCAGCGCTCGGCCACTGGGGGTCACTGTGACGCCCTGTGCCCCAGCGCACTGCTAGGGGGTGCTGTGCTGCCAACAGTGCCCCCTACAGGATAAGATGCAAACCAGCGCCACTGACCCACAGAAAAGCAGCTGGGGACCCCACAAAAGCAAGATGCAAAGGAAAACAAAAACCCAAAGTCCACCCTGAAGTGGCCCCTGACTGAGAAGCAGAAGGACCCTCCCCACATCCCCCTCACACCCCAGAGCCAGGCAGCTCCCGTGGCTTTCCTGACTCCCGCCCGCGAGGCTCAGCGCTCCTCTCCCCACAGCGGGGCACTGACTCTAGCGCCCCAGCCCCATGGCGGGAGCTGGGGGAGGGGCTGGGGCTGGAGCGCCAGTCGGGACCCCCCCAGCCTTGGGGGCCAGAGCCAGGCAAGCCACGGGGGGCGAGCGGGGCGGATCCAGGGGCCACAAACCCGCACGCCCTCGAGTCCTGCCCGAGTGGAGCAGCTGCCAAAAATGGGGCTTCAGGCTGTTTTGCATCCTCCCCACAGGCCCCACCGCCCCCGCTCCCCACAGCGCAAGCCCATTTCCTCGCCTCAGGCGCGGTGGGGGAGGGGCGCCGGCGTCAGCGCACGAGGGGTTTGGGGTTGGGGTTTCTGTTCTGCTCAGACACAACAAAAGCAGCTTCCGGCTCGGGGGAGGGGGTGGGAGACGCCGCCAGACGAGGTGCACAACCCTCACGCACGGAGCTGCTCGGCCCCGGAAAGCAGAAGTCTGCGCCGGGGGGGCGGTGGGTTTGGGTGGCCCTCAGCGCGGTTTCTGGGCCCCCGGCGTCGCCGGTGCGAGCGCAGGGCGGCCAGGCCGTGCGAGACAGGATGCTGCTGAGGGGGGAAGGCACGTGCCCCCGGCGGGCACCACAAGTCACCTGCCGGGCCCGCTGGTGTCACAGTGCCCCCCCGCAGGCGGGACAGGCTGTACCCGAGGGGTTACACTAGCCCTGCCCACGGG
Source organism: Pelodiscus sinensis (assembly GCF_052426305.1). Taxonomy (NCBI): domain Eukaryota; kingdom Metazoa; phylum Chordata; order Testudines; family Trionychidae; genus Pelodiscus; species Pelodiscus sinensis. The sequence continues at coordinate 2,026,523 of NC_143077.1, forward strand.
CAGTGAAAGGGGCTCCCCGGGGTCCCCGCCGGCGTGGCGAGCCGAGAGCAGCCACGAGGCAGCCCCCCGCCTGCCTTCTGCACCTGCGGGGACCCAGGGATGCTTAGGACCCACTAGCCAGGGAGCCGCTCGGGTGCACTGCCAGCTGGACACGGCCTCGCCCGACCTCCCTCCCTGTTGCCACCGAGCTGGGCGGGTTTTCCCTGGTCCCAGCTGAGCCGTGCCCCGTTCTCTCCCTTGCAGAGGGACGGACTCGGCGTGGACGCGTGCCGGCAGCTGGACCCTGGCCGGCCTCCCGGGGCTCTCCCGGGCTCTTCTCGGCCCCGAGCAGCCCAAGCGGCAGAGGAATGGAAGCCCGCAGGCCCTTGGCAGCGGCGGCTCAGGAGCACAGGAAGCAGGGACCCCGGCTCCCCCCCACAGCTGGGGCAGGTGCAGCCGCGCTGGCAGCTCGCAGGGCCGGGGGCCGGGGGCATGTTTGGGGCTGGGACTCTCACATCTCAAACCCTCCTGACCACAGGTGCAGGGTTTGCAAGTGACCTAGATCTGCAGAGAAGCAAAACCCAAATCAGCAGCATCTTTCGGAAAGAAGAAAACAACAAACCCTTTCATGGTTACAGCCAAAACCAGCAGGCGCTCGGGCTGACGCGCCCCCGAGCTCTCCTGCTTCTGTCGCAGGGTCAGAAACTGTCCCAGCCCTCGGCCAGTTCTGCTCCTTCTCGGGCGAGAGGCTCGCAGCTCGCTGCGCCGGGCAGTAGGCTGTTACCCCACGGCACCCTGGCTGCTGCTGCTACACGCTGTCACTTCCAGGTCCCTATCCGCTCGCCCGACACGCTGCGCGTGGTGTCCAAACAGACCCAGTGACCTCTCCTGGTGCTGCAGGCTCCCGTCCCCCCCAACTCTCAGCCCCAAAGCTGCGGCTGCTTTTTTAAATATTTGATCCGAAGTGACACCCCAGAGCCCCCCAGCAAGTGCAGCGGGGCTGAGAGCGGAACCCGGGTGCCCCGGCGCCCAGCCCCCTGCTACCACTTGCCGAGTTCAGTTGCCCTCTAATCCAAAGCAGCGTCCGAATTAGCCGCCGTCGCGGCCCCTTGCCTGCTGCCCTGGGCCGGCTGTCAACACTCCCTCGGGGACGGGCCGCCGAGGAGCGGGCAGTCTGGGCAATCCTGCGCTGTAGACAGGGGCTGTCCCCAGTGGCAGAGCCCCCTGCCCTAAAAACCCAGCCAGACCCCGACACTGGTCGCTCTGAGCCTGGTCTATCAGCCGGAAAACCAGCCACCTCTGGTAGCCACCGAGAGCCCCGTCGTGGCGCCTTCCCTGTATCTCCCGGGCTGAGCTCCAGTGGGCAGCACCAACGGGCCTGCCCGGGGCCGGGGGGGACGTTCCAGGTTCTCGCCGTCGCGTGGGAGGCCTGCGGAGAGTCAGACGTGCTGAGCGCAGTGGAAGCCGAGATCCCAGAAGCTGCAGGCGGCCCTGGAGCGGCACCGAAGGCTTCTCTGGAGGGGCCGTGAGCATCAGTCTGCCAGGGCGGCAGCCACGTCTGCCACTAGCGCCAGGGACAGGGAGCGTGGCATAGCCAGGCGGGCCGGCAGGAGGGATGCGGGGGCTGAGCCTTGATCCTGATCCCCAGCCAGAGCAGGGTAACCCCAGTGCCTGTCCCCGCTCCCCGGCTGGGGGGTGGATACAAAGTGGGGGGCAAGGCCCTCTCTGGCCCAGCTGTGCCTACGCCCCCGCAAGGGTGAGCTGGGCAAGCCCTCGGCTCACGAACCTATCACCCAGGAGTGGTGCCGGGAGGCCTGGGGCGAGGCGTTGCCCACTCCCCCCGGGACTGCGGCATGGCCCCCTGCCCCGCGCAAGGAGAGTCGGGAACAGGGAGCCACTGGCAGTGGGGGCGGCTTCCTGCTCTCGGGACACACGCAGATGTGACTCGGGGTAGCGGGGGGGCGTCAAAGTTCTAATTGCTAAATGGGGTGCCCCCGCAGGCCCCGCCCCCGCAGGCCCCTGCCCGCCCCTGCAGGCCCCTCCCTGCCCCCTCCAGGCCCCTCCCCGCCCCCGCAGGCCCCTCCCCGCCCCCACAGGCCCCTCCCTGCCCCCTCCAGGCCTCTCCCCGCCCCCGCAGGCCCCTCCCCCCCCCCGCCCCTCCCCGCCCCCGCAGGCCCCTCCCCACCCCCACAGTCCTCCCCGCCCCCCCAGGCCCCTCCCCGCCCCCACTGGCGCCCTCCCCGCCCCCTCCAGGCCCCCTCCCTGCCCCCTCCAGGCCCCTTCCCTGCCCCTCCAGGCCCCCTCCCGCCCCCACAGGAGCCCTCCCCGCCCCCTCCAGGCCCCCTCCCCACCCGCACAGGCAGGTTAGGGGTTTGTATGAATTTTTGTTCACTGTCCCCGACTTTTACTGCAAATGACGCTGACAAAACCCTACCCGTGGCCTGGCACTATGGCGACCAGGCCCTCGGTTTGAAGCCCTGGCCTGCCTGAGCTCAGTGAGGCTCAGACTGTGTTGCTCCGCCCAGCTGATGCAAACTCGCCCACTTCTCAGCCGCCTCCCTCCTCTCGTCGGCGCGCGGAGCCAGGCCTCCGGAGAAGAGCGCTGGCGTGTACGGTAACACACAAACACCTCCAGGAAGAATTGACGCGGGAAAGGCCAGTTCTCACACGCCCCTGCCCACTGCAAATGCACTTCCAGGCCCCTCCACTTCATGAGCCACGACTTATTCATCCGCGCTCCCGCGCCCCGCTGCTGCAGGTAGTTTATGACGGGTGGTCAGCTGGCCAGTGACCACTGGAAAGGCTTCTGCTTCATTACTAGGATTGTGCATTTCATTACAGATGGATTGTTGCACCATTTATAATTAATGCGCAGACCCTGAAACTATCAGACAGTAAGCACAGGGCAGTGGTCACTGACCAGCTGTAACCGAGCTGGGCTGCACAGACTTTGTGAATTATTTGTGAGGTTTGGCACATCATCCGATATAGTCTACAGACGCCTGATCGATATATTAATAACGTGCAGCACCGTGCTGCGAGGCAGCCCTTGATTAAACCCTGCAACCCGCCAGGTAGCGCCCCCACCAGCAATCACCCCATTCGCGTTCACGGTGAGGTCGCCCCCCTTGCTCGGGTCCTTCCCTCAACGTCTGTGGTTTGGAAAATGAAATGAAAATGTCCAGGCACCGTTTAAGTCGCTGCTCGGGCGCGGGGCTGGGGGGGAGGGGTCAGGGTGCAGCTGCCCACGGGAGAGAGGACGAGCCCAGCCCTCCCTTGCCACAGCAGCTGTCTCACCAGTGGCAGGGCCACGCCTCTTCCACGGCGACAGGAGTTGCTGGCAGCCCCGACGAGCCCCCCGGGGCTAATGGGCCGATCCGCCGGGCGCGGTGACTCACGGAGACGTGTCCTGCGCCAGCGCTTCAGGCTGCCTGCTGCTGAGCCCCTCCACGCCCAGGCCTCGGCTCTTTGGAGGATCTGATCCTGCATCCATTGGAGTCAATGGCAACCCCCCGGTGACTTCTGGAAGGGCAGGGTCAGGTCCAAAGAGCGGCACCAGCCCGGTAATGAGACGTGCCTGATTGAAAGCCCTGGTGTCCGAAGGGCGGGGCCAGGCGAGCTCCCCCCGCACTTGGTGCCTGCGCCCCACCATGCAGGGCAAGGGGGTACCGGGCCCAGGCTCCAGCAGCCGTTTCCTTCCGACAGCTCGCAAGGGCCATGATCACACGGCAACGGCGTAAACGGGCCGGGCGGATGCTGGGGGGGCTGCTTTCCCCTGGAAGAAACGTCCCGTTTCCAGACTTGCCAGAAGCGGTTTTTTTAGCGTCCTGACAATCTGGGTTCTTGGGGGCGGTTCTTGTTCTGTGTTTGTGCAGCACCTAGCACCGAGCCCTTGTGGCTCCGGGGCGCCAAGCCCCTAGTGCAACACAAATTAACACTCGTCACCGTAATTCGCCAATGGAATGCAAAACTCTCTTGGGCAAAGTCCTCCAGTGCCCGACACGTCACGCAGCCACGTGCGGCTGGACACGGGCCCCACGCTAGTGGTCTGCTCTGGTCCCTTCGCAGGAGCAGCGAGAGCTGCCCGGAGTGCGGGGGATGAAGAATCTGGCTCCCTCGATATTGTGGTGGGTCCGTTGGGTCCCACAGGCCTCTAGCCAGGTGCTAATTTCCAGCTGCCAAGAGGCAGATCAACTCGCCGTGTGTTACATTTGCCCGAGGGCCCGATCCTGCCTGCACTTCCCACCCTGCACAGCACTCACTACCTCGACCCCGCCGGCGAGTTCTCCGAAGGGCCCCTGCTTAGGCAGCCAGGGAGACCCAAGCTCTGGCTGCAGAAGTGAGGCTGAGGCCAGGAGAAGCCAGAGGAGACTCCAATTCCCCTGTTGGGGGCAGAGGTGTAAACGCAGGGCGACCGGGGGTTTCATGTATCCGAACACCATCGGCAGCAAAGAGGCGGGCGCTTCAGGAAACGCCTCTGCGTGCAGCAAAGGAAATCCCTTTCGTGCTCTCTCCAGCAAGGCCCTGGGCAGCCTGTGGGGAGCAGGGGGCTGCAAACAAGGGATCACGCCCAGCCCCATCTTGCGGTCAGATAAAGAGACTTTACAGGAAACAGACACTGGAGGCTCAAGCGCAGCTCGATTCCTGGAAAGCCGGACGGCAGGCAGGGTGGACGCTGAGTTGTTGGGCGGGCGCGGGGGCCGCAGTGCGATGGTACCAGCAGGACTCTACACAGCTCTCAGTGCCCGTTCCCCAGTGCTCTCGGCCATTTCGCCTCCCACCAGCTCCAGGGGCCTCCGCTGTCACAGAAGGAAGAGGCGTAAGGCCACATCAGTGCTGCAGAAGTAACCACGTTCCAGCACGGTTGTGACCCAGCTGTGACAACAGAGTTCCTGTTGCTCCATGGGGCTGACGCAGTCCCTGGGGGGTCAGCTCTTTGGGGCACAGCTGGCCGTTCCGCTGCACGTCCGTACGGCGCTTGCACAGCGCGGCTCCCGCTCTAGCTGCAAGGTAACGAATATTGGCCTGTGTCCGCGAAGCAGGCTGCTTTAGGGTCACACGGCAGAATCCTGCTCTCCCTCCTCACAGGAACTGTCCCGCTGATTGCAGAGGAAATGACGTGAGATCTGAGCCAATGCCAGGGGATTTAGTCCCATATTTAGGCTGGGTAAAGGGGCAGGAGGTTCACATCTGAGAGGCTTAGAAAGGTTTTCTCGATAGGTATTTTGTAAAAGGCCAGCCAGTTTGCAGCTCTGACAGTCCAGCCCCATGCTAGTGCATGAGAAGGGGAAGGAAGGAAGGAGGAAAGAGCGAGCCTGTCTAATCTACTTCCACCATTCAAGCTAAGCGAGATGCAAAACGCACCCAGGCCCATCACACGTTTCCAGAGCTTTGTGGAAGCAAACACGTCAAGGTCTGTCTACACTACCCCCCTAGTTCGAACTAGGGTGGTTAATGTAGTCATACGAACTTGCAAATGAAGCCCGGGATTTGAATTTCCCAGGCTTCATCTGCATGTTGCCGGGCGCCGCCATTTTTAAATGCCGGCTAGTTCGGACTCCGTGCCCGCGGCTACACGCGACATGAACTCTCATATTATGAACTCTCATCACGATCTCTCATATTATGAGTGAGGAAACTGAGGCACAGCATGGCGACATGGCTCACCCACGTTCACACAGTAATGGTGGCCTAGTCAAAACTGGACTCCAGGTCTGCCTATTCTCAGCTCCATGCGCAAACCACTAGGGAACACTCTCTCTGTGAGAGAGCCCCATTGGCTGCAGTGCAGCCTGGGTCAGCGCCCAGGCCGTGCTCCAGAAGCTGGGCCCAAAGAAAGAAACATCCGCGTCGAAGAATAATTAACGGAGGGCGCTATTCCTGCGTCCCACGCCGACGATTTAAACATGTCGAGCCAGGAGAGAAAAACCACATTCCCATTTCAGACTCACTAAGTTTGGTCAGGTTTTTTTCATTAGCCCACTCTCTTGCAATAAGTAATTTTCCGTAATGCCTCAAATGACTCTTGATAGTGCTGTGGTGCGCGTGTGGCCACTGTGAAGGATGAGGAGGTCACAGCCGATGTGCCTTCTTTGCGATGGGGTTTCATTAGACGGGAGTGACCACAGAACTTGAGAGTGGAGGCCAGCAGCACTGCCCACTAATTGCTTTAGTGTGTTTATGGCATCACCACAATTTCCTCTCCTTGGTATCGGGATTTGCCTGCTGCATCCCGCATCCTTCGCCGGGATTCTAGGGGGACGGGGCCTGGCTCTGCAAACACCCTTTTGCTGAGTCCAGGAGGCCTCGGCAGATGCTGAAACAGAGAGGGAGAGTTGGAAAGAGCTGGCGCCAGCCTGCACCAGCACCAAGCATCTAGTGACCTGGGGAACAGGACTAACCCGTTGGCTCTCTGAGCCAGAGCCTCACTCGGCAGACTGATGCCACAATGGTCAGACCAATGCCTGGCTCTTCTGCAGCAGGCCAGTGCCATTGCCCCCATTTCCCCGGTGGGGAAACTGAGGCACTGAGCAGGAAAGTGACTTGCCCAAGGTCACTCAACCTGCCAGTTGCAGAATAGAGCCCTGATCCGCTGCTCGATCCACCAGCTAACGCTGCCCCCTCTGATCCCGGGGGAGGCTCTGGGCCTGCACCTGCGGGTCTCACAGGGCTCCACAAACAGGCAGATTCCCAAGTACTCTGCACCCCCAGCTGGGGCTGGACTCTCAGCAGAGACCGGCAGGCTGGGCGAAGGCTGGATCCAGAAAATCTGGGCCCAGAGTCAGTGTGTGAATGGGAGCTGAGCCCCCTCGGAAACCTCGCCCCCGCGGGGGGCGGAGCACCCTGACCCCCCGGCCTGGCTAGCTCCGTGCTAGGAAAGGCCCCGTGGGGCCCGGGTATTGCAGTCGTCACAGGAACTGCCAGCGAGACGCCCGGAGAACCAGGCCCGGTCTGATTCCGTCCCCGGCCACGAAACCTGACCTGGCCTACTAGCCGACTCCCCCATCCACGGCCCCGTCGGTCGCCACGGCAGCACGACGCACTGGGTCCCAGGCCTCGGCACAGCTCAGACACGGCACTGGCCTCTCCAGCCCCTCGACATCTGCAGCGTCCCCAGCGGTGGCAGCTAAGCTGGTGCCAAAGAAGCAAAGTGTCTCCTTTTTCACGTGGGGGTAAACGCTGCACCCACGAAAGCCGGGGGAAGGAATTTCATGCTGACTGCTGGATTGTTGCAGTATTTGGGTAGAGTGAGGCTACCCTGTGCCCAGGGACTCCACTGCCAGCCCCAGAGTCCCAGCCACCAGCTCTACGGCCACACAGAGCGCTAGGGACCTGGCTCCGCTGCTGCCCACAGTCCCGGCTGCTGGCCCCGGGCCCGGGCTCCGCAGCCTGCGGTGCTGAGGGGCACAGGGATAAGGGGGAGCTCAGCACCCACCCCTCCGGACGGCTCCAGGGCCGCAGGCGGGTAGAGTCTGCAGAACGTCCAGGTTGTCAGGGGTCATGTGGCTTGGGGCACCTCCGACTTTGGGAGCCCATGTGGGGCACCGGGAAGGGGGCCTGGCTTTCAGAGGGCAGGTGCTTGGTCTCTAGCTGGCCCCCCAACCATGCAGGCTCCCAAATCCCCCATCACGTCTGGGGGCCTTGGCCTACCCAGGACGGACCAAGGCAAGTTTGCCATCCCCCTCTCGCAGATGGAGCAGGCCAGGCCCCCAAAGAGTGGGGGTGCAAAGGGAACAATTGCCCCCGAGCCAGGCAATTCACAGGGACTGGAGCTTCCAGCCGCTGCTGCCCCTTGAAATCACTGCCAGAGCGCTCTGTGTGGATCTGGGGGCTGGGGGAAGGGCGATTCGCGCTCCAGGCAGTGCTGAGGGCTGGCTGCTTTGGCCCCGCCCCTTCTGCAAGAGGCCCCGCCCCTTATGGGAGCGCAGCGCCAGGTTCCCCATAGTGCCCAGGGAGGCTGTGGGTGCCTATGGATGGAAAACTGAGGCACAATGTAGATGAAGTGACTTGTCCAAAGTCCCCCCAGATGGCTGTGGCTGACCTGGGAATTGAACCTAGTTCTCCTGGAGACGTGGCCGTGCCCACAACAGCTCACGATACCATCGACACGTTTCGTGCGTCGCTAAGGTGCTGCTGGACTGTTAGTTGTTTTTTAAGTTTTTCCAGTTCTCCTGAGTTCAGTCCCTTAAGTACACGCTACGCCTTCCGCCCGCCTAACTCAAGGGCTGCTAGAGGCCATCTGGGGTCTTCTGTATTGACACGCCGAACTGTTGCTTGTTTTTCTTAACTCAGTAAAATCCATCCACTGTCTTGTCCTATTCTAGGCCAGAATCTTGCATTACTCTGAAACTCTTTTACATTGTCTGCACAAAAGGGCTGTGCGGTTTATGGGGCGTTTTCTGTTTAACTTGCATTAAAGTGTTCCAAAGAGTTACAAGTGCATTAGCGGTCTTGGTCGCAAATTGCTGTTATAACCTACGACCCCGGCCAATCAATCTTGCTGACACCCATTAAAATGAGCTCATGGTGCTGTTTTTATGGCCGGATTAAGTGGTATATCTGTAGCTCAGGCAGTTCGGTAAGGGCGTCACATTGCTAATGATTTCTTTATTGATCTTTAATGATTTCCTACATTAGTACAAGCAGCATTAGCCCCAACAACATGCTCCGGGAGAGACGGACTAAATAATTCACTGCAGCAAACTGTGATCACATAACTGCACATTCCTCCTTTGTGTTAAGAAGGGGAACAAAAAGCTGCATAATTACATTATCTGATCCACTCCCATCGCTCCCCCTTTGCATTTACACCTGTGCAGCAAAATCCTGCCGGGGTGGTCTGGTGCGACTTCAGAGACTTCACTGACGTGGCTGACGATTGTGCAGACAGAGGGGGCACAGCTGGGAACAGATCGGAGCTCCAGCTCTCCCAGTAACTGCCTGGTGACCAAACCCAAATGATTCACCAGAAAAAGAAAAGCACCAAGCCCTTCAAATCAGCCCAGACCTGGTTCCTCCCCCTTGTTTAGCTGGAAGGGAAAATTCAGCCTCCAGTGAGCAGGAGGAACGGTTTTAGTGACGATGTTAAGGAGGTTACAGGTGCGACAATGTCACTGGAGAACTAGCTGCTGCGTTTACTCACAGGAGTAGTCTCCAAAGAGACAGTTCATTCCAAAGGTGCATTGAGTTTAACGCCAGACGGGACCATCAGATCTTCTGATCACACCTCCTGTATCTTCCATGCCAGACACCTTGAAAGACCTGCTTGAGAGACAAACACATGCATGCACATGCACATGCACATGCACATGCACACACACACAGGCGTGCATGCACACACAGCTTTGGGAAAGTTCAGTTTCAATCCAGATCCCATCTCTGCAGCCTGGGCAGCTCTTAACTTGTAAGACACTTATGTACAAGACTTCGCATGGAAGTCACGAGTGAATGCAAAGACACAGGCGCTGATTCTGCTGCCCAGCAACTTGTGTTGCTATTTGCACCAGTGCAAAGTGGAAGTAAAATGCTACCAACTCAGAACAGCCGAGGCTTTCACTGACTTTACACTTAACTTTACCTTGGTGTAAATGAGGCACCATGGACAGGGAACTGCTCAGCCCTGGAGATACGCAGCACGGCCTCTATTTGGCTTAGTCCACTGTGAGAGGAATTAGCTTTGCACTTTATTCCCTGAGCGGTTTGGAGACGGAGCTGGCTGCACGTCCCAGGAATTTCAGGGATCATGGCAGAGTTTTTCCACACGTTTGAGATTCCAGAATCTTGAGATTGGAGGCACCTGATTCCCAAACATCAGGGACATTTTTCCAGCCCTAGATTCTTCCTAGGTCAATTCCCAATTCAAAAGTTAAGAAAGAAACGTGAGTCTCCCGGGCTACCCTACTGGGAAAAGGAGTTATGCTCCGGGATCTGCTTCGGATCTTTAGCCCTCTGGTCATCAACCGAGTGGAACGAACTCATGAACATTCTCAGCTTTGTTTCCATGTTGTGTGGATTTCAGTTCCAGTGGCTCTCTGCTTACACCACAGTGTAGGTGTGCAAGTGATATCTTCCAGATCTGTTGTCCCTATGAAATGACTCTTCCGATGACCTCGCCACCGGAGCCAAAGGAGCAAATCCATTTGATGACAGAAGCAGTAGTAGACTCTTCTCCTCTGTGTGCACCAACTTCTGGAGCAGGGACTTGGCACAACGCAGCTGGTGGTGATGCGTCCAAGGAAGAGCGAGGGTCTGGGCTTGCGCCCATTAGAACCAAAGGAAGTTTCACTCCTGATTTTAATGGGAGCAGAAGTGAGCCCTGCAAGCATTGACAGACTTGCCTGTGTTGTTTGTGGTTTCTCCTGCCACTCTCCAGCCCTGTGAGTACAATCTGACCTGCACATGCCAAGGCTGATGCTAACGTACAGGAAAACACAAGGTGCAGGAATTGTACAGGTTTCTCATGTTGTTCTTAGGCCTCTCAAATCCTGGTGACATTACACCAATAGGAGCATTTGCAGGGTGGATTTGTTCAGCCAATCATGACTAAATCAATTTACTGTTCCAAAGGATGCTGGTTTACCGGCTTATTAATGAGTGAGGGAAAAGCAGATAAACTAAGTATGACACTGCTGCAAAAAAAATCAAACCTGCTTCTGGGCTGCATTAACAGGAGTGTTGTGAGCAAGACACGAGAAGTCATTCTTCCGCTCTACTCTGCGCTGGTTAGGCTTCAGCTGGAGTGTTGTGTCCAGTTCTGGGCACCGCATTTTGAAAAAGATGTGGAGAAATTGGAGAAGGTCCAGAGAGGAGCAACAAAAATGGTTAAAGGTCTAAAAAAGATGAGCTATGAGGGAAGGCTGAAAGAACTGGGCTTGTTTAGTTTAGAAAAGAGAAAACTGAGAGGTAACATGGTAACAGCTTTCAAGTATCTAAAAAGGTGTCACAAGGAAGAGGGAGAAAAATGATTCTCCTTAACCTCTGAAGACAGGACAAGAAGCAAAGGGCTTACATTGCAGCAAGGGAGGCTGTGGAATCTCCATCCCTGGAGATATTTCAGAGCAGGTTAGACAGGCATCTATCAGGGATGGTCTAGACAGTGCTTGGTGCTGCCAAGAGGGCAGGGGACTGGACTGAACGACCTCGCGACGTCCCCTCCGGTTCTAGTGTTCGGTGATTCTATGGCTGCCGGGCAGCTCACCTGGCTCCTTCAGCGTGCACCCGCTTTCCATGCTAGGGAGCGGGTCCTGACGAGTGCCGGGGATGAGAGATGCTCGAGCATTTTCTCCTGGGCGCAGAATCCTGCGGCATCTTGGCTCCCCGGTCTGTCTCTCCTGGGCTGAGCTCGATGCTGCCGGGGATGTTCTGAACGTTCTTCTTTGTCCTCCTTGCTGCTTGTGGATTCCAAGACGGGACCTGCTGCCGTTTTCTCCTCTGCCACAGCCGCACCTTGTGAATGAGCCTGCAGCACCAGGTTGCACCAGGCCCTGCAATCCCATTCGAAAAGCTGAGGTCCGAAGCATCCCTCTGCAGGTGTCAAAGCCACGGCAGGGCCATTAACGCGCACGTTTTTAATTGGGAAAAACACTAAATGGTAGAGGTCAAATTCTCCATGGGTGCTGGCGTGGAGCCAGATTAGCGCAGGGCACGCCGCAGTCTTCATTAGAGCAACGAGGAAAAACCACAGCTCTTGACCTGCAAATAGAAATGATTTCTCCATTAATGGAGATGTCAACAGCAGGGAACTTGTGGTTTCTCATGACACTGCTGTCTGCATGCCACGTGCACGCACACGGGGGGAATCAAGCTTCTTTTGGCTACTGCACCAGGGATATGTTTCTGCAATGAAGCCCTCTGTTTACTATAGAAAAGCTGAAGTACAATGGGCGATGCACAGATTACTGAAATCTTTAAATCCTAGGACAGACCATGCCTGTCATGTACCAGGGCACATTCTGCCCTCGGGTTAGCTGCCTAGCACAGGTTGCTGTCTAGTATCCTAAGGCCCTGACTTAAGCAGATCACTTCAATACTTGCGAAGCAGCCTTGTCCAGCCAAGCCCACAGCACAGCCCCATGGGAGTTGCCTAGCTCAAAGCCTAAGCGCTCAAACCATGCCCAGCACCGCCACGCACCCCTCGGAAGCAGACCACGGCACTCCCGTGGTACACGGGGATCAGAGTCCTTTACTCAACTGACAGGGAAGGGGAGGGTTCAGGAATACAGAACTCTCTGGTGTAAACCCAGGTTGCTGTGAATCTGGAGTAACTCCACTGACTCCCTCGGCGCCAGTCCAGATCCACACCAGTGAAGCCGAGCACAGAACGTGGCTATGAGGATTTTGCGTTCTTGGCTATCGCCCCGGCCCACGAAGGTCAGGAGGTTGGTGCTACTCGTCCGTCAGCCTCTGATGTTTGCAGGCGACACGCGGGGAACGCAACGGCCCACAGAGCCAGCCACTGACTTCTGCGCAGCTGCTCCTGTGAATGTGTCCAGGGTCGGGCCCACCCCCCATCATTGCTCGAGGGCAAAACCCCTCCCTGTGCCACACTGCCTACAAACCCCAGGCCCTGGCCGGGGAGGGCTGTGGCTGCGGGGACACCTGACACCCCTGTGACCGTTTCCTGCCCGGTGAGCTGCCTGGGCCGGTGGGGTTTGTGCAGGGCTCCTGACAACGCAGCCTTGACCCTAAACTGCAAGTTCTTGAGCCTCATCACAACCCTTCCGACAGTGCTGGTGCTAGGGGCTCTGCCTCCGGACCGTGTCCTGGGCCTGCCTCTCCTGCTTGGCCCGGGGACCCCGCCCCACGCAGGACCCCCGCGGGCCAGCTCGCAGGGGCGACGCCGCAGTGATTTGCGCGGCAGCAGCCGGTTCTGCGTGGCAGGTATCTTTAGCCTGGCCGCCCAGGAAACAAAGCTGCTCTGACGAGGCCAAATCAGATGGTTTTTTTTAAAGAACAGAACAGAAAGCAGGGCCGTAAACAAGCAGCCTAACTCACCCAAGAGCTGCTTTGCATCTCCAGCCCTCAGCGAACCGCAGAGGTTATTCTAGGCCCTGCTGCAGCGAGAGCGTCTAGCACCTGTGGGACGAGCCGCCAGCGGAGCCGGGTCACTGCGTGGGCACCACCGCCTCAGCCTGCGGCGCAGCGGCGCCTGCAGCGGGGCGGCCTGTGGCGGGAGGGGCCACGGGGGTCTGCTCCAGTACTCGGCAGCGCTGCACGGCTCAGGGCCCACCCAGGAGCGGCCCGAGGGCTGCGGCCTCCTGCCTGGCTAGGGCAGCCCACAGGGACAGGCCCGGTACAGTCATCGCCACGTGTATTACCGCAGCACCCACGGGTGCCCCCCCGCACCAGGGCTCCGTGGCACGGGGACGCGGGGACTCAGGCTGACACAGGGACGGCGTCGGCATTGGGGAGACACACGGACGTGACCGAGAGTGAGCAGAAAGGCACGGGGGAGCCGCCCGCCACGCCAGGCCCCACGAGTGCACCACGCCAGGCCCCTGGGCAAGGTTGGGCGGCTCTGCGCTCCCAGAAGGGGAGGCGGGCCACTGGTGGAAGGGTTGGGGCAGCGAGTGCGCCACACCATCCCCCTTCCCCCCCAGCGCTGCCCAGAGCGTGGCGCCCCCTCCCTGCCCCCCCAGCGCTGCCCAGAGCGTGGCGCCCCCTCCCTGCCCCCCCAGCGCTGCCCAGAGCGTGGCGAGGAATAGCGTCTGCTCCCAAATAGCTATTTCGAAATACGGCCTGTGTGGACGCTCCCCTGCTGCCATTTCGAAATGGCCCCTCCCCACGCCCGTTCCACGTGATCCCTCCCCACTGCCTCCTGGGGCGCTATATCCAGATCGCGCGTCTACCTCAGGGGAGCCGGCCTCGGACGCGTTTTGAGGCTTCCCTGCCGTGTAGACGCGGTTTCGAAAGGAGCTATTCCAGAGTAACTAGTCCGGAATAGCTTCTTTTGAAATAGCCGTGCAGCGTAGACGTACCCCCAGTGATACCAGTGTGAGATCAAAAAACTGAACTTCACTTTTACCATTGATGCTGCTTGGTTTATTTTCCCCTCCACGTCTCAGGCTGGAAGGTAAATCAAAACGTGTCTTTTTCTAGTTAGTTGAGCTGATGGCATTCAGCACCTTTCAGGGTCAGTTCCGCATGCAGAACTCAAACTGGATCCACCGGGAGCTCACCATGGGGACTTGCCAGATTCCGGACTTGGTAAAATACGCAATGGTGGCTGTACCACCAGTGTTCCCCGTAAGCTGAACACTTGGGCGGCCACCCAGGAGACACTCAAATGCTGCCCAGCTGATCAGCATAGCGCCCACAGCCAGCAGCATGTTTTCTGCTAGTGGTGCACATCCACACATGCCTCTGTGCAGACAACAAAAGTTATTCTGCACAAAAATGGAAAAAATTAGAGGGAACATTGCTCAGAAACGAATCCCTTCTATTGTGAGCTGTAGCAGGGGTTTTAGCAGCTCACAGCATCACTATGTAACAGTTGAGGGCAGGACACCAAGAAATTTCCCTTTTCAATTTGACACTGGAGGTGAGTTACCAGCGTAGCTGTGGTCTAGAGGACTGAGTCTGCCATCACCAGTCTGTTCCTGGCAGTTCTACTGACGTCATTGCTCTGTGCCTCGGTTTCCCCATTACAAAAATGGGGATCATAAAACCTTGGTAAGATGCTTTTCAGTCTTTGAATGAAAATCCTGTCTGAGCTCAATATAGTGGACCGGCATTCTGCCTGAGCCAACACTACGCAACTCCCTGCTTAAGCTGCAACAGATCCCTGCCCATGGTGATTTTTCACAGAATGAAAAATATTAGGATTTAATGAAAACCTTGGCCTGCCAATGAGATTTCCTCTGCCATTGGTATTACTGTCATGGTCTGGAACACGTGAACCCTTTAGATTGCCTCCTATTTAAGTTGATGTCCCTGCAGATGAGGCTCATGCATTAAAAAACACCCTAAAACACATCACTGCCAGATGGTGCCATGGTCAAATTGTCTACAGGAAGATATTGTTAAACGGATACACGCGTCAGGCTACAGCTTCAGCTGCTTGAAATCAGCGTAGTTCCACTGAAGTCCGCAGAGCTGCCCTGAATTACACCTGCTGTGAATCTGGCCCAGCACGTCTATTTCAGATCCTATTTCAAGCTATCATCATGGCGGTAGTAGCTGGGAATGTTTAATGCCCAGCAGATGGGGTGCTACACATCCTGCTAACCCATGAGACAGGACACCCACCGCAGAGTATCCGCACGCCTCTAATGCACAGGGGTTTAAGTCTTAAGTCTACTGTCACAGGCCCATGTAGAATTCCCATTGCCTGTGATTACTGATGATAAACAAGCCTTTCAAAATCACATTTTAAAAAATAAACACAGTAGTTGCTCTTCGCTACCACAAAGGGATCATATTAGATAGATAGATCGATAGATAGATAGATCGATAGATAGATAGATAGATAGATGGGGGTGTGTGGGATGGATAGATGGATAGATAGAGGGGGGTGGGGATGGATGGATGGATGGATGGATGGATAGATAGAGGGGGTGTGCGAGGATAGACAGACAGATAGAGGGGAGTGGGGATGGATGGATGGACAGATAGAGGGGTGGGGATGGACGGGTGGGTGGATAGAGGGGGGGTGGGGATGGACGGGTGGGTGGATAGAGGGGGGTGGGGATGGACGGGTGGGTGGATGGACGGGTGGACAGATAGGGGGTGTGGGGATAGACAGACAGACAGAGGGGGCGGGGATGGATGGATGGACAGATAGAGGGGGTGTGTGGGGATAGACAGACAGACAGATAGAGGGGGTGGGGATGGATGGATGGACAGATAGAGTGGGTGTGGGGATAGACAGACAGACAGATAGAGGGGGTGGGGATGGACGGATGGACAGATAGAGGGGGTGTGGGGATAGACAGACAGACAGATAGAGGGGGTGGGGATGGATGGATGGACAGATAGAGGGGGTGTGGGGATAGACAGACAGACAGATAGAGGGGGCGGGGATGGACGGATGGACAGATAGAGGGGGTGTGGGGATAGACAGACAGATAGAGGGGGCGGGGATGGATGGATGGACAGATAGAGGGGGTGTGGGGATAGACAGACAGATAGAGGGGGCGTGGATGGATGGATGGACAGATAGAGGGGGTGTGGGGACAGACAGACAGACAGACAGAGGGGGCGTGGATGGATGGATGGACAGATAGAGGGGGTGTGGGGATAGACAGACAGACAGATAGAGGGGGCGGGGATGGACGGATGGACAGATAGAGGGGGTGTGGGGATAGACAGACAGATAGAGGGGGCGGGGATGGACGGATGGACAGATAGAGGGGGTGTGGGGATAGACAGACAGACAGACAGAGGGGGCGTGGATGGATGGATGGACAGATAGAGGGGGTGTGGGGATAGACAGACAGACAGATAGAGGGGGCAGGGATGGACGGATGGACAGATAGAGGGGGTGTGGGGATAGACAGACAGATAGAGGGGGCGGGGATGGACGGATGGACAGATAGAGGGGGTGTGGGGACAGACAGACAGACAGACAGAGGGGGCGTGGATGGACGGATGGACAGATAGAGGGGGTGTGGGGATAGACAGACAGATAGAGGGGGCGGGGATGGATGGATGGACAGATAGAGGGGGTGTGGGGATAGACAGACAGACAGATAGAGGGGGCGGGGATGGACGGATGGACAGATAGAGGGGGTGTGGGGATAGACAGACAGATAGAGGGGGCGGGGATGGATGGATGGACAGATAGAGGGGGTGTGGGGATAGACAGACAGATAGAGGGGGCGTGGATGGACGGATGGACAGATAGAGGGGGTGTGGGGATAGACAGACAGACAGATAGAGGGGGCAGGGATGGACGGATGGACAGATAGAGGGGGTGTGGGGATAGACAGACAGATAGAGGGGGCGGGGATGGACGCGTGGGCGGATAGAGGGGGGGTGGGGATGGAAGGACGATTCTAACACCAGTTGAATGGACGTGTTCCTCTCTTTGCAGAGACGGGCCCGCTCCGGGTTCCCAGCACTGCGCTGAAGGTCGGATCTGAGCAGCGGGACGAGCTCACCTGGCGGCTGGGGCTCGGGTGGTTTGCGAAGATGCTCAGGTGCCTCACAAGAAGGACGGGGAGGTGCTATGGCCGCTGGCGGTCGCAGGAGCAGTGTCCCTGGCTGGGCAGAGGAGGGCCCGGGTCCCTCACACTCCCATTGTGGGCTCCACGGTTTGGGTTATCGAGTGGCTCTGGCTCCGGTCCCCCGGCCCTGATGCCTGTTGAGTGGCAGGTGCCCAGGCAGCACCTTCGTGGTTCAGCTGATCAGCTGGTCTCTGATCCGTTGCCCAGGCAGGAGCCGAGGTTGCGAGTCTCTGCCCGCCCCTGGACTCCTCGCCAGCCATCTCCTGCCACTGGCACCGAGGAAGCATTGAGACAGGGCACCCGGCTCGGGGCTCCCGCGGACCCTGCTTGAACGGTGCCTCCCGAGCCACTGAGCCGGCAGGGCTGGGGGGGCTCTGTGCTGAACAGCAGAAAGCCACCCGCCACGAGCCCTAGATCTCCTGTGGGATGTTCTGGGCCAGATGCCTGGACCAGTGCCCGGAAAGCTGGCTGCCGTGCAGCCTCGCACAGCCCCGCTGGCACGCGTGTTTCTGTGGCTCCCACACACGTGTGCATGGCACTAGTGGGCCTGCCAGAGGCACTGGGGGACCCACCATTGTAAGAGGGGGGACTTTGCCAGCAGAACCGGAACCAACCCCAGTGCAGCCTGGGACTTTGTCTCCCTCTAGTGTCTGTCCACAGCGGAGGTTTACGGTTTAGTCCTGTGGCTCTGTTGGGGGGAGGGCCACGTTTAGTGCCAGTGCTCCCGGTGCGCAGCTTCCTGCTGGTGCAAAGGAGCCTGCTTATACTCAAGTGTGCTCCACCAAGAGGCCCTCTCTGCCCCTGCCCCGCCTCTCCCGGCATCGCGGGCGCTACTCAGGGGTTCCGGGGCTGGGCCTGGCAGCACGAGCTGCCCCGGCTCATTCTAATGCACCAGAAATCGATCCCAGGAAGCAGTCCCGGGTGCCGAGATGCGGCCTGGGCACGGCCCGCCGACGCATCGGCTCGAAATGCCATTTTTGTCAAGAGAGGAGTTTTATTACCTCCCCCACACGCTGCCTGTATCGACTTTCCCAAGTTGGGCCGTTAACCAAATCTTCTGGCAGCTGCACAGGCTGACTTATTACCATTGCATTAGAATACCGAATCCACCGAGGTATCTATTATTCATTTATTTTTCTATTATTCATTTATTCGTTGGGACTTTAGAGGCAATCAAAGGCACTCCCAGTCATTTTGCTATAAAAGCATTTTTGAT
Source organism: Pelodiscus sinensis (assembly GCF_052426305.1). Taxonomy (NCBI): domain Eukaryota; kingdom Metazoa; phylum Chordata; order Testudines; family Trionychidae; genus Pelodiscus; species Pelodiscus sinensis. The sequence goes on from NC_143077.1 coordinate 2,044,883, forward strand.
CCTACCTCTGCCAATGCAAACTTGTGTCTCGCACTTAAAATACATTAACGCGCCATTCCAGGGACAGGCTCCGAGGCAGCGCTTAGCTCCAGGAGCCTCGGTGGAAATTCTGAAATTGATATAAACAAACCGGGGCTGGTTGTTAACGTGCTCATTAAGAAAGGGGCCGAGAACAAAATCTTTTCCACTTGGCGCTCCCTGGGGGTGCTGGGCCAATAGGTGTCACTTGTGCATAGGCACGAATCATTTCAAATTTCCTGCTCCCTGCTCCAGAAAGCCGAGCACCGCGGACTGATCCGCTTGCGAGGGACACGCTGGCTCCGTGCCAGAGCCCCGGCCGGGTAGCGGCAGAAGGACACTTCTTCCTGGCAGATTCCTTGCTATGATTATCGGCCCCCACTGGAAATCTAAGGGTTGTGAGAGTTAGGGGTGCGGGAGAGGGGTGGATGGGGGGTTGTGAGAGTTAGGGGTGCAGGAGAGGGGTGGATGGGGGTTGTGAGAGTTAGGGGTGCGGGAGAGGGGTGGATGGAGGTTGTGAGAGTTAGGGGTACGGGAGAGGGGTGGATGGGGGGTTGTGAGAGTTAGGGGTGCGGGAGAGGGGTGGATGGGGGGTTGTGAGAGTTAGGGGTGCGGGAGGAGGGTGGATGGGGGTTGTGAGAGTTAGGGGTGCGGGAGAGGGGTGGATGGGGGGTTGTGAGAGTTAGGGGTGCGGGAGGGGGTGGATGGGGGTTGTGAGAGTTAGGGGTGCGGGAGAGGGGTGGATGGGGGTTGTGAGAGTTAGGGGTGCGGGAGAGGGGTGGATGGGGGTTGTGAGAGTTAGGGGTGCGGGAGAAGGGTGGATGGGGGTTGTGAGAGTTAGGGGTGTGGGAGAGGGGTGGATGGGGGGTTGTGAGAGTTAGGGGTGCGGGAGAGGGGTGGATGGGGGCTGTGAGAGTTAGGGGTGCGGGAGAGGGGTGGATGGGGGTTGTGAGAGTTAGGGGTGCGGGAGAGGGGTGGATGGGGGGTTGTGAGAGTTAGGGGTGTGGGAGAGGGGTGGATGGGGGGTTGTGAGAGTTAGGGGTGCGGGAGGGGGTGGATGGGGGTTGTGAGAGTTAGGGGTGCGGGAGAGGGGTGGATGGGGGGTTGTGAGAGTTAGGGGTGCGGGAGAGGGGTGGATGGGGGTTGTGAGAGTTAGGGGTGCGGGAGAGGGGTGGATGGGGGGTTGTGAGAGTTAGGGGTGCGGGAGGGGGTGGATGGGGGTTGTGAGAGTTAGGGGTGCGGGAGAGGGGTGGATGGGGAGTTGTGAGAGTTAGGGGTGTGGGAGAGGGGTGGATGGGGGGTTGTGAGAGTTAGGGGTGCGGGAGAGGGGTGGATGGGGGGTTGTGAGAGTTAGGGGTGCGGGAGGGAGTAGATGGGGGGTTGTGAGAGTTAGGGGTGCGGGAGAGGGGTGGATGGGGGGTTGTGAGAGTTAGGGGTGCGGGAGAGGGGTGGATGGGGGGTTGTGAGAGTTAGGGGTGCGGGAGAGGGGTGGATGGAGGTTGTGAGAGTTAGGGGTGCGGGAGAGGGGTGGATGGAGGTTGTGAGAGTTAGGGGTGCAGGAGAGGGGTGGATGGGGGGTTGTGAGAGTTAGGGGTGCGGGAGAGAGGTGGATGGGGGGTTGTGAGAGTTAGGGGTGCAGGAGAGGGGTGGATGGGGGTTGTGAGAGTTAGGGGTGCGGGAGAGGGGTGGATGGGGGGTTGTGAGAGTTAGGGGTGCGGGAGAAGGGTGGATGGGGGGTTGTGAGAGTTAGGGGTGCGGGAGAGGGGTGGATGGGGGGTTGTGAGAGTTAGGGGTGCGGGAGGAGGGTGGATGGGGGTTGTGAGAGTTAGGGGTGCGGGAGAGGGGTGGATGGGGGGTTGTGAGAGTTAGGGGTGTGGGAGAGGGGTGGATGGGGGGTTGTGAGAGTTAGGGGTGCGGAAGAGGGGTGGATGGAGGTTGTGAGAGTTAGGGGTGCGGGAGAGGGGTGGATGGGGGTTGTGAGAGTTAGGGGTACGGGAGAGGGGTGGATGGGGGGTTGTGAGAGTTAGGGGTGCGGGAGAGGGGTGGATGGGGGGTTGTGAGAGTTAGGGGTGCGGGAGAAGGGTGGATGGGGGGTTGTGAGAGTTAGGGGTGCGGGAGAGGGGTGGATGGGGGGTTGTGAGAGTTAGGGGTGCGGGAGAGGGTGGATGGGGGGTTATCATAGAATCATAGAATCATAGAATAATAGGACTGGAAGGGACCTCGAGAGGTCATCGAGTCCAGCCCCCCGCCCTCAAGGCAGGACCAAGCTCCGTCTACACCATCCCTGACAGATGTCTATCTAACCTGTTCTTAAATATCTCCAGAGAGGGAGATTCCACTACCTCCCTTGGCAATTTATTCCAATATTTGACCACCCTGACAGTTAGGAATTTTTTCCTAATGTCCAATCTAAACCTCCCCTGCTGCACTTTAAGCCCATTACTCCTTGTCCTGTCCTCAGAAACCAAGAGGAACAAATTTTCTCCTTCCGACACCCTTTTAGATATTTGAAAAACCGCTATCATGTCCCCCCTTAATCTTCTTTTTTCCAAACTAAACAAGCCCAGTTCATGAAGCCTGGCTTCATAGGTCATGTTCTCTTAACCTTTAATCATTCTTGTCGCTCTTCTCTGTACCCTTTCCAATTTCTCCACATCTTTCTTGAAATGTGGCGCCCAGAACTGGACACAGTACTCCAGCTGAGGCCTAACTAGTGCAGAGTAGAGCGGCAGAATGACTTCACGAGTTTTGCTTACAACACACCTGTTGATACAACCTAGAATCATATTTGCTTTTTTTGCAACAGCATCACACTGTTGACTCATATTCAACTTGTGGTCCACTATGACCCCTAGATCCCTTTCCGCCATGCTCCTTCCTAGACAGTCGTTTCCCATCTTGTATGTATGGAACTGATTGTTCCTTCCTAAGTGGAGCACTTTGCATTTCTCTTTATTAAACCTCATCCTGTTTACCTCTGACCATTTCTCTAACTTGCTAAGGTCATTTTGAATTATGTCTCTATCCTCCTAAGAAGTCGCAACCCCACCCAGTTTGGTATCATCTGCAAACTTAATAAGCGTACTCTCTATCCCAATATCTACATCATTGATGAAGATATTGAACAGTACGGGTCCCAAAACAGACCCTTGAGGAACTCCACTTGTTATCCCTTTCCAGCAGGATTTAGAACCGTTAACAACAACTCTCTGACTACGGTTATCCAGCCAATTATGCACCCACCTTATCGTGGCCCTATCTAAGTTATATTTGCCTAGTTTATCAATAAGAATATCATGCGAGACCGTATCAAATGCCTTACTAAAGTCTAGGTATATGACATCCGCCGCTTCTCCCTTATCCACAAGGCTCGTTATCTTATCAAAGAAAGCTATCAGATTAGTTTGGCATGACTTGTTCTTCACAAACCCATGCTGGCTATTCCCTATCACTTTATTACCTTCCAAGTGTTTGCATAGGATTTCCTTAATTACCTGCTCCATTATCTTCCCTGGGACAGACGTTAAACTGACCGGTCTGTAGTTTCCTGAGTTGTTCTTATTCCCCTTTTTATAGATGGGCACAATATTTGCCCTTTTCCAGTCTTCTGGAATCTCCCCTGTCTGCCATGATTTTTCAAAGATCATAGCTAAAGGCTCAGATACCTCCTCTATCAGCTCCTTGAGTATCCTGGGATGCATTTCATCAGGACCTGGTGACTTGCTGACATCTAACTTTCCTAAGTGATTTTTAACTTGTTCTTTGTGTATCCTATCTTCTAAACTTACCCTCTCTCTGCTTGTATTCACTACGTTAGGCACACCTCCAGACTTCTCGGTGAAGACCGAAACAAAGAAGTCATTGAGCATCTCCGCCATTTCCAAGTTCCCTGTTACTGCTTCTCCCTCCTCACTAAGCAGTGGGCCTACCCTGTCCTTGGTCTTCCTCTTGCTTTTAATGTATTTATAAAAGGTCTTCTTGTTTCCCTTTATGCCTGTAGCTAGTTTGATCTCATTTTGTGCCTTTGCCTTTCTAATCTTGCCCCTGCATTCCCGTGTTGCTTGCCTATATTCATCCTTTGTTAGTTGTCCTAGTTTCCATTTTTTATATGACTCCTTTTTTATTTTGAGATCGTGCAAGATCTCCTTGTTAAGCCAAGCTGGTCTTTTGCCGTATTTTCTATCTTTCCTACACAGCGGAATTGTTTGCTTTTGGGCCCTTAACAACGTCCCTTTGAAATACTTCCAACTCTCCTCAGTTGTTTTTCCCTTGCCGGCAGCCCCAGGAGAGAGGCCGAGGACTGGCGGGTGAGCGAGATGGAGAACCCCCATCCCCCCAGCTAAAGCCCACTGACACGCCAGGGAGCAGCACGCGCTATTGCCGCCTTCCTGCCTGCCAGACGGGCAGCGTCTCCCGCACAGCATCCGCAACCGCGGCAACCAAAACCGCCAGCCAAGCGGGGCCCAGTGATGCGAGGGGCCCGCCTGGATTTCAGGGGGCGGGGGCTGAGCGCTCTCTGGAAATCGGAGCCTTTCGGGTGTCTCTGGTTGACGCCCATCGACTGAGGCTTTGCAAACGTGGCCTCCCGAAGCAAGGCAGCCGGTCGGCCAAGGGACCAGACCGCGGCGGAGATCTAGCCCACCTCCCGGGCGGACTGGGGCAGCGGAGAGAGGAGGTGACTGACCTGCAGCTGCCCAGGGTGGGTGTGGCTGAGCGGGGGGCTGAACGGGGATTCTGGGGACGTCCCCCCACTTGTGCTAATGCTGCTCTTGTTGTTTTGAATGTTCCTCTGACCATTGTCCCCTGCAGGAGGTTGTAACTGGGCCCAACACGCCCTCCCCAGCCCCCTAAGCAGGGAGGCGTCGCATCGACCTTCAGTCCACTAGCCAGAGGAGCGATTTCACGAGGCTGGTCCTGCAGAAAGCCAGAAGCTGGACAGACGCAGGCGATACGCTGTCCCAGGTCAGGGAGACAGGCTGCATCAGACACCACGAGCAGCTCAGTCTGCTTTGGCCAGTCCGAAGTGCCGGGGGGTTCTCGCGTCATGTCGCACAGCGGCGTGGCCATAACTGTGCCGTCCTCGTTGGCATTATTAATACTTGACAAACGGGCTGGAAAAATTCCAGGACCAGCCCCACCACCCTGTCTGGCTTATAAGCCTGAGGGCATGGAGCAAGCCATTGGGCAGCCGAAGGGTGTCCCTTCTGAACTGCTATTTGGCATTGCTTGTGGAGTGCTGAAAGCTGCTTCCACACAGGCAATATTAGCTCACGGAGGCCCCGCTGCCCTAACTCTGTGTGCCAGGCCCCCGGAAAGGAGCAGCAAGCCCCGAGGAGGAGTGATGCCCCGAGGAGGAGCGATGCCCCAAGCCCAGAGGAGGAGCGATGCCCCGAGGAGGAGCGATGCCCCAAGCCCAGAGGAGGAGCAATGCCCCGAGGAGGAGTGATGCCCCAAGCCCAGAGGAGGAGCGATGCCCCGAGGAGGAGCGATGCCCCAAGCCCAGAGGAGGAGCAATGCCCCGAGGAGGAGCGATGCCCCAAGCCCAGAGGAGGAGTGATGCCCCGAGGAGGAGCGATGCCCCAAGCCCAGAGGAGGAGCAATGCCCCGAGGAGGAGTGATGCCCCAAGCCCAGAGGAGGAGCGATGCCCCGAGGAGGAGCGATGCCCAGAGGAGGAGCGATGCCCCGAGGAGGAGCGATGGCCCAAGCCCCGAGGAGGAGCGATGCCCCGAGGAGGAGCGATGCCCAGAGGAGGAGCGATGCCCCAAGCCCCGAGGAGGAGCGATGCCCCAAGCCCCGAGGAGGAGCAATGCCCCGAGCCCAGAGGAGGAGCGATGCCCCGAGGAGGAGTGATGCCCCAAGCCCAGAGGAGGAGCGATGCCCCGAGGAGGAGTGATGGCCCAAGCCCAGAGGAGGAGCGATGCCCCAAGGAGGAGCGATGCCCAGAGGAGGAGCAATGGCCCAAGCCCCGAGGAGGAGCGATGCCCCAAGCCCGAGGAGGAGCGATGCCCCGAGGAGGAGCGATGCCCAGAGGAGGAGCGATGCCCCGAGGAGGAGCGATGCCCCGAGGAGGAGCGATGCCCAGAGGAGGAGCGATGCCCCAAGCCCCGAGGAGGAGAGATGCCCCGAGCCCAGAGGAGGAGCGATGCCCCGAGGAGGAGCGATGCCCCGAGGAGGAGCGATGCCCCGAGGCTGCTCCCACCTTTGGGCCGCGGACGGGAGGAATTGTGGCCGCGGTGACTTCTCTGACAGCTGCTCCTGAGGGTGGGGAAGACGTTTCCGTCGGCTCCGTGCTGAGCGAGGGGCCCTTCCGGGCAGCAGCGCTGTTGTGTAAAGGGGCCACACCACCGCAGAGCATCGGGCCCCTCAGCAGTGGAGCCCCCAACTCCCACACCAAGGTTTCCTTTTTCTAAATGTCGGCTGAGCTGAGCGCGCCATGGGCTGCCCTGCAAACGCCGGGCAATCGGCTGTGGCGCCAGCCAGCCCCCGCACCTCGGACAACTCATCTCCATTTGCTTTCCCAGGAAGAGTTAGGTTGTTTCCAGCAGCGGGCGGCCTCCTCTTGGCCCTAGCAAGGTGGCCTCTTCCCATTTCGCTATTTACCCCTGGACTGTGGGAGCCGTGGGACCCACGGTCCACGCGTCACAGACCAAATGCTAAACATGAGTCAGCAGCGTGACGCTGCTGCAAACACGAATCTGGTTGGCATTCACAGGTGTGTTGTGAGCAAGACACGAGAAGTCGTTCTTCCGCTCTGCTCTGTGCTGGTCAGGCCTCCGCTGGAGTCTTGTGTCCAGTTCTGGGCACCGCGTTTCAGGAAAGATGTGGAGAAATTGGAGAGGGTCCAGAGAAGAGCAACAAGAATGATGAAAGGTCTAGAGAACAGGAGCTGTGAGGGGAGACTGAAGGAATTGGGCTTGTTTAGTTTGGAAAGGAGAAGACCGAGAGGGGACATGAGAGCGGTTTTCAAGTATCTAAAAGGGAGATACAAGGAAGAGGGAGAAAAATTGTTCATCTTGGCCTCTGAGGACAGGACAAGAAGCAAGGGGCTTAAACTGCAGCAAGGGAGGTTTAGGTTGGACATTAAGAAAAACTTCCTAGTTGTCAGGGGGGTGAAACACTGGGATAAGTTGCCCAGGGGGGTTGTGGAATCTCCCTCACTGGAGACATTTAAGAGCAGGTTGGACAGACACCTGTCAGGGATGATCTTGCTGGTGCTGGGTCCTGCCGTGAGGGCCGGGGACTGGACTTGATGACTCTCAGGGCCCCTTCCAGCGCTAGTGCTCTGTGATTCTCTGACTTTTTCACTTGGGGTGTGACTGCCCCCCCCCCCCCCCGCTTCCCTATTTGCATTGCAGAAAGCGTTAGCAACAGCACCACCTAGGCTCGAAGGATGATACTGTGGCCATAAAATGAGCATCGGGCAGAGAAATTCCAGGGGCTGGGATGCTTTTCCAGCTGCGTAGCAGAGGCAGGGTTAGCAGGGAAGCAGAGGCCTGGGCAAGTGACCGATAACCCTCCAGCTGAAGGAGAAGCCTGCCGAGGTCAAAAGAGAAACAGGAGCCAGCAAGGTGACAGGGCAAGTTACCCAACTGCAGCATCCACAGATTGTAAGGACTTGAGAGCAGGGGCTGCGAGTGCCATTCCGACGGGGAAAGTGCTTTAAGAAGGACACATTGCCAAGTGCAGGCCCCTGAACCCTGAAATGTTACAGGGAAATGAAGCCTAGGACAACCTGGGGGAGCTCGAGCTGGCCTCCTGGGAGAAGGGGCTTCGGATCCAGGAAACCAAACAAGGTGCCATGCTCGGTTTGAGAACTGAGGGCCCGATCCAAGCCCACTGCAGCCAGGAACGGGGGGAGGGTCTTTTGATTTCAACATGCATTGGATCCGGTCTGACGTGTTTCTCTCATTGAGGGCCAGACAAACGCAGAGGAACATCGAAGAGCAGCTGCCGTGTTACCCACCCTGCCCAGAACTACCACCGCAGCAGCAGGGGAAGACCCGATCTGACCTGTCCACAGTGAGCAGAGCAAAGCCAAGCCTCCCCCGCAGGGCTGGACTCCCGACCCTGACAGACAACTACGGGAACGTCTCCCAGAGAAGAGCGCGCAGCGGGCGGGTGTCTCCCCTCCAACATGCTGCGTTAACATCAGCAACCCCACGGCTGCTGACCGCCGCGCAGCGTGAGGGACTTTGGATCCAAAAGGAAAGGCAGGATTCCTAGCGCCACATCCCTCCAGTTACAACCTGATAGAACCAGGAGCAGAATTTGCCCCCACAACCTCTTGGGAAGCAGCTGTCCTCACGAGCAGCGCTGCGCTTTGCATGTTCCGCCCAGCGCAGAGAGGGGCTGGCCATGGGGCGTGGCGCTGAAGAGCTGGTTTCAATTTCAAAGTCTGTCGCAGATTCCCTGTGTGATGTGGGCAACTCTCTCCCCACTTTGGTTCTCCATGTGGCAGATAGAATCCTAGGGCTGGAAGAGACCTCAGAAGGTCATCGAGTCCAGCCCCCTGCCCACTGCCCACTTCCTTTCTCCGACCCAGTCTAGTCCATAGACTGGAAACTCAGTGGGCCAGAAAGCCTCCTCCTGTGTCTGCACAATGGGCCCTAATTTGGAGGGCAGCCACTAGATGCTCCAAGACTAGACAATCACACCCAGGCATTGTGATACTTTGGGACTTGCCTTCCACTTTAACATCCGAGAGCTCGCCATCCCCCTGATCACCAGAAGCAAGTTCCACATGGCACTAAACGGGATTTCAGTGCTGGTTTCCCCGATTATATTTTCCAAATACGAGTTTATGATCATCTTTATGGGTCAGCGAGGCTGCCAGGTGAGCTCTGTTGTTAGACTCAAAGCGGGTGGGCCGTACCCACAGCCAGACAAAAGCTGTTAATTATTACATTAGCTACAGAGATCAAACACACGCACACGAATGGCACCAGCCCTATGGAAAATAGCTATTACTGGCCATGAATGTTCAGGTTTCCTGAGCGAGCCTTTCCTAGGTAGCTTTGTTATAATTAACATCTTTCAGGTTAATGGGTCTGAGTTCCGCTGGAGAAAAGATGCATTGTTAGCAGCATTCGCTCCTGAGTTTATCCCATCCAGGCTGGGGTCAGACGGCCCAGTAAATCTTAGCTTTCATCTGCCATGGGTGTTAAAACAACTGCAGTGCCCAGGAAATTAAACTATTCACTGTAGTAACGTTTTTAAAGTCCGTAGTTTGATTTGACATCCAAAGACTTATGGGTTGGGTTGGGTTGGGTTGGATTATCCCCCCCCTCCCCGTTCCCCGATTTTACGTGTTCATTAACTCAACAAGTGACCCTTTCAGCACCAGGCCACAAAGATCACTGCCTTGGGAACTTGGCTTCCACGTCCAGCCGCGCTGTGGGATGGACGTTCTCCCTAGCAGGATGTGCGGAAGGTCAGTACCTCTGGGCAGATACAAAATCTGTCTTGCGTCTGTTGCCCCTTCACTCAGACGCCGTGGAAACCAGGAGTTCCTGCCTTCAACTCACGGGCAAGGCCGCTGGCGTGAGTGCTGAGAGCCCGGCCCAGCCTCTTTGCAGAGGGTGGGTCTTGCAGCTTTTACTCATGTGGCTCATGGCGTTACCTTCAGTGGGCGACTCATGGGATGAGACTGTCTGGACTGTCCCAGGGACATCTGACTGTGTTCGGGGTCACCGCAAGGAAGGTCCCGGTGAGAGATTAATTCAGTGACATGAGCTTCTTTGAGGCCTTGCCCTCACTGCGAAGAGCTGTGCGCTTAACCCCGTGTACCTGACTCAAGGAACAAACCCTAAGGAGGACAAAGCAATCTGTCATTGTCAGAGGAGTTGGCAGGTCAGGGGGAGCCAAGGCATTAGCCTGGATTGTCAGCTCTTTGGGCCACTTTTTGTGTTGTGTTCGTCCAGCACCTAGAACCCTGCTTCCTGGCCGGGGCTCGGGGGTGCAACCAAAGAACAAAGAATAAATCATAATAACTCAACCTGCTAATTGTGAAAACTACAAGCTGCCTCGTCTCACTGGGCTTTTGCCTGGGGTGACCTAATTCCAGCTAAGAACGGGACATTTTTCCATGGGGAAGACAAGAGCTTCTTGTCCTCAAAGAACTCTCCCTCCCCAGCTAGAAGTTGTGAGGAATGATTTAGAGACAATGCATGTGCTACAGTGGAGTCTATTGATCTAGCAAACTAGACAGGGCCAGTTTTAACAGCCCACTTAATAATACATAATAATGAATCATGTTTATTACCGTGGTGCCCTGGGCCTGGCCCAGAACCAAGCCCCATCGTGCAAGGCGCTGTACGGACGCGGCGCAAGGGCGCAGAAGAAGAGCTCTGTGCAAGCTGAACGCGCGTCTCTCTCACCAACAGAAGGCGGTCGATTGCCTGGGCCACCGTGTCTCTCTGAGTCAAGGGCAGGCGGAAGGGACGGTCCGTGAGTGTCACGGAGCTCTGCATCAAGAGGCAGACAGAGCGTCTCAGGGAAGGAGACCCAGGGCAGAACTGCAGAGAAGAAAGCCCCAAGGAGGGTGCCAGAGATCGTCGCAGCAAACCGGCAGAGCGGCTCCCGCCCCTGCCCTCGGGGAATGCTGCTCTCGGTGGGGTCGGCGCGCCGCGGCCTTGCTGGTCTCCGCGGTGGTTTCTTGGGACGTGTTGACAGGAGCGAGTCTCCCACCCCGCCCATCCACGGGCTCTGCAGTCGGGACCAGGCCGGGTGTCACAGCCCACACGCCAGCCCAGCCACCGGCAGCCCCACTGGCTCCAGTCGGCAGGGCTGGGCAGGCTCCCCCAGGGGCCCCATGAGGCCCTGAGGCCCCATGCCAGAGACACGGGCCCATGGGAACTGCACAACGGGACCAGACCGGAGACCCTCGAGCGTAGGCCCCGTCTCCTACAGGGACCAGCACCAGAGGAAGAGGTAAGAACACACCCACCCCCTCCAAGGCGATGTCTGCAGAGCAGCGTTACTCCGGGATAACGAAGGGCGCGTCTACATAACGGGCGTCTTACTCCGACTCCTGTAACCCTCCCTGTAGGAGGAGTGAGGGAAGCCGGGAGAAGAGTGCTCCGCTCTGCAATACCGGCTGTGCAGGCAGCGCCGAAAGTCGAAAGAAGCTCTTTCAACGTAAGCTTCGCAATCAGCCTTGCGCGTGTCGAGCCTCGCCCGTCTGTGCAGCCGTGCCCCACAGTGCTGCTAGTTTCTCCCTTCGTTATAAAGGGTTCGGCTACTTTTCCACTACAGAGTCCACTCAGCAAACTGCTAAATACAGGAGGATTGTCTCCCCCGTCCCTGGCTTGCAGCTGCATCTGGGGTGGGACACCAGTGACTGAACAGACTCCAGCTACGCCACCCTGATCCCCATGCAGGCACTGTCTTCAGCGGGGTACATCCATCCTTCTGCTCCACAAAGAGGGCAGCCCCTGTGCAGCAGAGCTCTGGCCAGCAGCGGAGATGAGGGGCACGGATCCAGAGCAGGGGCAGGCTGGTACACAGGCATCAGCACCGAGCTCAGCAGTGCGCTAGAGCGGGGTGGTTGGCACAGCCCCGGCAGGCTGAATCGTCTCCCAAACGTAAGGCTGGCTCCTCGGGCCAAGGCGCTGGGGTCTGGCTCTGAGAAGGTCTGGCATGGGGTGATGAGACGCTCAGTGCCCCAGCCCCAGACATGCACCGAAAGCCCTTGGCAAGAGGAGATTAAAGGGATAGCAGGTTTAAAACTAATAAAAGAAAGTTCTTCTTCACACAGCGTGTAGTCAACCTGTGGAACTCCTTGCCAGAGGAGGCTGTGAAGGCTAGGACTATAACAGAGTTTAAAGAGAATCTAGATAATTTCATGGAGGTTAGGTCCATAAAAGGCTATTAGCCAGGGGATAAAATGGTGTCCTTGGCCTCTGTTTGTCAGAGGCTGGAGAGGGATGACAGGAGACAAATCGCTTGATCATTGTCTTCGGTCCACCCTCTCTGGGGCACCTGGTGCTGGCCACTGTCGGCAGACAGGATACTGGGCTAGATGGACCTTTGGCCTGACCCAGTACGGCCGTTCTTACGTTCTCATGATAAAACCCCCCCTCGAGGAGAAATGGATTGTGGGATATCGAAATGGGAGCCAGTGGTGAGGGATAGCAGCCCCTCGGCCCCCGCTTCAGCGTGCAGACGAGGCAGCAACAGCGCAGCTGGCGTGAAAGGCACCTGCCTTATGTCCCTGGGCTCCAGTAGGCAAAGGATGCTTTGCAGATGGATTTTGCATCCATCCTTATGGCTCCTAGAATATCCTCATAAGCCACAATGTGCCCTTAATCCCACAACAAAATCAAGTCAAAGAGCAATTAATATTCTGATACCTGTGGCTAGCTGAAGTGATGTAGAGCTGATGATTTCTTTTTCCATTTTACTCCAACTGTGGTTTCATTTTTTTCCAGCCCTTCTCTGGGCAGTGGTTTTAGGGGCACTAAGGTTCACTTTTGTGGGTAACCTGCACTGTTAGCTGTTGATTTAATTAACTCAGCCTCATCTCCCTTCTTGACCATATCAACTCAAGCAGGGCTGAATTTCAAGCACGCGTCCTGTGGGTAAAATGCATTTCTCCTCTCTGCGAGGAAACCAGCAGCCCCCTTTGCATCCAGCGGGACAAACGGAAAAGAGGAGCCACGCCTGATTGAATGGTGCTATTCAGAGAAGCTTCTATAGAGCCCACGCCCAGCCTGGGACACCAAAAGGAAAGTGTCTCTTTGGGGCAAGAAATGCAACTAGAACAGCAGTGATGGTGAATTATTAGGGCATGACACATGCGCAGGGTGTGCGTGTGTACCTGACACTGTCCAAGTAGTGGAGAGAGCTGAGCTCTTTTGAAATCTGGTTTATAAAGAGAGAAGCTGCTTGCAATCAGCTGGATTATTCTTAAAATCCCAGCTCGATAGCTCTTCACTAAACTAATACCCTTGTCATGAAAGCTAAGGTCTAGAATGATTTTGTTGTTACTGGGAGGTTATTGGTTTTCACTGGGGACGGTGTTGCATGTGGGTGCATTTTCCCTTCCTCTGAATAATTTGGAACTGGAAAGATATGCAAGAGAGGAGCAGATGATCTTCAAATTTAGTGGGTCTGTCTACATACAAATTCAAGCAATGCTTTAACACATGTTAATTAGCAACTGTAAGTACTAGTGTGGATGCTGCATAAACCTTTGTTCCAGGACACACATACATTTGTTATTACTCACATTTGTAATCACTAGCCATGTGTTTAACCCTAGATTACAGGGTAAAACATGGTGAGCAACAACTGTTGGTGTCCTGTCTACAGTAGAATCTACCACCGTGTTAGTTAACATGTCCAATCACAACTCACGATGTAGGTTCTGAGCATACGGTGACCAAAGGAAAACAGGCGCAGGAGAGACCATTTTCTGTGCCTTTCTGGTTGGGGAAACAACTGAGGAGGAACAGCTAGTGAATAGTACAGGTGAACCTCTCTAGTCTGGCACCCTCGGGACCTGACAGGTGCAGAATCAGAGAATTTGCCGGACCGAGGGAGGTCAGTACTGTCTAGCAGATTTACCAGCACTTCCAGTGGGCTTGTAGAGACGTGCAGGGGTACATTAGCGCAAGATGACAGCACAGAGCACTGAGAGCCAGGACGGGTGCCACCCCCCTACAGACACCCTCCTGCAGCAAGGCAGGGAAACCGATTTTCAGAGGCAAGACAAAGGACAGCTGGATGGCCCAGGCACTGGCGACGGTTTATGGATCAGCCTCTCCTATTCCAGGTCACGACTCACAACCAGGCCTGGCCGGGAAGCCATTTCCAGCCCATGCCCGTTCCAGGTGTGTGAGATGAGCGCCGAGGTCTCCCTGCATCCCTTAATGTGGGAGCGTCCCGCTCCTGGAAGAAACACCCTCACCCCTGGCACCGCACGGGTGCCCCTGGGGGCAGCTTGCAGAGAGGTCCAGGCCCGCGTGGGCATGGAGGAGCTATCCTTGCAGACCGAGAGCTTGTGGGTAACAGTGCAAACTGGTCCTTGTTCCACCAGACCACAGAGCACCCCGCTTGGTCGCTGGGACGTAAGAGACCCTGGGGGGGGCTGGAAACAGTCGCCCCGTTCTCTCCGGGGCTCCCTGCCCCGGGCGCTTCTGAATACTCCCCTGCAGGAATCAAAACATCCTCTCCTCCCCAGCAACCTCTCCTGACCTTTCTGAGCAGCCAAAACGTCGGGCCCGCCTGATTGGCGGAGGCAGGCCCAGGTTTGTTTTTAGCAACCTCGTTGAAATTTAAATTGATTTGTTATTTATCCAACTGACAACAAAGAGAGAAAAAAAGTCATAATTCTGTGCGCTGGGGAGATTGGATTCCTGTATCGTTGTCAGCTACATTAACTTACTTCCTGGATCTCAATTCAATTAGTGCAGCATTCCCTAGCATTAATAAATCAATAGCGATGCCATTTTGATATATTTTGAATGTCGTTCATTATATATTTCAGGGCAGGGATTATTGTTGACTTAGAAGTTAATGGGACATGACGAGGCAAATCAGGTTGGGTAGGTAAAGCCTTCGAGCCGTTAGCTATAATTGCTTTCTGTTGCAAAAGACTGTTTCAGTGAAACAGGGAGCTGTTTCGCTTTTGTTGTGGTGGGGTCGTCCCAGCTGGCAGGGCCTGCGTCTCTTGTGCAAAAGGAAGGAAATAGCTGGACGCTGTAAAAGAAAGTCTCGGCCAAGCGATTCCTGGCTCTGCTCAACTGCAGGGTACTGCAAGAGCAGGCGCACGGTGTAAGGCCCCGTGTCGACGTTTGGAACAGCCCTTCAGCCAGGGCAAGCTGATTAGAGCAATTTACGCCCCTGGATTCCAGTGCTGATTTACGCCAAGTTGGGATCTGGCCCATTGGCTTCACTGGACATATGCCGATTGATCCCGGCTGGGTTCAATGGTTCGGTGCCAGGTTACGCAGTGGAGGCAGAGTGTGTAAGGCCAGGAGGGGCCGTTGGGTCCTTTTGTCTGACCTCCCGGAGATCACGGGCCACCGGCACCCTCCAGCAGCCACACACGGACTCACCCCCCACGGGACCAGAGTCTGCCAGGTTAAAAACGCTGGTTCTTGTGCCAGCCTTGTCCGTTAGCCCCACCCTCCCTGCCCCCGCACCCCCGTATATTTAGAGTTACCCCTTCCCTCTCGCTCTGCTGAGGTAAAACAAGCCAGGCCCTTCCCAGCGCCTCTCCTGGCACAGTCCCCTTGGGCACGTCTCCTCTGCACTGACCACGCCCCAGCCTGGTGTCATCCTCAAACCTCGGTCACACGCCGACTGCCTGGGCCCAGCTCGTTAACGAGGAACTTCACCCGCAACCTCGCTCCCGCCCAGAAACCCACCTTGCAGTGCAACCTGTTGCCTTCTCCTTGACAGCCAGGCCTTTGTCCCCCTGCAGAGCCGGTGCCAACCCCGTAAGCGACCGCTCCTCCCGGATCGTCCGTGTTTCCCATCGCTAGCAAGTGTCGTTTTCTCGGAGACGGAAATCGGGAGAGTCCCACTGCCGGCCCCTTTTCCGTTTACCTCGCTGAATGTCACTCGCTTTCCCGACGCAATGGGTTCCAGAGCCCCGCGTCCCACGGGGGGAGCCCGACAGGGCTGAAATTGCCTGTCCAATGATCCCGCTCCCCAGCCAGACTTCCGGAACGGCGATCCATGGCCAGTGGAAGCTGCGCTCGCCCGGGCACATAGAGCACCAGTGGCTCCGCGGGGGCTAACCCTGGCAAGCCCCTCCCACCCACCAGCCACTTACTGCCCACCCCGTTCTCCTGGCTGGCGGGGCGTCCCATGGAGCAGCACTGCCTGGCGTGTGTTGGAAACCCGCTGCCTGTGTGTTTCCATGGGTGACCCCGGGACTCAGGTTAGAGAAGAAAGAGCAGTCACAAGCGACAGGCCACGCCAGAAGTCGGGTGACGCGGGGAAAGGACGTCACGAGCGCGCCACGTGCGGCCACACTACTCGGAGAGGGAAGGTGTCCACTGGCATCGTGCCAGCTGCAGAGCTCACTCTCGCCTCTGCTGCCTGCTCCTCCACTCCAGCCCGGCTCTAGCCTAGGTATGTCTCCCCGTCTCCCTCCTTCTGTCGATGAGCCCTCCCCGCGTTAAATTGATCGGGACAGTCCTGATTGCAGATTAAGTGACTGGCTATCAATGACTCCAAACCTGTCCATCCATCACTCACTTTGCAGCATGGTCCCTTCCAAAACATTAGCCAAGTCGTTTATCAACGTGACTCTTTGAGACAATAAAACAGGCACCTTGCAAAATGTAGTATTCAGCTCTTAAAGGTCTTAAAAGCATTTCTCAATTATGAATGGCCTAGAGGGAGTCGTTCTTGCTTCATCTGGGGATGAATAAAGATGGAAAATAATAGCATATCAATAGTACTGCGACTTAGCTGGATTCATCTTTTAAGAGTTAAAATTGTTTGTGCTTTCCACAGCAAATACGGCACAAAACACTCTCGACATTTCGATCAACAAAAGGTTAAACTTGCGTGCTTGAAACCATGAAACCTATTTTGGCCTGACATGCCACAATTGGTTAACATGGTGCTGTTCCAAAAGACCAATGTTTTAAATTCCCTGCATCTGGGATATGTGAGGAAGAGAACCAGAGAGTGAGAAGGCGGTGGGGGGGCCTAGTAGGCAGAACAAGGGTCGGGAAGTCAGAGTCAGTGGGACTTGTGTAAGCAGTAAGCACTCAGTGTAAAGAGTGTGCAATCAAAGTGCAGCAAATGCAGGCAGCTTGCAAAGATAAGACCTATCCCTCCAGTCCGATAAGACCTATCCCTCCAGTCCGATAAGACCTATCCCCCCGTCCGAAAAGACCTATCCCCCCAGTTCGATAAGACCTATCCCCCCAGTCCGATAAGACCTATTCCCCCAGTCCGATAAGACCTATCCCCCCATCCGATAAGACCTATCCCCCCCGTCCGATAAGACCTATCCCCCCAGTCCGATAAGACCTATCCCCCCAGTCCGATAAGACCTATCCCCCCAGTCCGATAAGACCTATCCCTCCAGTCCGATAAGACCTATCCCCCCCGTCCGATAAGACCTATCCCCCAGATCGATAAGACCTATCCCCCCCGTCCGATAAGACCTATCCCCCCCGTCCGATAAGACCTATCCCCCCAGTTCGATAAGACCTATCCCCCCCGTCCGATAAGACCTATCCCCCCCGTCCGATAAGACCTATCCCTCCAGTCCGATAAGACCTATCCCCCCCGTCCGATAAGACCTATCCCTCCAGTCCGATAAGACCTATCCCCCCCGTCCGATAAGACCTATCCCCCCCGTCCGATAAGACCTATCCCTCCAGTCCGATAAGACCTCTCCCTCCAGTCCGATAAGACCTATCCCCCCCGTCCGATAAGACCTATCCCCCCCGTCCGATAAGACCTATCCCTCCAGTCCGATAAGACCTCTCCCTCCAGTCCGATAAGACCTATCCCCCCCGTCCGATAAGACCTATCCCCCCAGTTCGATAAGACCTATCCCCCCAGTTCGATAAGACCTATCCCTCCAGTCCGATAAGACCTATCCCCCCAGTTCGATAAGACCTATCCCCCTGTCCGAAAAGACCTATCCCTCCAGTCCGATAAGACCTATCCCTCCAGTCCGATAAGACCTATCCCCCTGTCCGATAAGACCTATCCCCCTGTCCGAAAAGACCTATCCCTCCAGTCCGATAAGACCTATCCCCCCAGTCCGATAAGACCTATCCCCCCAGTTCGATAAGACCTATCCCCCTGTCCGAAAAGACCTATCCCTCCAGTCCGATAAGACCTATCCCTCCAGTCCGATAAGACCTATCCCCCTGTCCGATAAGACCTATCCCCCCAGTTCGATAAGACCTATCCCCCCAGTCCGAAAAGACCTATCCCCCCAGTCCGATAAGACCTATCCCTCCAGTCCGATAAGACCTATCCCCCCCGTCCGATAAGACCTATCCCCCAGTCCGATAAGACCTATCCCCCCAGTCCGATAAGACCTATCCCCCTGTCCGAAAAGACCTATCCCCCCAGTCCGATAAGACCTATCCCCCTGTCCGAAAAGACCTATCCCCCCAGTCCGATAAGACCTATCCCCCTGTCCGAAAAGACCTATCCCCCCAGTCCGATAAGACCTATCCCTCCAGTCCGATAAGACCTATCCCCCCAGTCCGATAAGACCTATCCCCCCTGTCCGATAAGACCTATCCCCCCTGTCCGAAAAGACCTATCCCCCCAGTCCGATAAGACCTATCCCACCTGGCTGTGCTTTCTCCCTTGTCTCTATGAACTGTCATGGGCAGTAGAAAGGAGTAAGTGACATTTCATACGCTCCCGTTTGATGGCGCTTTGGGAGAGATTGGCCCAACCCAAGCCCCTAGCTCCACACATGACTGACTCGGGGCATTTGGAACAGATTTTGTTGAGGCTCATTTCAGTTTCTCTGAGTAGAAAAACGTGGGAAAACACAACGGACACGCAGGCCACTTGGGGAGAAAAGCCACCCCCGTGTCGCCCACCTCTGCCATAACCAGTCATGTCTCAGGCCTCAGAGGTTGTGTGAGGGGTTTTCAAAGGATAGCGCGGGGCTCTTGCCATTGGACTTCTGCTTTCTGAGGCAGGAGGCCGCGATCTACGTCGGCAGGACTGGCTCTGCAACCACAAATGCTACAGAGACGCTATTTTTAAATGCAAGAGAAGATTTTCGTGCGTTCTCCAGAGCCAGCAGCCCGCATGTTTCGAGAAACGGCAAATCCCATAAAGCTCCTGGGAACGCCCAGAGCTGCAGCGCTGCCTCGTCTCCGGAAGAACGCTGGCTCCATTGAACAACCAGCAACGCCGGCTTCCACGAGGAGTAACGGTAGTTCGGAATAGGAAGCCTAGTTCAAACTACCTAGTTCGTGCCCCGTGTAGCTGCGCTGCACGGGGTTCGAACCAGCGGGGTTTTAAAAATGGCGGCTCCCTGCTTATGCAAAGAAGCCCGGGAAATTCAAATCCCGGGCTTCATTTGCAAGTGCGGTATGCCTACATTACCCTCCTAGTTCGAACTAGCGGGGTAATGTAGACATACCCTAGGAGAGGAGAGGAGAGGAGAGGAGAGGAGAGGAGAGGACTGGAAAAGGGCAAATATAATACCTGGCTATAAAAGGGGGGTAAGGACAACCTGAGGAATTATGGACCAGCTGAGCTTTGGCACCTGGAAAGATGCGGGAGCAAATCTTCACTCAGTCTGGCTGCTCCAAGGAGGTAACAGGGTGACAAGTAACAGTCCACACGGATTTGTCAAGCACAGATCATGTCAAACCCACCTGATGCCTTCTCCGAAAGGGTAACAAGCCTGGGGCGGGGGAGGGGAAGATCTATCTCGACTTCCCTTAGGCTTTCAAGACCGTCTCACATGCAGGGCCGTCCTTCGGGTGCCCCATGCGGGGGAGGGCGGATGCTCCACGCGGGGGGAGGCTGCACAAAGGGCTGCAGGGACAGAAGCCAGGCAAGAAGGTGCAGGCGTGGGAATCGGGGAGCTCTGGAATCCCCACATTTCACATGGGTTCCCAGCTGCTGCCGGCCCCACTGCCGCAGGCCCTGCTGTCACATAGGGCTCCGTCGCTGGCCCCATGCTCGGGGTCCTGGCTACCGCCCACGGCTCTACCACTGGCCCTGCTCCCGGGGTCCTGGCTACCACCCACGGCTGTACCACCAATCCTGCACTCGGGGTCCTGGCTACCGCCCACGGCTCTACCACCAATCCTGCACCCGGGGTCCTGGCTACCGCCCACGGCTCTACCACCAATCCTGCACCCGGGGTCCTGGCTACCGCCCACGGCTCTACCACCAATCCTGCACCCGGGGTCCTGGCTACCGCCCACGGCTCTACCACCAATCCTGCACTCGGGGTCCTGGCTACCGCCCCCGGCTCTACCACCAATCCTGCACCCGGGGTCCTGGCTACCGCCCCCGGCTCTACCACCAATCCTGCACCCGGGGTCCTGGCTACCGCCCACGGCTCTACCACCAATCCTGCACCCGGGGTCCTGGCTACCGCCCACGGCTCTACCACCAATCCTGCACCCGGTGTCCTGGCTACCGCCCACGGCTCTACCACCAATCCTGCACCCGGGGTCCTGGCTACCGCCCACGGCTCTACCACCAATCCTGCACCCGGGGTCCTGGCTACCGCCCACGGCTCTACCACCAATCCTGCACCCGGGGTCCTGGCTACCGCCCACGGCTCTACCACCAATCCTGCACCCGGGGTCCTGGCTACCGCCCACGGCTCTACCACCAATCCTGCACCCGGGGTCCTGGCTACCGCCCACGGCTCTACCACCAATCCTGCACCCGGTGTCCTGGCTACCGCCCACGGCTCTACCACCAATCCTGCACCCGGGGTCCTGGCTACCGCCCACGGCTCTACCACCAATCCTGCACTCGGGGTCCTGGCTACCGCCCCCGGCTCTACCACCAATCCTGCACTCGGGGTCCTGGCTACCGCCCCCGGCTCTACCACCAATCCTGCACTCGGGGTCCTGGCTACCGCCCCCGGCTGTACCACCAATCCTGCACCCGGGGTCCTGGCTACCGCCCCCGGCTCTACCACCAATCCTGCACCCGGGGTCCTGGCTACCGCCCACGGCTCTACCACCAATCCTGCACCCGGGGTCCTGGCTACCGCCCACGGCTCTACCACCAATCCTGCACCCGGGGTCCTGGCTACCGCCCACGGCTCTACCACCAATCCTGCACCCGGGGTCCTGGCTACCGCCCCCGGCTCTACCACCAATCCTGCACTCGGGGTCCTGGCTACCGCCCACGGCTCTACCACCAATCCTGCTCCCGGGGTCCTGGCTACCGCCCACGGCTCTACCACCAATCCTGCACCCGGGGTCCTGGCTACCGCCCACGGCTCTACCACCAATCCTGCACCCGGGGTCCTGGCTACCGCCCCCGGCTCTACCACCAATCCTGCACCCGGGGTCCTGGCTACCGCCCACGGCTCTACCACCAATCCTGCACTCGGGGTCCTGGCTACCGCCCCCGGCTCTACCACCAATCCTGCTCCCGGGGTCCTGGCTACCGCCCCCGGCTCTACCACCAATCCTGCACTCGGGGTCCTGGCTACCGCCCACGGCTCTACCACCAATCCTGCACCCGGGGTCCTGGCTACCACCCACGGCTCTACCACTGGCCCTGCTCCCGGGGTCCTGGCTACCTCTTACGGCTCTACCGCTGGCCCTGCTCCCGGGGTCCTGGCTACCGCCCACGGCTCTACCACCAATCCTGCACCCAGGGTCCTGGCTACCGCCCCCGGCTCTACCACCAATCCTGCACCCGGGGTCCTGGCTACCGCCCACGGCTCTACCGCTGGCCCTGCTCCCGGAGTCCTGGCTACCTCTTACGGCTCTACCGCTGGCCCTGCTCCCGGGGTCCTGGCTACCACCCAGGGATGCACTCCCAGCCCCACACCTGCCCTGAGCCTCAGCCCCCAGTCCTGTCGGGGTCCCTGCCTTCCAGAGCCCTGGCCCTGCTCCTTACCTCAGCAAGGTGGACCGGATGAGCAGTGACTGAGCGCAGCCGGAGCAGGAGCTGGGGCTGCCTGTTGAAGCCAGCACTGCCTGCACCTTGCTGTCCCGCCCCGCCCTGCAGCGGGGGCCCTAGGCACAGGGTGCGGATGGCTGGGGCACCCAGATTTAGTGGTGCCGTTTTCAGCTTCATATTCTGCCTAGGCCTAAGGACGGCCTGGTTCACATGACTGGCTCATAGACACACTAGCATAATGCAGCCTAGAACATAACAGAACATGGGGGCCCAACTGGCCGGAAACCTGAGCTCGGAGAAGTTATCCAAACCTTACACCCACGCTGGAAGGGACCTGCCCAGGGTCTGGCTCTATTTAATAGCTCCCTAAATGATTTGGATAATGGCACAGAGAGGAGACCTATAACGCTGCAGATGATACCAAGCTGGGAGGGGCTGCCAGCGCTTTGGAGGACAAGATTAGAATTCAAAATGATCTTGACAAGCTGGAGAAGTGATATGAAATAAAGAGGAGGAAATTCAATAAGGACGAATGCAAAGTCCTCCACTTGGGAAGGAATAATCAATTGCACAGATACAAAATGGGAAATGACTGTCTAGGGAGGAGTGCTGCAGAAAAGGGTCTGGAGATTATAGTGGATCAGAGACTAAATATGAATCAATACTGTAATGCTGGTGCAAATACAGCAAGCCTCGTTCTGGGCTGTTTTAGCAGGAGTGTTGTAAGCAAGATATGAGAATTCTTCCACTCCACTCAGGGCCTTTTGTGTCTAGCTCTGGGCACCGCACTGCAAGAAAGAGACGGACAAGTTGGAGAGAAGTCCAGAAGAACAACAAAAAGGATTCCAGGTCTGAAAACATGGCCTATGAGGAAAGAGTGGGAAAAGTTGGCTTGACTAGCCTGAGGAACAGAAGACGGAGGGGGAACGTGGCAGAGTCTTTGTGGGAAAAGCTTTCAAGTAGACTAAGGGTCGGTATAAAGAGGAGGGTGATAAATTGCTCTGCTTAACCACTGCAGACAGGACAAGAAGCAAATGGGCTGAAATTGCAGCGAGGGAGATTTAGGTTGGACATTAGGAAAAGCTTAGTTAAGCAGTGGCAGAAAATTGCCGAGGGAGGTTGTGGAATCTCCATCACCGGACATTTGAATAACAGGCTAGACTGGGGGGCAATACTTTTTTACCAGGGGCCACTTCCACTGGAAGGGGCGGGGCCTCAGGCAGAAGGGGTGGGGCCAGGATACTTCCCTGCTTCCCCACCCACAAACCATGACTGGTCTGGCGGTGGGGGAAGAGTGTGAAGTCTTTGTGCCCCCCCCCCCCCCGCTTGAGGTTCCCTTTGGGCATTTATGCCCCTGGTGGTGGGAGGAGACTTCATGCGCTTCCCCTTCTGCCCCCCGGCCAATCAGGGCTTGGGGGCGGGGGAGCACGCAAAGTCTCCTCCTGCCCTGATTGGCCTGGGGGCGGGGGAGTGGTGGAGCCTGTGGGCCGGATCAACCCGCTTGGCTTGCCGGCTCCGGCCCACGGAGGTCCTTTGGCCCACCCCTGGGCAGTCCAGATACTTCGCGTGGCCTCAGCGAGGGGACTGGACCAGACGACCTCGCGAGGTCCCTCCCAGTCCCACATTTCTAATATTGCGAGGTGCTCCGTAGCACACAAAATCCCCTCCCCTTTGCCCCTTTGGCCAGACGTCTCCTGCTTTAGGAGACCCGGCTCTTCCCCCGCCGGCAGCTTGGTCCGTGTCAGAGGGCAGACGCCTGCCGCAGCAGACTGCCAGCGTATTCCTTTGCATCAGGTCGCAGGGGCGCATGGATCCGAGCCCGGAGGCTCCTATTTCAAACTCTGGCGCTGGGTCCCGCAAGAGGCCCAGCAACCTAGGAACCAGCCGCAGCAAGGCCCTGGCGAGTGTCATGTGGATACGGGGCTGGGAGAGATGGACACAGGTCCGCTGGTTAGGGGGCTCGCTTGAGACCGGGCCTCAGTTCCCTGCTGTGACAGATTTCTTGTGTGACCTTGGTCCCGGATCGTCAAAGATATTGAGGTACCTGCCGCCCATGGAAATCCATGGTTAGGTGCCTAAACACCTTTGAAGATCTGGGCCTTAACTGCTGCGTGATAGCTTCCCAACTAGAGCAAGAGAACAATAGTCCCGCATCAGCCCTGCCTTGCACGGCTTCTGGGAATAAAGGCATTCAAGGCTGCACGACGCGCCGGTGCTACCGGAATGGGGCCAGCCAGACACACTCTCACCCAGGCCCTGCTGTGTTCTTAGAAGAAAAGCCTTGCTGATGAACACAAATGACTTTTGGAGCGCCCGAAAAGACCAGTGTTTCATTTTCCACCCAAGCAAGCCCCCATGTAGCATTATCCTCTACATAAAATCATAATATGCGAGTAAGAGCCATTAAGACCCTAGATTGCACTTTGAAACCAGGTGTTTTTACTTTAAGGGGCACCATAACTTGTCAGAGTGGAGCGTTTATATAGATTTTCCATAGTTTACTTGAAAAAAATGTGTGAGGCCCAGTAAAGTCGTTGCCCTGAGAAAGCAGGTAAAGTTCCATCCTTTTGCAATTCATTAGATCTTTTCTTCTCTCGCAGGCAGGTGGTGACCTAAGTGTTATTCACCCAGGAGTTACAGAAGGAAAAGAGGCATAAAAATGCTGCACATTTTGATCAAAAACATTTCGCATGACCAAAAATAAGTAGCTCTGCTCCTAAGTGGACTCTGATGCCTCATAAAAGGGCCCCAAAGCACAACAGTCTTGTAAGTTTCTACTTCGTTGTGTTGAAAGCAAGTCCAGCGCAGGGTGCCTGGCCAAGCCAGGGCCTGCTTAGGGCACTCCCCGACGGCCACGGCGGCCATGGAGACATGCAAACAAGCCTGAACCCTCCTGAAAGCTTGACTGCTTGTCCTTACGCCGTAGGCACTGGCTCTACACGAAGGAATCCAGGAAATGTTCCCATGAGGCTCCTACCCGGAGAGGGACGTGCCGAGGGCACATGGCTCCAAGCCACCGAGTTCAGCTGCAGATCTAATTGTCCCCAGCGTCTGGGGAGTTCTGATGCTCGCTCTGACACCTCCCTCATCAGCACAGCCCGCCAGCGCCTTCGAGCCGGGCTTCCGTCCGGGCCACGCACTAAGCGCGCCACACGAGGGGTGAGAACCAGCATCGCTCCGCGGATCCCAGCGCTGACTTGTACCGCAGAGCGGGGGGACCCTTGCTGGGCTGGGGCCCACTGACCCGCAGAACCCGCTTGTGGGGGCCGCACTCAAGCGAGAAGCAAAACACAAACACCCCACCCCTCACTGACGTGGCCCCTGACTGAGAAAGAGACCCCCTCCCCCATTCTGGAGATTTTATGTACTCCAGCCCCGCAGTGGGGCAGCGGGGGGACTCAAGAGCAAGAACGGGCTCCCCAATGCCGGGAGGACCCTGAGCCTCGGGGGCTGGATCTAGGCAAACCGGGGGTGCATCTGGGCCCCGGGCCTGAAGGTTCCCCACCCATGCCATAAACCTTCTGTTCCGTTATTAATGAAAGGGGATCTTGCTCACCTAGGGAATGGCACGTAGCTCTTAGCTCACCTCTTCCCCTGGGAAGCTCAAAGTGCTATTTGCCTCATTTCAGAGATGGCAAAACTGGGGCACAGAGAGATTAAGGGACTTGCCCAAGGACACACACGGGAAGTGTGTGGCAGAGCAGGGAATTGAACCCAGGTCTGCTAAGGGCCACCCTAACCACTGGGCCATCCTTCTCCATGCACTCTTGTCATAGAAATACCTGGAGCTCACATCAGCCGGAGGGAGCACCCGGCTCATGGTGAGAGACGGACACATGGTATATCAAGACAAGGGCCGTGGTACAGGCGGGGCAGACTGATGCCAGGACAAGAAACGATGCCACATGCAATGGGGGCTGCAGGAGGGTTCGGAGAGGAGTGGCTGAGCGCCCGGGCGATGGGGGAGCAGGGAGACCAGCACCCCGGGGGCT
The DNA here is from genome assembly GCF_052426305.1 of Pelodiscus sinensis. NCBI lineage: Eukaryota > Metazoa > Chordata > Testudines > Trionychidae > Pelodiscus > Pelodiscus sinensis. The sequence continues at coordinate 2,070,452 of NC_143077.1, forward strand.
TTGCCCGTGTCACCAAACGAACATTCTTGTCTCCGGACCTCGCCCGGTCCAAGCCTGTGGCCAGCGTTGTGCCGCACAAGCCCCAGGACGTGGACCTAGCTCACACCTAATCCAGCCTCTCTCGACGGGCTGGCTGAGTCCCCGCCCAGCGCTGACCTCAATGGAGCTGGCTCAGGATCCGGCCCGCTGTATCTAGAGAGAGTTAAATCAAAGCAGTTTGCCAGTTCCCTGGTTTGCCAGACTAAACAAGGCATTTTCCCCCCCCTCCTTCCCCCCGAGCTCCTCCAGGTGGGTTTATGCTCCCAAAGGGGGGAGGCAAGTCAGCCATCGCTGGGTCTTATTGACCTTGGCCATCGCCACTAAAGAAACAAAACACACGTTAAATTAACAAGGTGTGAACGAGAGTTTTCCCACCTTCGGCCTGTACATTTCCCCATAAATAACAAACCCGGGCAAATGGGTTTTGCTTTGTGCAGGTGATGTTAGTAACTGGATCCCAGTAGGCAGCATGGTACTGCAATTCCCCGGGACTTCTGGTCCAAAGCTGTGGGTTTTCAGCACGCTGCACTATGGGTAGGAAACGGCAACTCATCCGAGATTGTCTGCCGGGTGTGACACCAGGACTTGCAACTCCGAAGCATAAACCTCCGTTTCCCAGCCTGAGTAGCATCTCTACTGATGGGCAGCGGTCGCAGCCTTGTGTTCACTAGGCAGACCGGCCATTGAAGGGACATGACGCACCCACACAGAGGAGAATGACTGCCCAAGCCCCTCGGGGAAAACGCACCTTTCTCCCCTTGAAGATCTGCACTTGTTCAATGCCACAGTCACTGAGGCGGGGCTGTGGCTGGGCTGTCCAAAGGCACCTGCGTGCTCTACGCCAGGCGATTGTTTCCAATTTACTAAGTTCGACCCAATTTTGCGAATTCGAGGTCTGTGTCCTCACTCCAGGGAAGACGCGACTGGCGCCTGAGGTAGCACGTCCACATTCACGGAGCCTGCCTCGGACTCAGAGCCCCAGGAGCTGCGGGAGTCCGGTGCGCTGGCATTAGCAGCACCAGAGCATCCACACTGCCGTTATTCCGGACTGACATGCTGGGGATAGCAGGGCTACAGAGCTCCAATTCCACGGCCCCTTATTCCAGACTAACGGCTTGGTAGTGTGGACGCATCACTCAGATAATCGACCTTGGGGGGCTAAGGTCCTAGTGCACACCAGGCTCTAACCTCTTTGAAAAGCCCTGCTCATAAAACAACCTTCCCAGACTTATTTTCACTCCCAGGCTCCTTTCCTTTCCTTTCCTTTCCTTTCCTTTCCTTTCCTTTCCTTTCCTTTCCTTTCCTTTTTTTTCCAGACTCAGAAAGAAGAAAAACCTTTTACACCCAAACCCCCCTTTCCTGTCTCACAGCTGCAGACCAAAGACAAAAATAGTCTCTCCTCCCCCAAAATCCCCTCTCCCCACCACAGCTCTCTCGCACGCTCTAGCCTCGCACTGTTTCTCGTGCCAGGAGGTGAGACACTGCAATTGACCACAACACGTTTTGGTTTCCCCCGACTTCCTCGTCCCACCGAGGTGTTGGAGCTGCCCGCAGGAGAAGACAGAAAACAAAGCGTGGCTTTACTCAACAGCCTGACAACCTGTCAAAAGCAGAAGCGTCGCTTGCAAACACCTACCTAATAGAGTGCACATGATCTGAAAACTCTGGAGGCTTTAAAAATAGCTCATCAAGACCTCAAATTTCAGCCCCCCACCCAGCTTCGTGGCACTCAAAGGGACTCTCCAGAGGTGCTGATATTGCAGATCCCTGTTGCAGAACTGTGTCCTTTGTCTGTCTTCAGACAGGCCCCAATCCTGCCACACCCCTGGGCAGGCAGACAGCAGGAGGGATCTATGCTAGGACATCTCTATGCAGAAGGCTCTACTGCTGGAGCTAGAAGCCCCAACCCAGTTAGCCAGGCTACCAGGCAGCCCTGGAGAGGCCAGAACACATGCAGCCCAGAGTCCACAAGCACACACGTGCGGCTAGCAGAGATACAGCCGTAGGGGCAAAAGGACTTGCAGGACTGGGGCAAAGGTCTGCTGTACGCAAAGTACGTCCTGGGTCCAAGGGAGACACGACGATGGGCAATTGTAAATCTCTAATTTTCCCTGCATGTGTAACCCATTCACCCACCAGGTGTGGGTGTGACGTAGTGGGGTACCTTGCTGGTTGCTGGGCAGTGGGTTGTGAGTGACCTCCACTGGCTGCTGGCTGCAGCACGGCCCAGCAGGGCAGGGGATGAGTCACTATGCAAAGAGGGTCTCTCAACCTGTCTGCCCAGCTACCCCCCAGGGAGAGAAACAAAGGAAGGCGGAGGCTGCCCTGGCTGGGGGGCAGGGCTGGAAGAGAGTGAGTTAGTTTCAGGCTGGGAAGCAGAGGACAAGGGCCTAGGGAAAGGGGCAGCGATTGTAGGGCCCAGCCACCCCCCATCTCAAGGGGGGGCACTGAGACCTCCTAGCCCCAGTTCCTGTAACCAGATTACATCTGTGCTGTATCCTGGAGAAGCAATAAACACCCTCTATTCTACCGGCTGGTGGAGTCTATTCATGCCAATACAAGGGTGCAGGAGACAGGAAACCCCCAATGTGCCGTCACAGTGGGTCACTGGCCCAGCTAGTGGTATGCAGACCCTTACAGCGAGAGACAATGAGTTTGCCCGACGACCTTTGCTGGCTTTTAGGTCACGCTGTAAAGGCTCCTGCACTAAGCTCCAGCGGTCGCAGGTTCAATCCCCCCGGAGGCAGTACATACTCCTACCAAGGGATTGCCTCTCTTCTCTCAAACCACTCTTCAAAAATACATGAAAATGAAAGCAGGGCACCTTTGATTACAATTAGCTCAAATTTTCCATTGTTCTCCTCTCTTGGCTCCTTTCTCCCAATCAGCCCCACCACAACCTCTGATAAGTGACTCAGCAAGCTAGTAAGATCTGAGTTCACATCAAAGTTTTGAATCCCTGGGCTCAAATTTGGGCAAAATCCGTGTGTGCGTGCATGCATATCTGCAGCAACTAAGGGGTTAAATGTATATACTAAAGTGCATAAGAACTGGGTAGTATCCCTTTAAATAGTGAGCTCTCTAGCCTCTTTTGCTCTCTCTGTTGTTTCAGGGTCCTGCCAAAGAAGAATTGCTTATAAGCAGCCAGGCTTTGCATGTTCTATATAGTTAAACAATTATTGGGACTCCACTTCATACTATACTTGTTGTGTAAACAGCACAAGTCACACCAATCGCTGATAGATAGATAGATAGATAGACAGATAGATAGATAGAGGGGGTGTGGGGATAGATAGATAGATAGATAGATAGATAGATAGATAGATAGATAGATAGATAGATAGATAGATAGATAGATAGATAGATAGATAGATAGATAGATAGATAGATGGGGTGTATGGTGTTAGATAGACAGATAGATAAAATTAACTACAAAAATGTACTCACTTGAAAACTACGATAGACTCCTTCTAGTTTCCATTTCCTAGCATATGTGAATGTACTTCAGTTACAAACCAATTGTTAATTGTTCTTATTATTTGTTCTTATTTTCTTGGGTTACCTTAGAAATCATCCAGCAGCCCCAAGAAAGATAATCATTCACAGTGAAAGCACATAGAAAAAACAATTCAAGGCTAAATTCTGTTGCCGTTCAATATGGTCCCAACGCTGAGGTCACTGAAATCAGCAGGAGTCTGACCATTAACTTCAGTAGAAGAACCAGGCCCTACCTTTGAATGCGAATACGTGGATGTTATGCTTTGTAAGTGGCATTTCAATCTCCCTAGATTTAAAGACCTGCTAACAAAGTCTCGTTTACTGATGCAACACAAGTTCTCATCAGAGACGTGTAATAGACAAATGCTGCTGATCTGCCACCACTAGACAGCGCTTTAACGACCTAGGAAATTACGTTCCAAACATTCCAGAGACATCAGGGGCCTAAATGGCATTAGTGCAATTTGCATTAGTGCAACCCCACCAGGGTTCCCTCTAAGCTGTGGGGCAGCCCAGCTTCACAGTGATCACCCGGCCCCGCCCAATCAGTCAGCCCCCTGCACAGAGCCCTGAGCCTCTGACTGGGCATGGCTGATTGGTCACCTGTGAAGCTGGGCTCCCCCCAGCTTAGAGGGAACCCTGCACCCCACTGCAGCCTAAGGGTATGTCTACACTACCCTCCTAGTTCGAACTAGGAGGGTAATGTAGGCATACCGCACATACTAGCTCGTGGAATGAGGAGTAACGGTAGTTCGAACTAGGAAGCCTAGGGTTCGAACCAGCGGGGTTTTAAAAATGGCGGCGCCCCGCTTATGCAAATGAAGCCCGGGAAATTCAAATCCTGGGCTTCATTTGCAAGTGCGGCATGCCTACATTACCCCGCTAGTTCGAACTAGGAGGGTAGTGTAGACATACCCTCACAGAATAATGGGCTTAAGTGGCAGCAAGGGAGGTTTAGGTTGGACATTAGGAAAAACTTCCTGCCTGTCAGGGTGGTGAGACACTGGAATAAATTGCCTGGGGAGGTTGTGGAGTCTCCATCACTGGAGACATTTAAGAGCAGGTTAGACAGACACCTGTCAGAGTAGATCTAGACGGTGCTGGGTGCGGCCAAGAGGGCAGGGGACTGGCCTTGATGATCTCTTGAGTTCTGGGATTCTATGATAATCCCACTGAAATCAACAGTGTCCAAGCAGCTAAAATCCACAATCAGTGGAATCCGGCTCGTAGCCTATGCAGCTTCTTAGAGTTCTAATGAAGATTTCTTATCTAGGTGCCCAGATCCCACAGTGATGGACGCAGTGGAGCCTTGATCCAGTAACACCCTGGAGCACGTGCTTAACTTCATGCATCTTGGTAGTCTCATGCATCCGAGCGACGATTCATGGGACCAAGTGCTTTAATGGATCAGGGCCTTTGAAAACCTGAATCAACTGGAAAAGGAATCGCTGCTTCTCAGCTGCTGTGCAAAGCCTGCCCTGACACACAGGAAACAGGATCCCCGCTTAACTTCCCACTTTCTACCCCAAACAAACCTCTTTTCTGTAGTTCCCTGGAGATATTTTTAAGGTTCCCTATCCTAAGAGTTGGAGTCTGGGAGAGAGAAGTAACGCTCATTTCACTGACAGTCCCCATCTCCCCTGCCTTCTTTCATTTATTTCAGACATGACCTTTTGATTTCTCGGCTAGAGTGTAAATTACATGTCGCCAGCATAAAATATTAAACCCAATTTATATTTAATTATTGATGTTATTATGTATTCCATAGTAATGGCAGAAGGAAAAAAATCCACCCCACCATTAAATAGCTTTGTTGCATTAGCAGCTTCTTGAGGTTAGGCATCTTCCTCTGTTTCTTCTGCACTATATGATTGATGGTTATGGGGAAGTTTGTAAATAGTCTTCCAGAAATATTTCATCTGATTATTGTCCCTATAAAAGAGATCGGGGAGGGTTTTAAACCGCTACTAATTATTTGTTCAGATGAAGAGCAAAGAGCTAGAAAAGCTACTTGCTTAGCATGCCCCTGCCCTGCCCTTTGGAGGCTGGTTACTTTGATAACCCTCTAGACAAAGATGGGGTTATGGAAACCATCCTGGGTTTTATTTAAAACAAAAGACAGCGGAGAACCACAGTGGTTTTTCTAGCTGCGATTTCACCAATACGTTAAACTTCATTTTGACGTTGTTTTTGCTAAAATATTAATCAAGCTCATTCCTACTTGATTAGAGCTAATTTTCTCCCCATATATAAATAATGCAAACGATCTGAGGTGCGCGGGGCCTCATTGCTTTGGGGGCGTGGTTAGAGCTGCCTTTCACCTCAGAATGCTCCCGTCTCCAGCCCGGCTCGTCAGAGTGAGGAGTGCCGGGCGACACTTCACACAACAGGACTGCAGCCTGAGAGATACCAAGTCAGAGCTCCCCTGGGGGCAGATCCCAACGCCACGACGATGCAGGGCTGCTGCGGGCAGCCCCCAGTCTTGGAAGGGAGCGTGCGTCTGGCCCCAGGAGTGCTGTGCAGACGCAGTTTGACTAAAGGGGGACCATCGTGAGCTGCTGTAAAGCACCAGCAAAGGGTCCTGCGTTTCCCAGCCCAGCGGCACAGTCTTGAAAGGGCAACTACTGGAATGTGCCTGCCAGCAGGGCCTCGCACACTCGGGGCGTGCAAGGTCCTGCCCTGCGGGGTACACCATTTGCACTAATCAATGGCATCCTCCATGCAGCACATGTGCGAGATCAGATCTTGAGAACAAAATGGCCCCCTTCATGAGTAGGGTTGTCAGATGGTTTAACAAAAAATACCGAACACACACACACACACACACACACACACACACACACCAAAAAAAAAAACCATTGGGAAAAAATTCTGTTGAGCGAAAAAAAAAAAAAAAAGGCGCCATGCCTTTAAATGGCTCCGCGCTCCTCACTCCCCCACCCCCACCAGACGCGGCAGTGGAAAATTGTCCCCACTGGGCGTCCGTCCAAGAGAAACAGGAAATACCAGACACGTCACGTGTCCAGTATTTTCTGGGTTTTTTTACCGCACAGGGACCCGAATAACAGACAGTCCGGGAGAAAACCGGACACCTGGCCACCCGACCCATGAGGCCTTTCCACCATTCCGCCACGGCCCCTGCGTCCCGGCCACAGCTACAGACGCACCCACCGTCTCCCCTGCAGGGTCCCTCCCACCACCAATCCCCCGCCTGCCCTGCACTGCGGTTCACCCCGGGGGGTCCCCTAGTGTCCTGGTGCCGCAGAGAAGGGGACTGGATGGGGCCCTCCCCAGAGCATGCAGGACACCGCTAGGCAATCGTTTGTGGGGCCACTTTGCGAATTTCAGAAGGGACGCGGGCTGCTGGGCCTCGGGCGGGGCCAGAATCCTTGGAGAGTTCACCTGCCCACAAACCCTTACTGGCCTGGGGCAGGGGCGGTGCGAAGTCTCCTCCCCCTGCCAGGGACGTGCGGTTCCCTCTGGTGCCACGTGCCCCTGGTGGGGGGAGGAGACTTTGCGCCCTCCCCCATCCCCAGGTGTCAACTGGCCTGCGGGTGGGGCAGTGGCAGGGCAGCCATGGGCCCCTTTGCCCACCCCTGCGGGCAGAGAGGCCTGGGGCAGCTTGAGAAGCTCCTCTTGTGTCACTTGGCGAGGAGCCCCCGACGCCCAGGGCCAGGCCCGGCCGAGAGCTGGAGCCACGTGTCAGTGTGCCGGTGGGGCACACCGTTGTGCTTCCACAGGGTGACAGCAGGCGAGAAGCAGTGAGAGGCGGGGCAGAAGCATCTTCCCAGCCCTGCCAAGAGCCTCAGAGAGGAGATGAGAACAAACCATCCATCCACCAGCACTGGGGGGCTCGGTCCAGCTTCCCACCCCTCCAGCTGTGCGCGTCCATCCCCCCCGCCACTGGGAACCAACCTCCCTGATCCCCAGCCAGCGTCCTTCTGCTCCTGCATGCCACCCCCGCCCTCCTCCTTGGCACTGGCAGGTCGTCACTTCCCCGCGAATGCCCCTGGGTATCCCCAGGCCTCCCAGGACACGCGCCTCCACGTTCCATGCCCGGCTGGCAGGGGGAAGGTTTCCCTCTCCCCAGGTCAGAATGGGGGGAGGTGCAGCACTAGAGTCTGACCCTTCCCATGGGTAGACATTCCCAAGGCATCGCTAGGCCTAGTCAGAGAATAAAATGACTAGAGTTGGGCCTGACATGAGAAGGTCACATCTGGGTTTGCATCAAAGTTCGGATGGGGGGGGAGTAGATCTTAGAGTCAAGCTGGAGCCCATGTATAAAATACAACAAGATGTACCCAGCCTTGCTCAGGTCCTAAATACATTTTGTTTTTCTTCAATTAAATCATTGTTCTGGGGTGGGACGGGGCTGGGGAGGGGGGTTCAGTTTGCAGGCTGCCCTGGGGAGAGAGGACAACCCCAGAACTCTCCCCACAGTGGCTTGGGGCCAGGTGAGAAGTCCCTGCCCATGACCACTGCAGCTGCAGCTGACACAGCCAGGGGAGGGTTGCAACAGAGAGACAAACAGACGCACTCTGTGAAATATCTAGTAGATAGCTGTCCCTTTCTCCACCCCTGCCCCCTGCTCACTCAATGAGGTTACAGCTGTCCTGGTCCCCATCTCTGCCCCCTCGCTGCCTCCTGTGGTCATTCTACAGTATAACTTTCCCTTCTACCAGACCCCTCCCTTTTCATTTTATGAGAAACAATCAAATTCCAGGCACGTCCCATTGTCCTGGCACAGTCAAACCCTTATCTTGCTTTAGGCTTTGATAAAAGGAAGCTGCATTACCAATTTGATGATTCTCACTCTTATCATTTAGGAGGAGTTCTTGAACAAACGGACTCCCAGGTGGACAGACAGACTCTGATTTCTAAAATATACGGTAAAGTTACCTACTAACGTTTTCAGCTAACCCCGCTGTGAAGATCAGATGGCAGGCCGTTCGGTTTCACTGCTCGGGCTACGATGGAGTCATTTCTCTGCTGCCTTATAGCTGTGCTGTGTTGTGTCCCTGCCAGCACTTGGCTGTCTTGATCCAGGAGGGGGCTGCCAGGAGAGCTCCCCAGCAGGGTCTGACAATACCGGCAGTCACTGTCCTCGGCGGGAGCAAGCAACGTACTCAGCAATTTGCAGCGTGACAGGACACTCGCTCCTAGCTCCCCGCCTGTGTGACGGATCCCACAGCTCTCCCCTCGGGCTAGCGGCTTGACTTGCTCTTCCAGGGCTGAGCTGCAGGGAAGAAAAGAAGAAGCTGAAAGATGGTGCAAATTAGCACTGGATATTGGCTGATGAAGCCGTCAGCCCCTCTCTGTCTGATAAAGGGGTTATTACAACCCCCTGGGGCTGGAAGTCCAGAGGCCTCCTACCACAGGAAAGTAATAATGAGGAACACATTTGATTCTGCTCACTTGAAATCAAAAGACCTACATTACATTTGGGATGAAACGTAACGTCTATGCTTTTTCTCCAGGCGTCCAAAATCAAAATATCCCGAGACAGAGTGTTTTACTTAGCAGGTTAAGGGCTCCACCCTTGACACACTCAAATCAAGGAGTGTACAGCCACGCACTCCAGGGAGACATGTGCCACTGGTCAGGTTGCTACTGCAATATTCTAAAAGGTCAAAACACTGCTGCTCATTATGTCGACAGAACTCAGCAGTAGTGTAGACGCAGGTTTAGTTTTGTCGACAAAAGCCCACTTTTGTCGACAAACCCCTGTAGTCTAGACACACTCTCAGACGTCCGCTCCCGAGAACTGGCCGCTCGCTGCACCTCTAGAAGTGTCGGGGGCCGGAGGCAGGGATAAGGGACACGGGTTGGTGGGTAATAGGCAGGGAAGTACTCAAATGTCACCAAGTGGGTGCAAAGTGTTGGGACTGACCAGACTTGCCCCAGCCACCCCTGCCAGCGAGTCAGTGCCGACAGACCACTGGGTCCGGTAGGGTTTCCAGATGGTTTCTAACTCCTGTTCATGCGGCTGCTTTGTCACTGTGAAAGGGGCCTGGGTCAGTTTCGAAAATTCTCAGGTCCAGCTGCAAAAGCAGCTCCCTGGCAGTGCCGGGGGTTTCCCTGGCCCAGAGCGGCACCGCCAGGCCCGGGCGCCAGCGTGCAGCTCTCCTGAGCAGTTACAGCCAAGGGCGTGTGATTCCGCAGCTCACCCGGCTGCGTTCTCCCGCTGGCAGGCATGTAGCTGCCCAGACGAGCTGTTCAAGCCAACAAGCGGGCGTTCGAACCAGAGAGGCTGGGTTTGGCCTGGCTTTCGTGCCATCTGGGCCAGTGATACTGCCCCGCTCCGCCACTCCCTGCCCCGAGCATGGGAAGGCTGACTCCCAGCATGCCCTTAGGAAAAAATTCCTAACTGTCAGGGTGGTCAAATATTGGAATAAATTGCCAAGGGAGGTGGTGGAATCTCCCTCTCTGGAGATATTTAAGAACAGGTTAGATAGACATCTGTCAGGGATGGTGTAGACGGAGCTTGGTCCTGCCTTGAGGGCGGGGGGCTGGACTCGATGACCTCTCGAGGTCCCTTCCAGTCCTATGATTCTATGATTCTATGAAGTCACTTCACCTCGGTGCCTCAGTTTACCTCTTCGGAATGGGAATTCTGACAATGCCCATGTTTCTCACTGGGCCATCTTGTGGCTCAATCAAGGTTTGTCACCCACGTGGAGACCTTCAGGTGAAAGGTGCTACAGAAATGTGCATCACTGGTATGCACCAGCCTCCTAGGGTAGCAACCCGAGCGCTGCACGGGCACCATGGGAATGAGAAATGATAATACTTAAGGATCTTAACATTGCATTGCCCCCAAATGCTTACATTGGGGGCTCTGCGGGCACTTCTGTCGCCACCAAGACAGGCGAACAACTGGGAATTCAAAGTCCAGAGGCACGTCCCGCCCCACAAAGCCCTTCCCGTCTAGGCAGGGAAGCGTCGGCACGAGGCGTCTTTACTTTCCGCCAGTTTCTCGTTTTCAGAAGTAAATTACTGACACGCCCCCAAGGAGCTTGTGAAAAGGCCGCTCTGTCCCCAGGGAGCCCCTGACTTGGCCTTTATGAATGAACTGCTAGAGAAAGTGATCAATAAATGTGTCAGTCAGGTCAAGTAAACAGAAGCATTTTACTCTCCCACCCTTACTCACACGTGCGCCCTGCTGCTAGAGGCTTTTAGCGGGAGGAGCCCGTCCCTCGGGAGTTGGAATCAGGCTGCAGAGCCACTGAAGAAGGGGAAAAAACAAATTGTTACTGTTCACACGCTGCAAACTTTCCCTGGCTACTTCTGTGCCCAGCACCGGGCCCCTCCGGGCACTGATGTGGTTCTAATACAAATCATCGGCAGACGCTCTCTCTGCCACTCGGGCTCTGCTCCTTCCCGTTAGAGCTCAGGGCGGCCTCTGCTTCTGGGATTTCGGCTGCTGTTCTAGCACGGGCTATGGACGACCAGGCGCCCCCTGGCAGACAAGCGCAGCCCGATGCCAATCCGCGAGCTGCCTCCCGCCTCGGCCCGGCGTGGGCCTGGCCAGCCTGACTGTGCTTGCAAGAGGTACGCCTCGTCTTGAAACCGTTCCATTCCACCGGGCCAAGAGCTTGATTATGTTATTAATTAAAGCAAGATGTCATGCCGGGGAGATTTATTTTCCTTTCCATATCGTTAGCAGCAAACGCCACTCAGGGAGCTCAAAAGCCCATGTCAGATTGAATCAAGCTCTGAACGGGCTTTTTGTTCCTCGCTGCTTCCCCCTGATTTCAGCGAGTCCCTCCTTCCCATCCCCAGGAAGGAAGGGAGTGCTGAGAGAGGCCTGCACTGCTTCCCCTCCGACGGCTGGGAAGGGCACCCCCGCGTTCCAAGACGCTGCTCTGAAGATTTCAGCCTTGCAAGCGACAGGACTGTCCCTTTGCTCTTTCGGGCTGCGTGCAGGACACCAGGGTGTGCGCTGCCCTGCGCGGACGGGCCAGGCCCAATGCAAACCAGCCGAGGGGGAGCGGGGCTCCTGGCCCCGAAGACTAGAGCTTTGAGCCAGGGGCTGCAGCGGGGCTCGCTGTGCTGCCTGAAGAAAAGCAAGTGGGACCCTGGGGCGCGAATGCACCACCCTGCTGCGCGGGTGCCCACCTCTGTGGCCCTGCAGAGGCCCGGTGGCAGTGCCGGAGAGCCACGGGCCTGCTTTCACGCTGCCCCTCTGCGCAGAGAGCACCTCCCCCCACCCGCCTGGCGCGCCAACAGTCTCCACCTCCTCCAGCTCCTTCCCCCGCCCTCGTGGGCACAACGTGTCCAGGAAACGGCCGGCAGAGCCCAGCTAAACGGTGCGGCTGCTGGGAGGGGGACGGCTCCTCTCCATCGCTCGGAACCACCCGGCCGTCAGCACGACAGCCTGGGCCACCGCGGGTCCCCGGGCCACCTGCCCTCGAACAGGCACGGGCTTTCGATTCTACTCCATTAACTCCCTCTGATGCTTAAATCAGCTGGTTACAATGAGCCAGGCCGGGGAGCTGTCTGCCGGCATCTCGGAGCTGCTAACGTCAATTCCCTAATCACGTTTGGCCATGTCCTAATCTCTCCATTTACTTTAATGGACATTTATGTATATGAATTACACTCCAGCCTCGGATGCTTCTAAGAAGCATTTCCGATAACACAGCCCATGGAGGCGGGGGCGGGGGACAAGGCACCTTGCTAGCGACACCCAGGAACATCTTGGTCCCATCTGTTCTTCCAGAAAAGTCCCCCCTGTGCGTGTGTTTTCTCCCGCCCAGGCTGTTCACTGTGCAGAGTCAACTGGCAGGCTGGGGAACATGCTGTCACCTTCACTCTAGGTCTGGGTATAATACGGCCCCTAAGAGACACAGGCCCCCAGCTCTCATGGACTTTCAGCCTGGCTGAGCCGAGCCACATCCGCCGAAAGTCCCCGGGCCTTAGAGATCCAGCTTGCCAAAGCCATGCCGCCAACAGCGAGACACCATGACGCCTGCTGCCTCAGTTGCCCTTCTGTAGAATGGGGCCAGAGCACTGCCACTCACCCCGGGGCTGGGAGGATAAAGACATTAGCGTGTGAGGCGCTCAGATGCTGTGGGGACAGGGGACAGATAAACACACACGTGGGACAAAGGAACAAAACGTGTTGATCCCCCCCCCCAGAAGCTCTGCTTACTCGAGGCTCCTAATGAAGGTCCGTTTCCTTCCCCTTCTAGGAGGCGCGACAGAGAAGCAAGGTGCAATAGCCACCGGGAGAAGAACAAAAGGCCCCCTCGCCGCCAAGCGACTGAAGAAAGAGGGCGAGTCAGAGCAATCACAGATTTTAAGGCCAGAAGGGGCCCTTTAGACCAGTGTTTCCCAATTTTATTTGGCCATGGAACCCTTTTAAACTCAGAAGAATTTCGAGGAACCCCTACAGCTGGGGGGGGGGGGGGAATTTGTCAAGCAGAAAAAAACCTCCACCACCAGGAAAATTTGTCGAGAAAAAAACACACACCAAAAACTGAAACCAAAACCCAGCAGCGGGGAGTGGACCGGGGAGACCTGGGGGCCAAACTGCACCACGCATGTCCCGGGCGGGCCTTGGAAACGCAGAGTGGCAGCAGGCTCCTCCCTGTTTCTTTAAGGGGGGGGTGATCGGGTTCTCGCGGTTCGCAGAATCCTGGGGTTCTGTGGAGCACCATTGGGGAAACGCCGCTTCAGAGCGTTTTATCTGACGTCCCACCTATGGGATTTCAGCCCGTCACGCGTGCGCGGAGCCCCAGCCTCGCTTGCAGAAAAGCATTGGCTCTGGAGCTGGAGATGTGAGGAGGTGGAGAATCCGCCACTTCTCCGGGAAGCGAATCGCCCTCCCTGTTTACCACGCGCACGTCATTTCTAATCCGGATTTGTCTGGCTTTCACTCCCAGCCATTGGTCCTTGTTCTGCCTTTCACCACCAGGAGGGAGAGTGAGGCACCCGCCGGCCTGGAGAACGTTATTCCCGATGGGGACACACACGCCCTTTCAGATTCCCAAGGCAGCTGTAAAACCCTCATCCCATAACCGAATTTGTTAGTAAAGTCACGTCTGTGAAGAGTGTACGCTCCTTCGGGCAGGGACTGTCTCTCACTCTGTCCACACAGCGCCTGGAGCAGTGCGGCCCTATCTCCCTGGGCCAGCCAGAGACACCGCAAACACACAACATCCTTGCCACGCTGCAGGGTTGCAGAACTGCAGCATTTCATTGTTTCCTTTTTGCCCCCCGTAACTCTTCTAACGTGGATGACGTTGGGGGGAAAATGCCACAGGACCCAAAGAAAACATGCAAAAGTGGAAAACCCAAAAAGCAAACAAACAAGCTGGAACAGCCTTTATTTGATTACACTCTGGCCAAACATAAATGGTGGGGACGGAAGAGAAAAAGCTGAAGCTGAAATTCCTTTTTTTTTTTTCAAATAAAGATGCAAGTGGCCTGTAGCTGCTAAGCATTCCAGCGACAACACTAATCTCATCTGCACAACCCTAAGCCCCAATAGTACCAACAGCCATTTGAAAGGACAATGGAGCGAAGTGCATCCAACCAGAGGGATCTCTCACCCTCGCTTTTCCAGAGCTAATTTTAGGGAAAAAACTTCCAACCCCGCCAGGTGAAAGCAGACGGGAGGAAGAAATGGAAGCTGAGGACACATAGGAGAAACGGCAAACTTCCACCCAGAACCCACTGTGCTCAGGCTCTCTAGCAGTAAATGCACTGGGGTAAATCAAAAGATCAATGCCAGTGAGCAAGGACGTTCCAAGAGTAATTAAGAGAAAGAGAGAGAGCTCGGAGAGGCATAACACGCCAGTGGCAGCAGGGAGGTTGATATAAGGTGAAGTCTGACGCTCAGGGAAAATGATAAGCAGAACAAAGGCGCTGGTGAGAGGAAGGAGAATAGTACATCCCTTACTTCCAAAAAAGGGGACCATGTTCCTGGTGCACCCACCGCGGCCAAGCAGCAGGGAGTTCCTGTGTTCTTCGGGCAGTCAGAGCCATCCCTTTTAGCCTTAGAACTTGCTCTTATGGAGCCTCGGGCGAAAGGCCCAGTGATGTCCAAAGGGAGGCGGGAAGAGCCACAGAGGCTGGTTCAAGATGCTTTTGGCTTCGGCCATTGTCCAGGGAGCGGTGTTAACCCTACCCAACAGTGAGCAGCTGGCTTGGTGTTTTCCATAACACCCATCGCCAAAGCACTGTCAGACACGGCCCCCATCTCGGAAAGGAAGACAATGAAACACCACGGGCCTGATCTGCAGAGCACTCCTAGCACCCATTAACTCTAGCTGGCCCGGGGTGCCCAACGTGTCTGCAACAAATCAGCGTGGCCTGATGAAGCGGAGGGGTGTAGAGAAAAAAAGCTAAAAGTGGATAGGGATAAAAGGCAAGGAAGCAGCGGCTAACTGGGCAAACAGTGAGACTTTCAGCTAAGTAGGTAACTGAAGGAAAAGCAAACAAAACTCTGTTGCATAGAAATAAACTGGAGTTTTAAAAATAAGCCACGAAAGACTCATATCTTTGATCCCACACTTTAGGTCAAGAATTTAAGGGCTTCCCATCCTGTTGAAATTGCATTAGGAAGTTTAGGTCAGCAGAATCACCTGGGCTGAAATCACCTGGGCTGGGGGGCTGGACTCGATGACCTCTTGAGGTCCCTTCCAGTCCTATTATTCTATGATTCTATGATTCCACCCTTACGAAATGCTCCCTCCGACACGCCGTGACCATAACCAAAAGACATCCAGCTGCATAGCGCCCTCTAGCCCCGAGTCAGAGGCCTCTAGCACAGAACACACACACACACACACACACACACCCCGCTCGCACTGTGATGAGATCACAGCCCATGGTGACGGGGGCGGAAGTTGTTCTAATGCTGGGCGAGGAAGCTGCGTGAGGCTGTATTTGGAGCCCTGTGGGCAGCCCTGGAGAACCGAAAACCAAATGGAGAAGGAAACAGAAGGTGACAGTAACAAACCGGTGACTAAAGGGATCTCACCGAGCAGTTACAGGAACTCGCTTTGCACTGCGGCGGTTCCCGGGACGCCGGGGGGCTGCACAGCCCTCCCACAGACGGGCAGCCAGATGCCACATGGGCGTTTAAGACAGAGACAGATAGAGCCAGCAGGCTAGGAGCAGAGTTTTTAAAGTTCCAAACTCCCTCCCTGCACGTCACCCCCAGCTCAGCCCTCGGGTCTATGGTTTTGGGTTCCCCCCAGCAAAGAACTGCACCTCCATTTCAGGAGAGTCGCACCCCTGGGTGCCGGACTGCAGCCCCAACCATCTAGCCTAAGACGGGGTGGATGATCCCAGAGACAGTCCCTGTGATTTTCCACATGGCTCCATGACTTCCGAAGCCAGACCGGAGGCTTTGGCTCGAGCGGGCATGATAAAATCAATGTATCGGGCTAGCGCCCCCACCACCGCCCCTTCTGCTGTGCCCATGTCGGTTCAGCAAGGCCAACGGGCTGTGCAGATTTACAGCAGCGGAGGATTCTGAGGCATTTTGCATCATTTTCTACAGACGCGCTTTAGTGCAGAGCTTAACAAATCATTCTTAAAAACCCGATTCTTTGCTCTTGCATCTTCCCTCTGGAGGGACTGAGTGTTCCACGTGCCCATGAATGAAGCCTGACAAACTGATAGCCTGTGCCCAAGTCATGAACAGACAGAGATGTCTCTGTTCCTAGACCTATGCCCTGGCCACCAGACTAGGGCATAGGTCTAGGCTAGCTTGAGTGGGCAACCTAGGCTAGCTTGAGTGGTCCTCTTCGTCTCAGTGGCCGTAGGATCGTCAGAACTAAGACCGTCTCCCGGGACAGGATAGTTTTGCTACCTGCGCCTGCGTGCCTAGAATTTGTGGTGGGACACACCTGGAACTCTGATGGGCTGCATCGAGATCACAGGTAGCCCACTAGGGCACAAGTGCCTCCTTGCTTTCTGAACGTACCGAACCCTGCCCCAGACAATCCCCTTGGGGAGAACAGTTAAGTCAAAATGCTGTAAAGCTGAGCTATCTTCTGAGGCCACGTCTATATCTACACACCGGAGAGCGATCTTCTGGCGTTCAATTCAGTAGGTCTAGCAAAGACCTGCTGAATTGAGTGCTGAGGGCATCTCTGGTCGGTGCCGAAACTCCTCACAGTTGCAAGGGGTAAGGGAAGCCAGCAGAAGCATTTGCTCCCATCAACCTCCCAAAGTGAAAACGGCGCCACGCTCGGCTTACGGTATGTCGACTCCAGCTCCGTTATTTACCTGGCTGGAATTGGGTGCCTTAAGCCGACTTTCTGGGTCTAGTGCAGACCTGGCCTCAGACAAGCTAGGACCCACCATGAGTGCAGTAGAGCTCAGAAAGCCTTTGGCTGACGAAACAGCAGAGCTCCAGGAGGGGAGATTATGGTACACAAGGTGGATATTTATCTTGGTCAAACCCTGGGTAGCCGGTCACCCGTTTTACTCCTGCCGCACTCGGAGCCGGTGGGAGTTCTGTGTAAGTAAAGAATTCAGGGTTGGGTTCCCAGACCTCTTACACCAACACAGCTTTCCTGCAGTGCTGCAGCTGTCTGTCTGTCCCTTTCAGCAGAGCAGCTGAACTGCATCATCTGAGGAGTGTCAAAAGCCGTTTAAAATGGTTCTAATTATAACCAGGAAGTTTTAAAGTGTGTGGGTGGAAAGGAATGCAGCAGATTAATTTAATAGCAGTGACCACAGCACAATAGTCCTTCAATTAAGAGTTCTGGGCGATTTCCCGCCCCCCGTTAATAATAAATGTTACAAATCAGAACAGACATTTACTTCAGGAGACGCGAAGGCATATCTTACTGCCGAAATCCTCCACAGAGAAACAGTAACTGAAAGGGTATTTTATAGGACAGAGACACTTAGCCCTCAGGTAACACTTTGCAGGCCCAATAAAGCTCTTAGTATAAATCTACTGTGGAGATGCATCTGCTTAGGGCAGATTTGAATTTGATTCTCTTGCTACACAAATCCTACCTAGAGCCACAGGCTCGGCCGTGGTGGGCTAGCGCAGGACTCCCTCAGCTGCTAGCACCAGCTGCTCCAGAGAAAGGTGCAAAAACCCGGCAGTTCTGGACTAATCGGCTCTCAGAGAAAACGTCCACCAGATCCCTCTAGCTAGGGGGCATCTTAAACCGTGATGCAGAAGCATTTACAACAATTCCAGAATTCTTCTTTCTTTGTTTTAATCCTGCGTGTTTCTTTACTATTTGAAGAGCTGATATAACAGAACCTGATTTCATTAACATGGGTGTGAATCCAGAGTAACTCTGATTCTGCAGTTTACACTGCTGTAACTTTACAGGAGTTACTCCAGATTTACATGGATGCATCCGGCGCACAGTGGTAAAGTCCTAAAGCCAGCTATTTCTCAGGGGAGCGCGGATGGATTCCTACAGGGCCTGTCAGCGAGAGGCTGCGCAGATAACTAATCGGCGCGTCTCTTTCCTGACAGGCAGCTTTCCTCTAACTGGGAAGTACAGATGAAGTCGTGGAAGGGCGGGGGAGGGGGGTGATTAATCCAGCCTGTTCTGTAATTAATCCAGCCGGCCACATCACACACTGCTTGTGAAGATGAAAACTACCCACACAAAAGAGCGAGTTACTGACCAGATGAGCATGGAGGGAAGCCAGCTAATGCCCCTCATCAGGTAGAGCTGAGATGACATGGGAAGCCACCGGCCTTTTTCCTCTCTCCCTCTCTGGGAGCAGCCGGCTATGAATTTGCTGGGTGCAGCTCCAGTTTTCCAGCACTGCGCATGGTTCCTCCACTGTTGCTGCTTAATGGGGCTGGAAGAATTTCAGCGGAATTTGAACTCGCAATCGTCCAGTCTAGGAGGCTGGCGAATGGTTGGGGCAGCAACGTAGGGCCAGGTTACCACCACCAGCGCCCTCTTAGTGGCATGGCCTCACCTCCCCATCTCCCCCCGGGCAGCCCCACAGCGCCTGGTCCTTCCTGGCCAGCTGGGGAGCTGGGCAGTGGCAGCGCAGCCCCTGCGCTCTCAGGCAGCCAGAGCCCTTCTGGGTGGCCAGCCTTCCCGTGCCTGCCTTCCCTACCACCCCTGCCGCTCGGCTGCTGGGTGCACGCTTGCGACCTGACCCAGCCCTCTACCTGGAGTTCACTTCAGCGGGGGGGACCCGGCCAACAGGGGCCTGCAGGGGAGGAAAGGAATTGGTTTTCTGCCCGCTTTGACGTTCTGTGGGAGGAAGCAGCCACAGCTGCCGGGCTGGGGGCTCCGGAATCCTATCCAAGAAAACGTCCCCGGTGGCAAAGCCCACACCCCTGTGAAGGCAGAGAATTGACTGGCCAAGATATGCCCAGATGACCCTAGCAGACAATCTCAGTTCTCCCTCATGTCGCACGCAGGGCCAGCTCCTAGAGTCCTCACTCTGGTTCGACCTGGGAAGTGAAGGTTTTGCCTAAGGAGATCCCTTTCCCGTTCACGCAACACCCTCCTCAGTGGCCCAATGAGGTGCAGGGAAAGCCAGGGCTCAGCTTCTGCCGCCCGCTAGCAGACTGGATCCCAAACATACCCAGTGGTGCAGAGCGTCCTCCGTCCCTTCTGAAATCAGAGGGTGTCCTGGGTGATCTGGCCCTTCCCCTTTGCCCATCTCTCCTGTCCCTGCTCTGCACCACAGTCGAGACAAGCTGTGACGTAGTGGGGGTACCTTGCTGGTTGCTATGCTGGGCAGTGGGTTGTGGGTGACCTCCGCTGGCTGCTGGCTGTAGCACGGCCCAGCAGGGCAGGGGATGAGTCATTATGCAAGGGGGCTCCGAACCTGTCTGACCAGTTATCTCCCAGGGAGCGGAACAATGGGAAGAAGGGGAGTGGAGCCCTGGCTGGGAGGCAGGGCTGGAAGAGAATGGTAGTTTTGGTCTGGGAAGCAGGGGAGAAGGAGCTAGGGAGGGGGACTGGGATTGTAGGGCCCAGCCACCCCCCATCTCAAGGGGGGGCACTGAGGCCTCCTAGCCCCAGTTCCTGTAACCAGATTACATCTGTGCTGTGCTATATCCTGGAGAAGCAATAAACTCCCTCTATTCTACTGGCTGGCGGAGTCTATTCGTGCCACTACAGGGGTGCAGGAGACGGGGAAACCCCAACGCGCCGTCACACAAGCCTAGCGCGAGTCCTGTCCTGGGGGCCTGATGGGGGCCCCAGCAGCGAGCCCAGTGAGTTGCGGTCTGTGGCCCCGGCTCCGGGAGACTACAATAGCGCCCATAATAATTACAAACATACACGACCATGGAGCCAGCTGCATTTCCTGCTGCAGCTCCAGGCAGCGCTGCAGGCCAAAAAGCCGAATTAGAACTTTCATTTTTCTATTTAACTGAGTTTTTCCCACGGCTCGGATCACAGCCATGGCGACGGGACCCCTCTGGCGCAAATACCCACTCCCAAGCCCCCAGCTCCGCTGCAGTCCGGGCAGCCCCTGCTAAGCTGAACTAACCTTTGCTTCAGGCTCAGTCTGGTAGCTGGCTGGGGAAGCCAGGGAGCCCGTTGGACTAGGGGAAACCACTGAGAAACCAGAGCCAGGCATTTAATGACGAGGGAGGATACAGCGGCTGAGACAGGGAGACAAAACTACTGGGAAGAGAGACCAGAAGTGTCTTTACAAAGCAAATGTGCGGCTTGCGGGAGGCGCAGAGCTGTTGGGAAGGAATCAGGAGGCACAAAACTCAATCAACGGCTTCTCTTTTCCCTGCTGGGCACATGTGAGCGGGTGCTGGGGCGGGGGAGGGCTGTGAGGGACTGTGAATGGAGCAGGCATGACCGCCCCAGGAAACAAAGTCTTTGATTTCTGTGGAGATCAGAGCCAGCACCGGGAGGTCCCAAGCCAGCCTTCCCCGTGCTGCCTCTCCAGCTCGGACCAGGCGGGACCCTTCCGAAAGGCAAGAAGAGGATCAGGCTCTCGGGGGCGTCTCTTTGCTGCAGACCCATGTGAAAATAATCACTTTAACAATCCGTCCGTGGCGAGGAGAAAGGCTGGCCAGGCAGCAAAGGCCTGGGGCGAGAAGAGCCCAGTTCGGTTCCTGGTTCTGTCCCCTCGGCCAGCCCCTCTGCACCTCAGCTCCCCGCGACTCTTTATTTGTGAGGCCCCTGCTGCAACCAGAGCCCAGGGTGCTAGACGCTGTACATTCACAGAGTCAGCTTGTCAGCCCAGGCTGGCTGGGACCCTGGTCTGATGCATGGGAACACTCCGCCTGCTTGCTTCCAGGGCGGGAGACGAAGGGGCGCCTTCTCCCCGTGGGGATGCTCTGTGAACGGCGAGCCACGGTTTCGGCTCACCCTGCTCAGGGACATCTCAGCAGAGCCAGGAGGAACCTCTTGAGTCTGTGCGCGAACATCCCACGTGCTCGATCCACGGGCGGAACATGGCACACGGACTCCGTCCAGGTCTCACATTCCTCACCCAACAGCAGCAGGGCCGGGTTTGAGGAAGGCCCCCTGAACTCCAACGGATCCGCAGAATCAGGACTTTCCTGCCACTCTCTGGTGAGGGAGCAGAGGGCTCTGGGTCACTGCCAGGGAGTTCACAGTCTAAACACACAGGCCTCCAAAGGGAGAACGCCAGAGGACCCCCCTGTAACCCATCTATCCAATGCGGGATTTTCCTCTGCCATGGGGGCCTTCGTGGATACGCTCCCGGAGACACAAGTGCTCAGGCCCTAACGACGGGGATCAGGAGGAGATTTTCCTGCCGGGCAGGTATCCGACTGGTGCCCCTGCCATGTTCCCCTGCGGCTCTGGGGCAGGACACGAAGCGCAGGAGGGACCCTGTGGCTGACCTGGGCCGGCAATTCCTCCGTTCGTAGTGCCGGGGCAGGGGGGGAGGACTTTGCCCGGAGGCTGCATCTGCAGCAGCAGCGAGGGAGGCAGGTAGAAGGCAGCCCCCCCCCTCCTCCCTGCCAATTCAAAGGCATTTAGCGTCTCTGCTCTGAGAGGTAACATGCCTGCTGCTTCCCAGCGCACCGCGCTTTAATATTTAATGGCTGCTGGAGTGAGCTGCCCAAGCCGACGGCAGCAGGGGCAGCGGCTCGCCCGGGTCACAAGAAAGCAATAACTGGACTGCAAGGCTCAATCTTGTGGCAAGTAAAACGCTTCCCCCCCCCCCTCCCACTTTCTACCCTCTTCCCCCGCTTTCAGTAAATCTGGGCTGCGGCCTGGAGAAAGGTAAATCACATGGTCTGACCCGCCAGCGAGGGGCGGATTCCGCCCGCCAGCCCACTCGCCTCGGAGCCCAGCTCTGCGCCGAGACAAGAGCCCCCCCCCCCCCCCCCGCCGCGCGCGCTGGCCTCGGAGACCCCCCCGCCCCGCGCGCTAGCCTCGGAGACCCCCCCCCCCCGCCCCGCGCGCTAGCCTCGGAGACCCCCCCCCACCGTGCGCGCTGGCCTCGGAGACCCCCCCCCCCCGCCCCGCGCGCTAGCCTCGGAGACCCCCCCCGCCCCGCGCGCTGGCCTCGGAGACCCCCCCCGCCCCGCGCGCTGGCCTCGGAGACCCCCCCCCACCGTGCGCGCTGGCCTCGGAGACCCCCCCCCCGCAGCCACTGGTGTCTGAGCGCAGGGCCCTGCGCCTTGGGGAGCAATGACTCCCCAGCCTCACTCGTCTGCAGCTGGCTCCCGCACACAGCCGCCCGGGGGGGGAGCACACGGCACAGCCAGGCCTACGGTGGCTTTAAGCCCCTTTCGGTGCCCTCCCCAGTCCTGGAGGGCAGCCGCTGGCCCAGGCAGTTCTGGCAGGCTCCCTGGGGCTGCCCTATGGCTCTGCGCTCTGCCCAGACGACCCCTCTGACCCCGGCCCTGGCACACGCCCTCTTGTACATGGTACCGATGCGAAGCCGTGGAGAATCGGGCCCATGCTCAGCTGGAGCAAACCAGCAACATGCGACTGACTTCCAGGGAGGGTGGCCACTGCTGCCTCCCCAGAATGCTGGTCCCAGGCCCGGCGCGGCTCACACGGCGCACAGAGGATGCCATTTTGAAGAGTCCCCCACAGTGAGGTCAGGCCGGCGGGGGCAGAGCCGTGCGCCCTTCGCATGGGCATCCTCCGTGCGGGACACGGGAAAAAGCACGTCCGGTTTTCTCTCACCATGAACGGTTCCACCCAGGACTAGCCGGCTGGGACGACTGGGCTGCCTGCCTTCCTGAGCGGAGCGCTGGGGGTCTGGCGGCAGGGGGCGGTGAAAGACGAGGGGGTTAGGAGGGAACTGAAGGCAGCAGACTGGGGTTAGCGGGTCACTAGAGATCTGCTCTGTGTTTTCACGCCAGACCCAGGAACTCCGCATGAAGGAAAAGGTGTCAAACTGAGCTCCAGGGCAGGCTGGCTCAGGACCGGACACGTGGGGCCCAGTGCTCCCGTCCGTCGGACACCGGCACCGCGCCTGCGACTCGCTCTCCAGGCACAGCGGGGCCGAAGGGGTGCAGGCCACTGACCAACCATTGCCTGCGGCACGTGGCCAGCAAACTCCCCGGCGCTCAAACCAACGCAGCCAAGCTGGGCGGGTGTCTGCTCCCCGGAGGAACGGAGCCGTCGAAAGGGCGGGGCTGGGGCGGCTGTTGGTCCCTCCCACGCCAGCATTTCGCCACCATTACCCACATCCCAAGAAACCGGCCCCACTAGAGGCGTTTGGTCTGGCCCAGCAGGGCCGAGCTGAGGCCTCGTGCGAGCGTCTCCACAGCGGAGACCAGGGAGAGGGCTGATGGACAGCGCCGGGCACGTCCCAACAGCCACCGGGTAACAGCCGCCACCGTGCCGCTGCGCCTCCCGCCTCCGTGCCGGTCTTTGCAGCGGCCCAAGTGCCCAGCCCCAGGGCAGACTAGGGGAGGAGAAACCGAGGCACAAGAAGGGACGTGACACCACAGGTCACAAGAGCAGAGCAGTGGCAGGGGCAGGACTAGAAGCCAGATAGCCTCCGTCCTAGCCCAGCGGGTCCCAGCGCCTGGCACTGCTCATCGCTCTCCCCTCCCCGGCGCGCACGCTGGCCGATTCCCGGCTAAGAGCAGGGCGGCGCAGCGAGCCGTGGGCGTGGCTTCGCTAGGGGTGTGAAATATCGGTTAACTGAACGGTCGAGTAACGTCATGAAGTCTTAGCGGTTAGCTGACTCTTCGATAGTCCCTGGGGGCGGGGCTAGCAGCCTGTGCCAGGCGGGAGCTGGGCTGTGGGGGGAGCCAGTTTAAAACCCAGCTCCCCTCGCAGACCGGTGGCCTGTCACTCTGTGCTGTTGCCTCTGATAAAGAGGCAGCAGTGCAGGGTGGCAGCAGCCCTTGTCTGGGGGTCTGAGCTCCCGAAACCAGCACGAGCCGGAACTGAGCAGGGCTGTCTGCCTGCCCAGCTCATAACACGCTTGAGCTTCAGGGGGGTAGGTCCTGGTAGCCAGGACTGAGCCAGGCTGCTAAAAAAATGTCCTGGGGGTGGGTGGAAATGCCTGTAGTCTATAGCAGTAACCCACAGGCAACTGCTGATTGGTTAACTGGCGATACTATTACATCCCCAGTCTTTGCTGCCCAGCCGTGTCTCTTTCCTCATGCCACAGCTGCCCCCGTCCGCTCTCCTGTATCCCTGTGAAATCAGGGCCCTGCTCCCGTCATTCGTCCTGGGGTGACTTCCGCGTGGCCCCACGAAGGAGCAGCCACCCTGCCACGTCCGGCAGAACCAGGGCCTCTCCCAGACAGGAACCTTGTGCAATTCACTGCACGGCACCGCGCACGTTTCGGGGTGCACTGAAAACCACGGCCTCGTAAGGGCGATGGACCGTCGTCAAATCGCAGCCGCCTCGCCCCGGCTGGCGCGAGAGCTGGGCCCATGCAATATTTAACAGCTGCCCAGTGATGCTTTGGTGCATTGCACAGGAGGTAAACAGGGAGATTTATTATTTTATTTTACTTCTGTGGTTTCAGAGATAGTTTATGACACTGGCCTAATCACTCACAAACCAAAATCCACATTGATCCAAGGGAAATGTTGCGTTCTCTTCCCCCAAGCGCCTGGAGACTTTGCTCCCCTCTTGCTTATTTCCTGTGGCACGCTGCCCCCAGCTGGGAGGGCCGGTGCGCGCCTGCTCTCGGGCTGCATGGACTCCCTCAAGATTATTTAAAGCGAGCTACACGCCCACGGGCATGAAGGGCTATTTCCTGAGCCTCCGCTCTCCAACCAGGTCAAGACCACATCAAACGTCAGAGATGGAAAAGGGCAGAGTAGGCCCATTTCGCAGTGCTGGGGCCCCTGGCCACTGGGCTAATGAGAAAGGCCAGACTGGGTCAAACCAGAGGTTCGTCCAGCCCATCATGCTGCTTTTGCCAGTGGCCAATGCCAAGTTCCAAGAAAGGAACAGAAAAGAGCAATTTTAAGTAACCCCCTCCCTGTAGTTCAGTCCCAGCTTCTGGAAGCTGGAGGTTTAGGGGCACCTGGGGCAGGAGATTGTGTCCTGGATCAACTTGGCTAATAACCATTGATAGACCCATCCTCCACAAATGCATTGAATTTCCTTTGAATCCAGTTATACTTATGGCCTTGACAACATCCCCTGGCAAGGAGTTCCACAGGTTGACAGTGTATTGGGTAAAGAAATACTGCCTGTTTGTTTGTTTGTAACCTACTTCCTAGTCAACCCTTGGGAAATGACTCACGCTTTGTTTCAGGGTTCGTGGGGCGGATCTATTCCAGTGCACGCCGTGTAGCACAAGGACACTGTCACAGCAGCGCCTTCTACTCTTGAGGCAATCAAGAGTAACTGACTTAACTGGGAGCCCGCGACGGCATGTGGAGCACAAAACAGTTCCCAATCATGGAGCATTACCCTACATCCCATTTCCAAAAGTCGCCCAGGCATTTAGAGCCCTGCACAGACAGACAAAGGGATTTAGGCTCCTACATGACTTAGGTACTTTAGAAAAACATATCCCTTTGCCTGTCGTGTCCCTAGAAATAGAGGGGAACAGTCAGAGCTTCTGGACAACTCCAGCGACTGTCTGTCGGAGCTGGGAGCGCTCCCACCTCTGAAAACCACGCCGGCCTCCTTCCTGTGCAGGGCGGGCATTGTGAGGGGTAATTAACGCCCGTTTGGAAAGTGCTTTGAGATCCGCCGGGGAAAGGCTCTGCACAAGCGAGGTCTGTGATGCTCGGTTCCCGGGGAGCCTGGCCGCACCCCCACAGCTCTCACTGGCTTCTGCGAGAACCGCGAGCGCTCAGCAGTTCTCAAAGCACTGCCAGGGATCGGTACCACGCTGGGCACACAAGGGAGGGGAAAGTCGGCTAATGGAGCCCGATTCTGCTCGGAGCTACGCCAGTGCACATCCGGAGTGACACCGGTATAAGTCCGTTTAGCTCGGTTACTCCCAGCATGCTGTGGTAAGGGAGGGAGAGGCAGAAGTAAAAACCTTCTCGGGTGTTTTTAGAGGGGAAAGACTCAGAACCTGTTTGCTTGGAAACGGAGCCTTAAGTGAGTAACTCGGTTCCAATTCTCACCTTTATTAGTCAGTTCAGGGTCAGACTGTCTGTGGGCCGCTGGTATTTCCAGCTAAGAGAATCCCATGCGGATAAAAATGAATCCAGTAAACCAGAGCCATTCAGACAAAGCGGGGCTTTATTCAGAAGGCTCTGCGCACCACGCTACGGACAGGGGTGACCTGACCGGGACCGAGCTGTCGGCTCCCAAAAGGATCAGAGAAAAGCTGCCTCGGGGTGAAAACGCCCCTTAATCTTCATCCACTCCACCCTGCTCGGACTCCTTTGTTCTCTTTGCACGGGGCTCAGGGAGAGAGGCCGTGCCTCTGTCGGCCACTGCTGTCTCGCACCGACATATTTCTGTGAGATATACTGTAAATCTGCTTCATTTGAAATTCAGAGTTAATGACTTAGTCCCTCTGATTCAGGAACCTCCGCAAGGATCCGGCTTTTAAAGGAGAAGAATTTACCAGCCAGAAGATGACAAGTCTTGCAAAGTATAACCCTGCTCTCAAACCACTTACATCTCCAGGAGAAATGTCAAGAATACCTTTAAAATGTCAGCATTTATCAATGGAGGGGGGCTGGGGTGGCCGACGGGAGCACAAGGAAAGGGGAGTTGATCAAATCCAGGCTCTCTTGCTCTCAGACAAATAAGCAGGAAAGAGGCACAGATGGGGCCGGAAAGACGGGGCTGTCTTGTCGTTCTTGGTCATTATAGTTTCTATGGTCCCAGGGTGCTTTTTAGGCACAAAAAGAAACGCGGGGGCTCTCCTTTCACACTGCTGTGAGGGCCTGAAGCCAACAGGGGTTTTCCCACAGCCTGGAGCTATAAGACGGGCATCAGCAAGAGGCGAACCAGGCCTGAAGAAAGCCGTCTCACTTCTCATTTGTACGGATATAACCTTAGACTCACCAGCCGGGGTTTGACTCTGGATTTGCAATGTTGTAATTGAGGGAAGAGCTTGAACTCCGGCCCCCTGTCCGCAAGAGCTGGAAAGAGAGAGAAGGTTCTGTCTGCGTTTTTTTGCAAAAACCAAGGAATGGTTCAGGGTTCAGGACTGTCCTGGCGTCTCCAGGCACTAGAGAGCAATCTGTAATTAAATACTGAGCGATGTGGCGAAACCTGCAGGAATACGTCCGACCGAAGCTGGCATCTGGAGCTGGTTCCGATCCACCTTCTCCGGAAGTGGGCCGTCGTGTTTGGATAAGCAGGGCTTGTTCCGGCCTGGAGCCCCCTCCTGGGCCACATGGAGACAGTTTCCATTTTGTTCACCCGCTCGCTGCGAGCCTCAAAGACAAGCTGTTACCATCATCTGAACTATATGATCAGGGACCTAATTTAATACAATTAGGATCATTATTTGAGGGTTTGACCATTTAGCTGAAATTCAAAGCCAGCCCTGGAGTAATCTGGCTGCGGAGGAATTGATTTTGACCATCAGCACTTTCTCATTTTCAATAGAGTAAGAGCTTAACCAGGTTAATTTCTGTTAAGCACATTACTTGGGTCCTCTCTGCTCTCCAGCCCAATGATTATGTGTCCGGACTGACAGATTGTAATTGCAACCCACCAGGACACAAAGGATGGTCCATGATTGAAAGAGATATTACCGAAAGAACTCATCTTTGCTGCTACCTGTGACACTCCCAAGCTCCAAGTCTTTCTCCCGGACATTTTCGGTGTGATTAATGAGGGCAAAGAGAGGGATAAAGGCCTGTAATAGATCTGGTCTAATAGGTACATACGCTGCTACTGGGACTGGGAATTCTTGATCATCTTTCATCAGGCCAATCATTTTCCCGTCTCCCAAGACGTGCACCTCCGTACCCCCGGTCCCGTCTGAGTTCAGGGATCCAGTTCGCCTCTCGCTTGCACTAACTCCCGTGTAAAACGGACGGGGACTGGTGAGCTGGGCACTATTTATTGAAAGTACACGCTGTGGTGTTGCTCAGGCACCCCGGAAGCTGCAGCGACCCGCTAGGGAAGGCGGGAAAATCTCTCCCCAGCTTAGTCCCTGGACAAGCCACTTCCTGGTCCGCAGATGAAGCACTGAACGGTTGTGCCCTTGGCACAAGTGCAGATGCCTCAGGGACGCTGAGCCTTGCACAGGATGGTGAGCGGCGCACGGAGCAAGCGTAAGGCACGGAGGCCGCAGACCCACACCTCCGGGCCCAGCTCACGCCTTGTGTGATTGTTCCCCCCCGACACGTCACTTTCTCGCCCCCACATTTGTGAAGAAAAGCTTCAAAATGTCCTGGAAGCCGGGAGTGGCCTGCCCCACGTGTGTCCATGCAGCGGGAACTCCCAAACTCGCTGCTCAGGGGGCCCTGCCAGCCCTTCCCCAGGAGAGAATATTGTGCCACGGGAAGAGATGAGTGCCACGAGTCCTGCCCACACCCAGCCACGCCGCAGCCTGGGCCTTGCTCCACTGCCGCCTCTGCAGGGGAGAAAGGGGACGAGACTACTCCTCGCAGAAGGGGCTTTCCTGCTGTTCTGGGTGGGCGGGAAGAGCCCCTTATCATTGCTTCTCTGGGAGGAGAAGGGGGCCTTTGCCACTTCATGGGGGGCAGGGTCTTGGTGCGGAGGTTGGGCCTCCTGGCTCCCCCGTCCTGGATTTGCCAGTGGAACCCCAGCTCGGCTCACAGCAGTCACTGGCAAGTCGCCCTTCGGACAGGTGCGGAGACCTGCGGGGTTGGAACAGACACGAGTTCTCTGCACACCGTGCACACGGCGCAAAGCAGCTGATGACTATCGTGTCCTCTGTGCTCACGGAATCGGGCCTCTGAGCGGCTTCTCTCGCCAGCCTGTCAATATCCTTCACGGCGTGATGCCCTCTCTCGGAGCAGCGAGGGGGTTGGGGGGGGTCGTTACTTCTCCTCCCCACTCACGGGGTACTCACTCCTTCGGGGGGGAGAAGAGAGGGAGGCCTGGGCCCGCCCTCACTCACGGGCCCCAGCCCAGGGCCCTAAGGACACGGACCTTCCGTGGTCCAGTCCGGCTGACGGGGGTCTCCTGCTGAAACTCACCAGCCCACAGGCCTAGTATGGCCCTGCCCTGGGCTACTTCCTCTCTCTCTCTCCCCGCCACTGGTCCTCTCGTCCCCGCAAGGGGCCTACCTGGCCTCCAGCGACCCGGCCGCTTGACTTTCCGTCTGGGCACAGGCCCCCGTCGCTCCACGGGGGTCCCGCTGGGGATACGTCCGCTCATGCCCCCACACACGCCGGGTTTGGGTCCCCGTCGCTCCACGGGGGTCCCGCTGGGGATACGTCCGCTCATGCCCCCACACACGCCGGGTTTGGGTCCCCGTCGCTCCACGGGGGTCCCGCTGGGGATACGTCCGCTCATGCCCCCACACACGCCGGGTTTGGGTCCCCGTCGCTCCACGGGGGTCCCGCTGGGGATACGTCCGCTCACGCCCCCACACACGCCGGGTTTGGGTCCCCGTCGCTCCACGGGGGTCCCGCTGGGGATACGTCCGCTCACGCCCCCACACACGCCGGGTTTGGGTCCCCGTCGCTCCACGGGGGTCCCGCTGGGGATACGTCCGCTCACGCCCCCACACACGCCGGGTTTGGGTCCCCGTCGCTCCACGGGGGTCCCGCTGGGGATACGTCCGCTCACGCCCCCACACACGCCGGGTTTGGGTCCCTGTCATTTCACGGGGGTCCCGCAGCCTGGCGCCTGCTCCCCCCTTCCTGGCACAGAGTGGCGTTTAAATCACCCGCCGCTCCCGGCGCCGGACGGGTCGTCGCTCTGAGGTCACGGTGGTGGCTCCGCCCACCCCGTAGTGTCCGGGCCGCGCCTCGGCCGCTGCACCTGGAGCTGCCAGACGCTCCGTGGCCAGCGAGCACCCGGCACAATGCCGGTGCCTTGCCGCTCGTGCCCCGAACAAGGCGCCTGTGGCGGGGGCTACAGTGCAGGGCTGCGGAGCCCCGTCACACAGGGCCTGAACCAGCCCCCACGGGGTGGCGGAAACACACCACATCCATCCCTAACTTACCCCACAGGCCACACACCCCTCCCCCCAGGTCAGTGCATGACACTGACGTCTGCTCCTACCAGCGCTGGCTCTGCCCCAGCACCCTGCGCCCACAGACTGGAGTGGGGGGGCCGTGGGGCAGCTCTGCCCTGCTCCAGCGGTGAGGCGGGGCTGCAAGGCAGGAGCAGCCTGCTGTGCAGCGAGGAAGCAGGGCGTGGACAGGCTGCGCTCATGGGAAGGGGGGCAGTTCCCTGACCTCGGTGTCCAGCAGGCACGTCCACCAGGCTCACCCCTGCGAGCAGCGCTCCCTGGAAGCCGGGCGTGTGTGTGGCCGCTCAGGAGAGAGTCCAGCGCCGCCCAGCTGATGAGCAGAGCGCCCACGGCTAGGCTTTTTGTTTCTACTGGGGGTGCACAGTGGCACCTGCCTCCGCGTCCGTAACATTATTCTGCACAGGGATGGAAGAGATTAGAGGGCACGTTGCTTGTGAGACCTGGAGCCTGGCTGTAACAATTCTCCTTGCCTACATTTTGGCACAATGGGTAGGAAAAAGATGCCCGAAGGCATTTTGTTTGGTTCTGAAGGGCAGCTGAACTGACAAGTAACAACGTCGCCCTTCTCCCACTGGGCAGCGTGCGTGCCGGCGGCTCACGGCCGGGAAGGGTTACGCCCCCAGAGAAGTCAGACCTGCAGGGAAATCCCAAGTAGAAATTACAGCTCCCCCCTCCCCATCTGCAGCCAACCCACATCACTGGGCCATGTCACCTCCTGCTTGGGCGCCTCAGGGCTGTCCAGCGACCCATCCTCATCCCTACCCCTGCCACTGGGCAGCGCGCATGCCCCACGCTGGAGGGGATTTTGCATGTGGTGCAGGAGCCGATCCCGGAGGCACGGTAGGAACGGCGAGGCGTGCCAGGGCGAGGGTCCTGCAGCCCAGACGTGGAGATCTCAAGGAGCTCCCGCCCTGTTCGTCTGTTTAAACCAGGGTGGGGTTTTAGGGCCAGGGGCCGCCCACCCCCAGAAAAATCCATCAGGGGCCGCACACAAGTGAGAAGCAAAAAGCAAAACCAACCTCTCACTGACGTGGCCCCCGACTGCGGAGGAGAAAGCCCCTCTCCCATCGCCAGGCCTGATCCAAGGGCACTGACTCCAGCAGGCTTTTGATTAGCCCTCTCCTGCGGTATGTCTCCTCGCCCCTCCCGGGAACCCAGCCACCTCTGCGATACAGCAACACTGCACAGCTGCTTGGCAGAAAGATTCTGCGCTGGCTGCCACCAGATCGCAAGCCCGGGTTTCCACTGCAAACTGTCAGCACACACCTCCCAAGGCCGGAACCTGAAATACACAGGGACGGCGCGGTGTCCTCGGTCGCAGGACTCGTTAACGTGCCAAGGCCCAGCCCAGCCCGACGGGTTGGGAACGAGGCGCGGGACACTGTACACAGTGCTCCTTAGACCTGGCACCCACGTCAGGCTCTCGGCAGCTTGTCCACCGAGACGTTTATGGCTGGGCAATAGAGACTTTAAAAAGCACTTTATTGACGACTCGACGGCGAAGTAATGAGGCTTTAAATCTGTCTCCAAAGCGAAAGGGGGAGTCACCTCTTTTCATCTATTTTCTTCCCTTGGCAAAAAACGTTCAGCTCTGAAGTCCAAACCACACATGCAGAACGCCGGCTCCAGTGTGGGGGAGAGTGACAGCTCCTGGGTTTTCCAGGCCATGTCTGTGCCTCCAGCGTGCCTTTTAAAACTGGAGCACACAAAAGGGGAGGAGACGATGAGCCACAGACACACCCTCGACTGCGCCAAACTGCAGCCGCTCTCGCGGGAGCTAACGAAGATCACGCTTAGCTGGTGGCAGCAGCGGTAGAACCCTTGTCCTGTCTGCCGGCCAGTCTTGAGAGCGACACCACGCCCCCCCCCCCCAAGCCAACGGTGTCCAGGTAAACGGGGAGAAAGACACAACTCCCCGATTCTGCGCCTGGCACCACGCCAGGTCTCAGTCAAGTCACCTGCCTCCCTTCGGGCTTCAGTTCCCATCTGGGAGGCAGCCAGAAAGGACGTGACGTTCCAGGAAAATGCACAGGGGGGCACTCAAATGAGGTGCAGCACGGACAGAGCGAAGCGGACGAAAATAGCGCAATGGTGGGACACAGCGACCAAGCCCAGGAGAGAGGATTTCAGTGCCGAATGCCTGAGCCCGCGGTCCAGAGCTCCCCCATGGCCAGACCTTAACGGCCCTGCCACTGGTGGGCGACAGCGTGTGCACGGCGCCAGTGCAAGGTACCCGCGCCACGCAAACCCCGCGAATAGCCCCCAGCAGCCCAGGCGTGTGTCAAAGACGAGTCCCCTTGTGGCCTTACAAATCTAACCCAAGTGGAGACGCTCTCGTTAGCTGCAGCCTATGCAAGGCCAGGCACTGAGAGACCCAGGCGCTGCCCTTAACATTGACGGGTTCCCTGGGCAGGGCGCATGGGTCTGTATTCCGGCCTCACTTTGACTCTCTGGCAAGAAGGGAAACTGCTCACTGGGGCGAAATCTTTAGAAGCAGCTGCTTGCCCTTAGGAACAAACGGGAACAAAGAATCTGGATATTTACTGCCATCTGCTGGCTCAGTCGAACGGATGCAATGAGCTGGCGAGTCACCGTCTCTCGCAAACCTAGAAATCCAAATTACCCAGTTCATTCCCATTTTGACTGATTGAGAAACCGCCTCTGAGAAGTCCAATGTGTTTTGGTAAGAGAACGCTAAAACGAGACAGGCAAAACGCTCCAGGATTTCCCCCTTCGCCCTCCAGCAACCGCAGGTACTCAAGTGCCTGGAAAACGTTCACCAGCCTGATCGATTTGGGAAGGCTCAGAAGGACTAGGAGCGGAAGAAGACACCCAAGGTTCTTGCCAACATGCCCTGGGAGGCGAATCCTCCCTGATGCCGGATCTGCAGGTTGGTCCAGCTTAGCGAGCGTGCCCACGAATCCCCACTGTAAAATCGCTAATCCCACAGATGCCCCTAAGTAGTGTTGATGTTTTTGTGAATTTCAGTAACGTGCAGCCCACTCTCTCGGTAACACGGGACCCAGACAATGCCCCTACTTCAAGAGGAAACAGACTGCAAGTGCAAAATCTCTGCTCCCATCTGGCTCTCATCAAGAGATTCATTGAAAAACGGTGCCGCAAATTGACACGGAAATACCATCACATGTTTCATGCCAGGATCTCACAACATGTGACATAACAGAACTAACTTCATACCACCATGGTAAAGTGGCAACAATTAACCCCATTGTACAGCCGGGAAGACAGAGGCACACAGGGAGTGAGTACCTTACCCAAGATCACACAGCAAAAGCTAAGAACACTCTCCTGGTTCCCAGGCCTGTGCTTGAACTGTGAGCTCACCCCTCCTCCATCTCACCCAGATCTGCCATTGGTGCCTCACTCTTCCCCTCTCCCTCCCCGTGTGTAATTCACATCACAGACATGAAACTGGCACAATTTAAGTGGCATAAATGGGTCAATCAACCCCACAGAAGCTTCCAGTTTTAGGCCCTTGCATGATTAGCCAATCAGAATCAGTTCTGATGATGTAATGCTAATGACCTAATAGCAGCCCTGCAATTTGAATAGATGACACTTCCCCTCTGTTCCCTGGCCTACTGGGGTAGCTGAATTGAACTTGATCTAATAGCGGGGGGGGGGGGGTGTATTATAATTACCCTCATGATCCTTAACTCTTTTTACAGGTGGAACCGCTCTAGTCTGGGAGCCTTGGGACCTGCCTGGTGCCGAACCAGAGAATTTGCTGAACCATGGGAGATCAGCATTGCCAACTCTTCTACTGCTTACGGGGCTCTGAGATATGGCTGCCAGATGGTTTAACCAAAAATACCAAAATGTCGCGTCCCCCCCCCCCCAAAAAAAAAAACAGAGAAAAAATTCTGAGAGAAAAAAAGGAGGAGACTAAAGTTGTTGAATGAACAAACAACCAAACAAAAAAAGAGGACCCCGACAGCAATTAAGGAATAAAAAAATTAAAAAATAAAAAATCAACATGACCCCTTTAAGAAGAGGCTTTTTTGCCAGTGACCATTTTGTTTTTCTGTTCCAGCAACAAGACAAGCCCCTGTGGGACCAGGTAAGCGGAGGTTCGGGGGGTGTCCTGGGGGCCTGGTGGGGGGTCCAGGAGGCCCAGCAAGGGGTCCGGGGCCCGGGCCCGGTTGCTGAGTGTGTCATAGGGTTGCCAGGTGTCCGGTATTTTTGCCTCCTGGCAGGGAAAAAAAATCAGAAAATACTGGACATTTTAGGACATTTTAGGGGTCTGGTATTTTCTGATTTTTTTTTTTTGCCGGACAGGAGGCAAAAATACCAGACTGTCTGGGTCAATACTGGACACCTGGCAACCCTACTCTGAGAAGACATGTAGGGGTAAGTTGGAGCTAAATGACACCACGGAGCCCTGAGAGCCAGGACTGGGGGCTGTAAACAGACTTTATGGGACCATGAGAAACTTGGCCACACACATCAAAAGTGGCCACCCAGCTCAATCAAATCACGCCAGACCACA
This sequence comes from Pelodiscus sinensis, assembly GCF_052426305.1. Classification (NCBI taxonomy): domain Eukaryota; kingdom Metazoa; phylum Chordata; order Testudines; family Trionychidae; genus Pelodiscus; species Pelodiscus sinensis. Next base: position 2,104,984 of record NC_143077.1, read on the forward strand.
GATGTTGCTGGACTGGAGAGGTTCAACCTGTCCTTGAAACATAACAATGAGCAGTTGTTACTTGGAGGGGATCGTTTCATGACTAAAGACTGAGGCGTCTTCTCCTTAAAAGGACCCAGCCTTGCTGCCTAGATTGCCCCAAGCAGATTCACAAACCCTGGGATGCAGGCGTCTACTGTGAGATTCTTCTAACATATTAGATTCAGCGTCTATTTTGCATTACCCAAGCACATTGGCAGCATTTCTGTGGGTGGGTGGAAAGATCCTAGCCACACACACAGACTGTAAAGTACTTGTGGGTCCTTGCCATAGAAGTGCAAGTTATTACCATTAGCGACTTAGTGACTGGAAAATGGGACTGACAGGCCTCGTCATGGAGGAAATGGAATTATTTTATAAACTAGCATTTTACATTTGATCTCCAGATGTGACGCAGCTGAGAGCTAATTAGTCTGTCAGATCTTAGCGGGCCTCGTTTCTCCCTCTGGAACTCTGTGCTGTGGTGCAAAATGCATCTCTTTAGTCCCCAGCCAGGGAATCTCCCCACGGAGCCAACACACGGCCCTGCTGGAATGACTGGCTAGTCTCTAAGTGGCCTGTGAAATCAGCGAACCCCACACAAGTCGAAGCATTCAAGGGGAGCCGTCTTCAGTGGGAAGGGACATTGCGAACAGCTTCCCCTTACCTCTGTCCTACACTCCCAGCTGAGGCCAGGAGTAAAGCCCTGGCATGTGGGGAGCAGCTGGGACCAAGGACATGGGGCTGGGAGAAGAGCCCCCAGCACATGGGGCTGAAACTAAGCCCCCCGGCACACAGGACCAGCAGCGGGGACCCCAGGCTCAGATCCAGCAACATAACCCCCGGTGCACAGAGACGGCAGCAGAACCCCCAGCACGCAGACAGCAGCAGAAGCCCCGGTGCACAGGGCCGGCAGCAGAACCCCCGGCGCACAGAGACAGCAGCAGAACCCCCAGCGCACAGAGACAGCAGCAGAACCCCCAGCACGCAGAGACAGCAGCAGAACCCCCGGTGCACAGGGCCGGCAGCAGAACCCCCAGCGCACAGAGACAGCAGCAGAACCCCCAGCACGCAGAGACAGCAGCAGAACCCCCGGTGCACAGGGCCGGCAGCAGAACCCTCAGCGCACAGAGACAGCAGCAGAACCCCCGGTGCACAGGGCCGGCAGCAGAACCCTCAGCGCACAGAGACAGCAGCAGAACCCCCGGCGCACAGGGCCGGCAGCAGAACCCCCGGCGCACAGAGACAGCAGCAGAACCCCCAGCACGCAGAGACAGCAGCAGAACCCCCGGTGCACAGGGCCGGCAGCAGAACCCTCAGCGCACAGAGACAGCAGCAGAACCCCCAGCGCACAGAGACAGCAGCAGAACCCCCAGCACGCAGAGACAGCAGCAGAACCCCCGGTGCACAGGGCCGGCAGCAGAACCCTCAGCGCACAGAGACAGCAGCAGAACCCCCGGCGCACAGAGCCGGCAGCAGAACCCCCGGCGCACAGAGACAGCAGCAGAACCCCCAGCACGCAGAGACAGCAGCAGAACCCCCGGTGCACAGGGCCGGCAGCAGAACCCTCAGCGCACAGAGACAGCAGCAGAACCCCCGGCGCACAGAGACAGCAGCAGAACCCTCAGCGCACAGAGACAGCAGCAGAACCCCCGGTGCACAGGGCCGGCAGCAGAACCCCCAGCACGCAGAGACAGCAGCAGAACCCCCGGTGCACAGGGCCGGCAGCAGAACCCCCGGTGTGCAGAACAGCAGCTGGGACCCTGACTGCAGAGCCAGCAGCAGAGCCTGTGACACACAGGGAGGCAGCCGGGCTCCTGGGCACTAGGCCAGGAGCCCAAGGGTGCTGCAGCAGCCCCTTATCCTCGTTCCCGCACCCGTGGATTTCTTTCTTTTTTTTCTGTGCTGTGCCCTGATCACTTCAGAACTTCATCCGTAGACTCTGTACGGACTGTGAACTCTGAGGCTGTTACGGGAGATGCAGTTATAGTGGGGGGGGTCACTGATCCTACCATGCTAGCCAGAGTTGGGGGTGTCACAGGGAGGGGACGAGGGGTATGCTAATTCCCATCCAACCTGCACCATCTTTTGGGGGGAGACGCCACCCCCCGACTCCCCTTTAATCCATTCGATCCCAGGGGAGAACACCCTGGACTGGCTCAAAAACCTCAAACAGTGTCAGAGGCAAACAGTCTTCTCCCCGTCCCCCCATGACGTTGCCCCTGGGCGCAGCATTAACCGTTCCTGGGTCCTATTTATTTTCCATGCAAGCAGCAGACTTTAGACAATATGATTTGTGGGTAGTAACCCAATCTCCATGCTGGGATCGGCCACTCCTGGCTCTTAGCACATCTGGAATGCATGCAGCCCATTATGAGTATTGGCAATGGCACCGAGCGAGCGAGATGTGCCCACGAGAACAGCCGACTCAAACGCAACACACAGAACTTCCTTTATGCCAGGCTCCGGGATGTCCCTCCTACACAGCTCCCCTCCCCATCAATCCAACAACGTGCTCCCGGAAGAGGCCAAATACTAACAAGCGCTGATAACGAAATACTGGCAACTCAGAAGCAAAATGCAGGACAATGTAGCACTTTAAAGACTAACAAGATGGTCTTTAAAGTGCTACATTGTCCTGCATTTTGCTTCAGCTACCCCAGACTAACACAGCTACATTTCTATCACTGGCAACTCAGACTGTGCTTGTTTAAAGAGGAGTAGCTGGCGCACCCCTCTAACCACACCCGGTGACATGCCCCAAAACTCTGCCACGCCTTGGCATCCCCACGGCCGGCCACCAGAGTGGAGAGAGGCTGCAGGCTGGCTGCCCGGGATTCAGGAAGGTTTCTAGTCTCCTCTGAGCCTTTTGGACAGCCAGGGTTCTCCCTGTGGAATCTCCTTTGCAAGAAAGAGCGAGCACTAACATTCCATGCAGGCGGCAACGCCGGGCGCGCTCGCTTTCCATAATTTGGCTTGCTGTTATTATGCATCACAATGAAAAGATACAATCGACGGGGTTAACAATGGCCGTCCAAACACTGGGTCAAACGCCTATAAAACTGGACCCCCAAAATAGCTATTCAGAGTAGGATGTTAAAGTGTGTCACCCGACTAATCATGTACACTTTGAGCAGTCCTGCCTCACGCCAGCTCCGGGAGCCACCCGCCCGCGCTGCACCTCTGCATTTCCAATGTAGTCAGTGCCGCCAGGGCCTTGCTCCATTTCAAATGCAGAGACGCAGCGTCCCGACCAGCGCGCACTGAGTCCAGCAGGCAGGGCTGGCCATGAACCTGGGCTGCTGCTGGAGCCTTGGCCTGTCACAGGCACAACAGCTTTCCCTATCCCCCGACCCCGCTGCTGGGGGGGAGCGAGTTGTCAATTCTCTAGTCGACTGCTCGCTAACATCCCTAATTCCGACTATTTGCTGGTTAAAAAGAAATGTAGGTCACCAAAAATAGCCATTCACCCAGAGCTTTGGGCAAGCTCCTGAAATTCCTCTCACCTCGGCCCACCCCTTAGCAACTTCCATGAATGATTAGGAGCTTATCCCTGGGAAATATCAAAGCAGCTGTGGGTAAAAGCTGTAATTACTCAGTTTGGACAGTCCTTCCTGGGGCTTGATTTGAAATCATACCAACAGCTCTGAAATCATGTAAAGCTGTGGCATTCAGCCTTCCAGACTGTACCCCTCGTCTTCCACACTCTCAGATTTCCTCTCCCTTTCAGATGACTTGCTTATAAAATCAGACATAAAAATATAAAAGTGTCACAGCACACTAGTACTGAAAAATAGCTTCCTTTCTCATTTTTACCATATAATCATAAATCCATTTGTCATATAAATATTGTGCTTAGATTGCAGTGTATAATACAGAGAGCAGTATAAACAAGCCATGGTATGAAGTTTTGTTTCTACTGGCTCTGCTAGTGCTTTGTATGTAGCCTGTTGTAAATTAGGCAAATATCTAAATGAGCTGCTGTACCCCCTGGAAGACCTCTGTGTACCCCAGGGGAACGTGTTCCCCTGGCTGGGTATCACGGATGTCCATAAAATCATGCTCCTGTACTTTTAGTACTGACAAGCCAAACAATTGATTATGAAAGTTCAATACAAAGCAGTTGTAGCGAGACACTGAACCACATCTGGGCAGTTGATCCAGGAGCAAGTGCGAACAAAATATTTCTCTGATATTGAAAAAGACGTTGATAAGAAAATAACCGAGACTAAGAGATGGGAGAGGGATTTGGACAAACCTATTGATCTGGATGAGTGGGTCTATACAGGAAAAGGGCTATTCGTCTTCACTTGTTTATACATTGCTGAATAGATGTATTTTGACTCCAGTTAAGAGCCATCCTGTTTTTGCTAGTAAAGAGGTGCTCAGTTGGAGGAGTTGCACATGTGGTTGCATCCAATGCCCAGGAATGTGCTGGTTTTAAGAAAAAAATTATTAAAGACATTTATGACAAAATGCTGGCATCCTCGAGTTCCCCTGACGTGTTTATTCAATGCTTCAGCAAAGGATCTGCGCTTTCAGCAGAGCAACACATTCACTTCCTTTGTCCTGTCAGCAGCTAGACTTCACATTGTGCATTACGGGAAATACCTTGCCACTGACTCCTCTGGAATTGTGGTGCAGTAAAGTATGGACTGTCCTTGTAATGGAAAAGTTTTCACACCAACTACGTACCCAAGAACCGTGCCAAAACGAGGAGAGGAATTTAGAAATGTGGTCATACTTCGTAGCATACTGAGCAGAGGGGAGCTCCCCAGCCAGCAAGCCAGACAGTGACAAACCATGTGGCATAAATCAAATGTCTAGCTCCCAGTAAGCTAGGAGTTTGCATCCAAACACCCAGAATACCCACACGATGCAGTTTTCTGCTAAGGCTGGCCAGTGGAGGTGTCACACTGCCCACTACTAGACAGATTCAGAACTGCTCCGCTTACACTGCTAAGGGAGATGCACCACAGGGGGGTTTTGAAGCTTACTATCTACATAGGTATGTTCTTATAACTGTGCTGATCACTGTTGCTCCCCTCCCTAACTTTGTGCTGGTTATTCTGTTTTCTAGAAAGTGACGCAGTAAGCCCAGTTCTCACTGCCTCTCATAAAATGTCTTTCCTTTATGGGCTAGCATCTCAGCTGCCATAAATCCATGAAGCTACCTTGATCTCTGCCACTTGGGAATCTGGCCCCATGGTTTTGATGGATGTTTGGTTTTTTTGAGGCATTGCAAACCAAACAAGCCCGCATAACTTTATGGCACGTGATTCATGTTTACAGCCTGGACGGAGCCAGCAGTATTAGTAATGGCACATGGCAGCTTTCACCTGGAAGCTGCAGGTTCAAATCCTGCTCAGGTAACTATGTACTGGCTGTTCTGTGGGTTTTATGGGTTGATGGGGCTTCAGGCTATTTTAAAGCAGAGAAGTGTCTCTGCCACAGAATCGACCTCAGGCACTGATCAGTGTCCTTGTTAGCCTTCTTAGCAGTAAGGTGAATGTGATACGAAGACTGCACTTACCTTTAGATGTGATCGTACTTCTATAGTTGAGTGAAGCACAAGGCAGGGCAACAAACTCGCATTACTGCTGTATTGGATCTCTGGATTGCATTCTCCAGGACTTTCAGCCAGCATCATTCAGGAGCATTAAAATTCACACACACAAAAATGTACTTTTCCCATTCAACCAGTCAACTGTGGGCAAGTCTGTAGAGCTGTAATACTTCAGTTAGTTACTAATACATAGAAGAGTACTGCCTAAGCTTGCTGATGGATTCCTTCACAGCCTTAAAAGCTACAGGACTTAAAGTCTCTCAGGATGATCAGGCTGGCAGGTATAGATGCATTTCCCTGGTACTATTGGAAATGACATTTTTATGGTTCAAAGTGGAATTCAACTCTATTTTCATAGTACTTCTTCATTAAGTCACTTCGTTGTTTCCCGTCACTTGTCCTGTATAAAGAGTGGCAGAAGAGAAGACTGGTCATCTTGTTCGTTTGTAGCATGTTACCAAGTGCGATCACACTGCATATCGCATGAAGGTGAGCTGACAGCCATGTGCGGCACTACGGCCGAGGTGCCATTTCCGACAGACACCAGCCCACCACTGGGAACCCGCTGATGAGATGCAAGTCACTGCTCTCCAAGAAGGAAGCCAGGGCTCACACAAGAATGTGTCGGGGCACAACCAGCTGCCCACTGCGAGCAAGAGCCCACCTCCAATGGGCTGGAGCCAGCACTGCCGAGGTCTGACCCATCCCCTTTCGGTGCGAGCTTGGGCGAGAATCCCAGGCCAGGAGGCTCCGGCGCGGCCTGCAGCTCTAGGTGCACCTGGCTCCAGGCACTGCTCTGGAAAAGGCTTGCCTGGATGCTGGCCAGTTTCCCGCGGACCCCTGGGAGCTCTCGCAGGTTGTCGTGGGAGTGCCCCCTGCAACGGGGGAGGGGAGGCGAGCACAGCTCTTCCAGCTGCCCTGAGCTCCTCAACAGCCTCCCTGCCCTGCCCCTGGGGCCTGCCCTGTGCTCCCCGTCCAGCCCCGCCACTCCCTGCCCTGCCTTGCCCCTGCCCCTGCCCTGTGCTCCCCGTCCAGCCCCGCCGCTCCCTGCCCTGCCTTGCCCCTGCCCTCCCCGTCCAGCCCTGCTGCTCCCTGCCCTGCCCCTGCCCTCCCCATCCAGCCCTGCCGCTCCCTGCCCTGCCCCTGCCCTCCCCGTCCAGCCCTGCCACTCCCTGCCCTGCCTTGCCCCTGCCCTCCCCGTCCAGCCCTGCTGCCCCTGCTCCCCCTGCCCTCCCCAGCCCCGCCCCTGCCCTGCCCCTGCCCTGTGCTCCCCGTCCAGCCCTGCCACTCCCTGCTCTGCCCCTGCCCTGTGCTCCCCATCCAGCCCCGCCGCTCCCTGCCCCTGCCCCTGCCCCTGCCCTGTGCTCCCCGTCCAGCCCTGCCACTCCCTGCCCCTGCCCCTGCCCTGTGCTCCCCGTCCAGCCCCGCCACTCCCTGCCCTGCCCCTGCCCTGTGCTCCCCATCCAGCCCCGCCGCTCCCTGCCCCTGCCCCTGCCCCTGCCCTGTGCTCCCCGTCCAGCCCTGCCACTCCCTGCCCTGCCCCTGCCCTCCCCGTCCAGCCCCGCCGCTCCCTGCCCTGCCCCTGCCCCTGCCCTGTGCTCCCCGTCCAGCCCTGCCACTCCCTGCCCTGCCCCTGCCCTCCCCGTCCAGCCCCGCCACTCCCTGCCCTGCCCTGCCTTGCCCCTGCCCTCCCCGTCCAGCCCCGCCACTCCCTGCCCTGCCCCTGCCCCTGCCCTCCCCGTCCAGCCCTGCCACTCCCTGCCCTGCCCCTGCCCTGTGCTCCCCGTCCAGCCCCGCCGCTCCCTGCCCTGCCCCTGCCCCTGCCCTGTGCTCCCCGTCCAGCCCTGCCACTCCCTGCCCTGCCCCTGCCCTGTGCTCCCCGTCCAGCCCCGCCACTCCCTGCCCTGCCCCTGCCCTGTGCTCCCCGTCCAGCCCCGCCGCTCCCTGCCCTGCCCCTGCCCTGTGCTCCCCGTCCAGCCCCGCCACTCCCTGCCCTGCCCCTGCCCTGTGCTCCCCGTCCAGCCCCGCCACTCCCTGCCCTGCCCCTGCCCTGTGCTCCCCGTCCAGCCCCACTGCTCCCTGCCCCTGCTCTGTGCTCCCCGTCCAGCCCCGCCGCTCCCTGCCCTGCCCCTGCCCTGTGCTCCCCGTCCAGCCCCGCCGCTCCCTGCCCTGCCCCTGCCCTCCCCGTCCAGCCCCGCCGCTCCCTGCCCTGCCCTCATTCCTCCCGCCGACAGAGGGCGCGCTGGGCGCAGACAGTTATCTCGCGCCTCTCCCGCCGCCCTCAGGGAGGGCACAACGTCACTTCCTCTGTGCGGGAGCCGGAAGTGCCTGGCGGGAGCCGGAAGTGGCGGCGGAGGGAGCTTGGGTTGCCAAGGCCGGAGGATGGCGGCGGAGGGAGCCCCCCCGGGCGGGGTGAGCGGTCTGGGTCCAGCCCCCAACGCAGCGATTCCCTTCGGCTCCCCCGCGAGCTCGGACGAGGAGCCGGCCCCCACGGCCGCCGAGGAGCGGGCCGCCCAGAAGAGGGAGGAGCGGCTGCGGAAGTTCAGAGAGCTCCACATGAAGCGGGTAACGGGGGGCCGGGGGCCGGCCCAGGGATGCTTAGCGCGTACGCGGGTAACTGGTCCCCCCCCCCCCCCCCCCCCCCCCCCCCCCCCCCCCCCCCCCCCCCCCCCCCCCGGGTCCGTTAACCAGGGGAACGGAAACGTTCACATTCCAGTAAGAGGTTGACGTTGTAGCCGGGATGTTACAGCGCGCGGGCACCGAGCCGAGCGCTTCTTTTGCTGCGGTCACATGAAGGTACCTTTAAAACTGAAAACGTCGCCGGTCCTTAACGCTTGTAATTAAAACCCGGGCAAAAGGGGATTCTAATCATCCCGTTGCAAAAACAAAAATCTATTCTAGCATGTAATTCCTCTGAGGTCTCTTCTGGAAAATCACATAGTGGGAAGGCAATGAGGGTTTTCTCACAGTAGATACGAATCTTTTTATCAGAGGGCTTACAACAGTGTTACAAAATGTTCTGAACGTTCCTTTTCCATGTACCAAGGGCAATAGGAAAGAACACTGTGTGGATACAAAATTACAGCAGCATCTGTATCTGCAAAAATGAGTCATGGATATCTGCAGATGCAAAGCAGATAAACTGCAAATTTGTAGGGTTCTAGATACAAAATTTCTGTCTGCATCTGCAAAAAAATGAACTGCAGATATCCACATGCAAAGCCAGGATTATAAAGCAGGGCTCTATCAATGGGACACTTATCCAGCCACTCTTTGTTATACAAAACTCATCCACGGGTAGGTGGAAAGGAATAATTTCAACCTGTTCTAAAGTAACTGCTTTAATTTTATTTTTATTAATTTTTATTTCAAACATTAGCTTTAATAACTGGGGCATTTTCTGGGGGGAAATTCAGAATCTGTGCTGCAAGTGGGTGAACCCAGCTATTTAATAGGCTTCCTCTTTCTGACATTTATGATTGTATATTGCCATTCTCTGTGAATTCAGTGACAAATATTTTACTCCTAGAATGAAGCTCGCAAGCTAAATCACCAGGAAGTTGTAGAAGAAGATAAAAGGCTTAAGTTGCCAGCAAACTGGGAAGCAAAAAAGGCGCGACTAGAATGGGAACTGAAAGTTGAGGAAAAGAAGAAGGTATAATAGATGTAGATGTTGATTGCAACCATAACCTTCCATTTTTTAGCACTGTCCTGCAAAGATGTTACACTGTGTGCTGTCAGTAGTCTGTTACTTCAGTACAGCTACCAGTAGGTGCATTACATTCAAAATGTATCTAAGTGTCTCTCCTCTTCTCCCCCCCTTCCCCTCCCCCCCCCCCCCCCGACCAGAAGTTTAGGAATTTGGGTAGGAATTTGATGTGTGTACAGTGCCTACAATGACTGTCATCCTAAGTCAGGACTTTTGAGTGCTACTGTTTTTATATATAATTTAAAAAAAATCATTAAGGCTCAAACTGGGATCCTTGGTGAGACTGTGTGGTATCAAATTTATGGTGTAAATAAAATTAGGAAAATATCTCCTACCTACTAAACTTGTTTATTGACTGCTGCTTATTTGTTATGTTTTAAAAACTTAAGAATTTCTTGTATTTTTATTAGGAATGTGCTGCTACAGGAGAAGATTATGAGAGGGTGAAGTTGTTAGAAATCAGTGCTGAGGATGCAGAAAGATGGGAAAGAAAAAAGAAGAGAAAAAATCCAGACATAGGATTTTCAGGTAAGAAACTTAATTTTATCTATTTATTTTCAAGTGTTGAGTGGGAGTTACACATATTTAAGCTTTTTTTTTTTTTTTAATATAATGCAGAAAAGGTCTTCTGCTAATTGCCTTTCATTTTATTTTAAAGATTTTGCAGCTGCTCAGTTGCGCCAATATCATAGGTTAACCAAGCAGATCAAGCCTGACATGGAAAAATATGAAAAGCTAAAAGAAGAAAAGTAAGTTTTTCTTTTTGGCAGACCTATAATTTATTTTTTAAATGTCATTAACTGTAAATATGAATTGCTTTGATGAACTAGTGTCTAAATTAGTAGAAAATTCTTAATTCATGTAATTCAGACATTTCATCTTATCTATTCTTTTAGGTGCATTTCAATACAAATAACCTGTCACGCTCCTATGACAGTCATATCCTGGGTGATACTGTAGATATGTGTAACCTGTAATACACTAGTTCAAGTTTGATGTCCCTATACCAAGGGTTCTCAAACCTGTGATACCACAACCCCTCCCATCAGTTGTTCGCGACCCACAGTTTGAGAAATGCTGCCCTATACCATTTTGATAAGAGAATTATATACAAAAAATTAGTCATGTAACAAATTAAAGTTTGTTTTTCTACTGTTCTACCTCTCTCATTCAGTGGAGAAGAACTGTATCCAACAGCAAACAGTCTTCTTCATGGAACTCATGTACCATGTAAAGAAGGAGTTGATAGAATGGTTACAGATCTTGAAAAACAGTAAGTTAACAAGATATCAGATCTTTGCATTCCTAACACACAATGCCTTTACTGTTTAATTTGCTGTAGTGTGAGCATTCCTGGTGTGGTGTCTGGTAAATACACCTCTATGCAGAAGCTAAGTGTACAGTCAATGTAGCATGCCCTCTAGATGAATCTGTACACTAGCCTATATATACAGGATTTTTATGCATTTCTGTATGCATTGGAAGAACATGTTGCTGCATAGTAGATGCCCTTGCGTATTTTATTTTACATGTTGATTTTCTTTAGGCACATCAAAAATTATTTTGGAATGAAATTCTGGCACCATTCAGTAGCCAATTAGAAAATATCAATGATGTCAAACAATCTTTTTTTTATAAAACTAAAAAGATAATGCAATGCTTTGGTATATTTATCCTAATATGTAAATGTGTTCAGTCACTAATATTTTTGCTTAACTGCTCATGATAAATATGACAACAGAGCATGGTCACTTGGACATTAGATTTTAACAAAACTTAATGGAAATGTGCGCTCTCATCATAATGGGAGCAAGGAAATAGTGCTATATCCCATCAACTTTTCTCCTGCCAGCTCCTAATCATAGAAAGAGTATAGTACTCCCCACATATTTCCTTTAAAACTATAACAATTTTTTAATATTCTAAGTACCTAAAATTCATCTGGAGATCTCATCTAAAATAGGAAAAAATTGTTTTTTCACTGTTATCCATTTTTTTGTGTAAGGGTTACTGACTGAAGTTAGCACCTTTTCATTTTACTTCAAGAACCGGAATTCAATTCTTAATATTTTTCTGAGTACAGGCAGTCCCCGAGTTACGCGGATCCAACTTATGTCGGATCCGCAGTTACGAATGGGGCTTTTCTCGCCCCGGAGGACGGGAGCGGCGGGACCCCCAGATGAGCCGCGGTCCCGCCGCCCACATCCTCCGGGGCAAGAAAAGCTGCTCCCCGTCTCCCTGATCTGCTGGTCAGACCAGGGAGATGGGGAGCAAAACCGCAGAGGACGCCCGCAGCGGGACAGCCGCAGCGCGCCTGGGCTGTCCCGCTGCGGGCGTCCTCCGCAGCTTTGCTCCGCGTCTCCCTGGTCTGCTGGGGGCGGGGGGGCGCAGCTAGTGCCCCCTCCCCCCCAGCAGATCAGGCTTTTCTGCCCACGACACCTGGAGTAGAGCAGCTGGGGCGCTGCTGGGTTGGTCCCGCAGCGCCGCTCCTCGGCGCTACTGGACCAACCCGGCAGCACCCCAGCTGCTCTGCCCCAGTGTACTGATTCAGCTGCTGCTGGTCAGTTTCAGCAGCGGCTGAATCAGGATGCCTGGGGCAGAGCAGCTGGGGTGGTGCTCTGCCCCAGGCGTCCCCAAGTCAGCTGCTGCTGAACCTGACCAGCTGCTGACTACAGGAAGCCTGAGGCAGAGTTGCTCTGCCCCCAGCTTCCTGGAATCAGCCGCTGATCAGTTTCAGCAGCAGCTGACTTGGGGACGCCTGGGGTTCTTAAGTTGAATCTGTATGTAAGTCAGAACTGGCATCCAGATTCAGCCGCTGTTGAAACTGATCAGTTTCAGCAGCGGCTGAATCTGGACGCCAGTTCCGACTTACATACAGATTCAACTTAAGAACAAACCTACAGTCCCTATCTTGTACGTAACCCAGGGACTGCCTGTACTTATTCTATGATTTCACATTTTGTGGGGATGTGTATAGCTTTACAAGGCAAGGATAGAATATTCATGGCACAATTAGATTAAGTGCTTGAGTGCCCACAACAATACAAGTTGAGGATGTTCATCATCCTGCTGGACTAGGTCCCAAAGGGGAAAAATTGCATTTACCAATATAAGCAACATCTAGCCATATTCTGCTATTAACCTGCAACTTCAAGTAGGAGAAAACCAGGAAGTCTATACAATTACCATTTTTCACTGAGGAAATACATCCTAGTGTTGCATGGAATTTCCACTCTAATTTTAATACTATTGGCTTTTGCTGTAGATATAAGAATGTATTCGTTCTAAGGACTAAAAGTTTTCTGCACACCTCGGGTCTGAAAAATGTTAATGCAATTCTCTTACAGAATTGAAAAACGTGAGAAATACAGTCGGCGACGTGCTTATAATGATGATGCAGATATTGATTACATTAATGAGAGAAATGCCAAGTTCAATAAGAAGGCAGAAAGATTCTATGGGAAATATACAGCAGAAATTAAACAGAACTTGGAGAGAGGAACAGCTGTCTAAACTTTCGGATCTCAAGAGGCACTATTCTACAAAGCAGATTGTTCAACATAAGCTAGGCATACTGTGCTGAAAAGCTTAAAAACTGTATCAACATACTAATAATGCAAATATAAAACTTGCGATAGTCATAATATTCAAATAACTAGTAAAACTTTTTAATCCAATGGTGTGCCTTGTATACATGCTTGAATGATGGTGGGTGTCATAGTTGTACATAGCTTTCCCTTCCAAAGGGGGCTAGTGTTGTCAATTTAGCAAACTTCAAAATGACTGTTACTCAGATCAAAACCTGAAGTTTTATAAATGTAGTTTTTGTTCGAATCAGATTTTGTGAAGTGGTTTTGACCATTTAAAATAGATGTTAACTAAACAGAACTGTGTGCCTGACTTTTTTTTAAAGCATTTCTTCCACACTAACAGGCTACATCTAGACTTTTTTTAATGACAAAAAGTTTTCCGTTTAAAAGCATTTGCGGAACAGAGCGTCTAGATTGCCACGGATGCTTTTCCGCAAAAAAGCCCTGATCGCCATTTTCGCGATCAGGGCTTTTTTGCAGAAAACAAATCTGAGCTGTCTACACTGGCCCTTTTGCACAAAAGTTTTGCGCAAAAGGACTTTTGCCCAAACAGCATAGTATACAGCATAGTATTTCCACAAGAAGCGGCCAGTGTAGACAGCTGACAAGTTTTTCTGGAAAAGCGGCTGATTTTCTGGAAAAACTGGCTAGTCTAGACACAGCCTAAGTGTATAGGATCTTTCAAGGTCAAATGTAGCCCAATTTGAGTCCTGGTGTGTGGGGCAGAAAGACAGATTGATATATCCTTGTTCTGTATAACATTGGAAACATTTGATTTTGCTAATCTTATTGAGAGATGTTCCCAGTTCTGCTATACAACTTTGCTAACCTGGTCCTGTGGTCCGGATGCCTGATCAGGGCCTCCCAAAACAGGTTCTGTTTTCTGAGCTGAAGGAAGGATGGAGGAGTGTTGGGGACCAGAGGAAGCAATTTACGGACACGTTGAAGGCAAACATGAAAAAGTGTGGCATCGGTGTACACACTTGGGAGAACCTTGCCCAGGACTGTCCCTCCAATAGCCACCAGCAGTTGCCCCATTTATGGTAAGACCTGTGGCTCCAGAATTGAGCTAGTTAGCCGTCTACGGATCCACAAATAGGAGGATAACAGGAAGATGTCCTACTCGTTATCGAGTGACTGCTGAGGGAGATGTGACAGTGGGCAAGTATCTAATTTCTCTGCTGCAGTTTTCCCCGTTTGTACAAAGGCAAGGGTAATACTGCCTCCCTGAAACTCATTACAAGTGTATCTTCCTACCTGCTATGCTATGATTAATACATGTGAGCAGGTGCTGTGAATATAAAAAAGTTTTCAGGTAGACATAAACCTCTTACTAACATAGTAATGCCAAAGAAGCAAGACTTCACATGATCCTGGGGGAGGTCTTCTACTGACTGCATATGGGAAGAGGCTGTTTCTTTTGATGCTGTGACAGACAATGAATTCAATTCTCCTTGGAGTTTGATGGGAGGGTGGCTCATGCTCTGCAACCCACTTGACGTAATGGTGCTTTCAAATAGGAAACTTAGTTTTAAGTTTATATCATGTGAAAGCACTTGCATAGTAATGTTTGTTTCAGATATGCTGCAGGTTTGTTAACCTTTTGTTTATGCCTGGCTCGGTTGGTCTGTAAACTCCTGAAACACGGGATTTACACTGGGGGGAGAAGGCAATTTTTGATGGGGAGCCACTCTGGGAATTTGGTAAATGGTGAGAGGTCACACTCTTCCATGATACTAATAGAGGTGGTGTGGAGTCTGGGATGGAGGTTGGGTTGGAGGAGGGGGTGTGAGATCTCTCAGGGAGTTTAGGAGGAGGGGGTTGTGAGGGGCAGGAAAGGAATCTGATGTGGAGGAGTGGAGGCCGGGTCTGGAAGGGGATTTGGGTGCAAGAGCAGGGGTGCAGAGGGTCTGGGTAACTGGCTAGTGGTGTTGAAGGAGAGCAGAGGGTGGCAGGCTGGGGTGTTAGAAGCAGGCTCTGGCCAGGTGGTACTTACCTTTGTGACTCCTAGCCAACAGCCCAGCTTGTTCCTCAGCCAGAGTCCCTGCCTTCCATGCCCCAGCACCAGCTGTAGTGGCATTTGTGGCTCTGAATGCTAGGAGCCCAGAGGGGGGAGGAATACTTCATGCAAACAGGCAGCTTCCATTGGCTGGAGACTGGCCAAGGGTGGCTGCAAGATATGCTCGGGGGTGGAAGCCTTTTCCCCTCTCCCACGGGGCTTGCAGCAATGTTCAGTGAGCTGCTCTGCACAGTGTGCAGGGGTGGGGCATGCAGGGAGACTGGCAGAGGCTCCAGCCCATAACCTTTCAGATGCGGATCTGGCCAATGTGAAGGGGCTAGAGTAGTGGTTTTCAAACTTTTTTTCTCATGACCCAGATGAAGAAAATAGTTGATGCTTGTGACCCAACATAATTTGACTAGTGTGTGGGCTCTAGGGTAGGGCTGAGAGCTTTGGGGTGTAGGAGGGAACTTTGCCTGATATTCCATGACCCACTAGCAGCTTGTGACCCATAATTTAAAAATGTTCTAGCCCATGGCTTTTCAAAATAAAAGACAAAGTTTGGGAAATGTGGCTGGATGGTAAGAGGGAAAAGGACCCTGGGATGGGAAGTATCAGGGTTCAATTCATCTCTGGGGGCATGTGTAAAACCTAAGCCTCACCCTTCCCACTGAAGGTGGTGTAGTGGAAGATGGAAGAGTCCGAGAACAATGCCTGCATTAAGTGGTAAAAAGGTTGGGGGGATAGTTGATCCCTTATCACACTCAGAACAGCCTTTTGCCCACAGAGCTTGTTTGTTAAGGGACAGGGGTGCAAGAGGTTAATGAAGCAGCAAATTAGTGGTGGTATAAGCTGGAAATCTTTCTAGTTTGACACAGCCTTCATGTACTTGGGTCTTTTTGAGTAGCTCATTTCCTCAGTGCATGTAATCACAGAAGCAACTGTACCCTTTTCCCAATGAAGTAGGAGGAGCTAGAGAGTATGACAGAGCAGAGCAGTGTTGTGAAACAATGGACTTTCTCACAAGCTGCATCATTTACCATGACTATAAGCAGCAGAGCCATCAGCCCCCTCATCTTTTTCTCCCACTTTGTAGCAATTGTCACAGTAAGTTCCTACAAGCAGGGGGAAAGAACTCTGAACACATGAGATTGATGCTGAAAGCACAACTAGAGCCCAGGAGCTTAAGTGATGCTCATGAGTTTTCAGTTTTGTTGCAGCTCCTGAATAGGCAGTGAGTATTCCTATACAGCACTGCAGTGTAGCCAAGACAGGGGTGTGTAGTAATTTTTGATACAGGGGCCAATCCCACATTCTGGTAAGTGGTCCATGATTGTATTTTTCTATGGCTAGGGTGGATGCTACATTGAAACATTTCTATTTGATTCCTACTGGTGATGGGGTGTAGTAGAGCTCCTCCCCACATTGTTCAGAGTTGACTATCCTGAGGAAAGTGATTTATTCACAAGAATAGACCACCACAAAGGTGGGTTTATTTCAGCTAAGTCTTAAGAAAAAGAGTGTTGGACATTTCCTAGTCTAAGACTAATATTTCCATTGGTCAGCCAAGGGAAGTGCAGCTAAGGGTGGTTTTTTTTTTTTTGGGGGGGGGGGGGGGGGGGGGGAAGAAGGTTGCAATACCTAAACAAAGAGTTTTGAAAGTAGTGCATGCTACTTTACTAAAAAAAAAAAAAGACACCACTGCATACAATGCAAATTTTATTGTGCAATCTATTTACATAAATTCCAGTTCAGACTTCACCCCCCTCCCCCAAAAAGTGAAGTGTTGTAAAATACCCTTAAGCCCCAGGAAATACTTAAACCTCACATTTATCTTCAAACACTACAAAGTTTAGAACTGCTGAGGACAGAAGGTTACTGTACACCAATGCTTCATACTGAAAGTGGCACAGATCACCAGTATAGGTTCAGGACTAGAAACAAATTAGGATAATATAACTTCGATTATCTTCACTCATCTCCTTAACTGCTTTGGAGTCCAGAGTATTTGAGTGTTATGATTTTAGAGGGGATTTGGTCATAAGTGTTTACAAGTCTGGAACTAAAGATGACCTGCGCTTAAATGTTAAGCATTAGAATTTACGTCCAAATTATAAAAAAGCAGGGACTGATCCCTTAAAGATTTAAAAAAATAAGTAAAGATGCTTGCATAGCAATCAATCCTGCAGAGATATTTAAGAATCATTCTCTGGAATAGGCTTATAAAAAAAAGCAGGGTAGGCCTTAAACATTTTCAAATTGAAATCCAGGTGTTGGTATAAAAAAAAACACTTTAAAAGTTGCTCCAACTGACTGACTTTCATATTTGCTTGTTACTTCATTTACTCAAAGCTAAATAAATGCCAGTTTACACCCACAGAGCTCAGACAACAAACAGAGGGCAGCTTTCCAGCATAACGGATTACATAGGGCCTTCAAGTTGCTACCACACTTCAACTTTTGAAAAGTGAAACAGAGGTTTTACTTAACTACATTATGAATGTTCATCAGTCACTGCTAAAGTAAGATTGAGAAAAAGATTACCCACCTGTAATTTCTACTCCATTAGTGATACAAAAATATTTACAAATATACACACAAGATTTCCACCACTTGTTTCTGAACCACTGTGCTGTGTTTTCATATCTGGAAAAAACCTAATGTGAAAATTAGTATCTTTAAAATGCTTAAAAATATACTGAACCTGATGCAAGGATTTCAGACATCACTTCTGGAAATAATGCATTTGCCAATAGTTCACAAGGCAGTGAAAGGTACTAGTGTGCTCAGAAAGATGCACTTAGGTGAAAAATTTAAAAAATAAGCGGTTTTCTTCCTTCTTGATAGGAACCCATTGCCCATAGGGATTTTGCTTTGTATCTTCTTTTCCCAAGGATACTGTTGGCTCTGTAGCAGAGGGACTTCCTGGTTTCTGGAGTACTGGCTTTGCCACTGTGTTCTAGAAAGAGATACTTGTTTCAGTGACCAGTTTTAAAAATTGAAGATCCACAATGCTACAGTTTACAAATCTATGGCTTACTTCTAAACGCTCTTTCCTTCAGAGCTCCTAAACTCACTAATTATATCCCTAAACACCACATTTCTCTGAATTACCTAGCTATATTATAAGAGGGTAGGTAGTAAGAGGAACTCAATTGACTTCCAATGTTAGGTTCAAAGTACTACACACATGCAAGTAACTTGGAAATCAGTATTTTCCATCTTAGCTATATGTACTTACATTAAGGCTGAAAGATATGACTTTTGTTGTGGGAGCTCTCAGTTCCACTTTTGGTTAAGTCTTCTGTTAGTCTTCTGGATTGCTAAAGAAGGAGGCTCAGTTTAAAACATGGTTACAGATGTTCTATGTGAACTAAGGAAATTCTCTAGAGTATGTGAATATTCTAGTATAAATTCTCTACTTTACTGATCAATAGTAGCTTAAATTATAGAGTACTAGAATGCACATACTGATCAGTGTTGATAACTCAAATTAGGAAAGTTTTGGAATTTATCAATACAATTGTGTCAATGTACATGATATAAGGCTATACATATACATGTTTTAGCTTTAGAGAATTTAAGTGATAACTGACTAAGCATGGACTTCACAAACTGAAATGGAATTGTTACAGCAAGCTGTGTGTGAACCCTGTATCCACCCTGCAGAGCTTTGGAGAAGGACAATAAACTTATCTGCAAGTGATGCAGGCCTCTTCTTCTGTAATCTCTCAATATCTGGAATATATTACATACATTATGCCTGTGCCATTTATGTAGTTGTCTAAGAAACCCTTATTAATTTTACTTTGACACAAAAGTTTGGTAGCTTGCTATGTAGTTACTATTGTAGAGATCATCCGACCACATGTAAAACATTTAACATTTCTAGTACAGCGCCAGTTAAACCTGAATAAGTTACTTCTTTTCCCTCCCTTAATTCACAGTAACTAGAGCCCACAAGTCCTTTAATTACCACCAGATTTTCTTCATCAATGTCTGGAGACCATATTCATGATTTCTATAAGACAGAAATACAGCATGTAAAATGCATTTGGGGTCTGGGTATGAGATGTCTGGGCACAATTTTGATGCACATGAAAACTGACAGTTAAAGATCATCTTTACAAAATCCTAATAGGCTTTGGCAAGTGACTCCCTAATTGTTTTAGGCTTTGGCAAGTGACTCCCTAATTGTTTTAGGGCAAAAACAGATCAGCCAATGAAACTGGCACTTCCTATAGACTGGCAATTTCTCTCTCCTAACATGCCATTAGTGGCAAGTTTGTAGGCAGAGAGAGCAGCCAACCAGGTATGCAGTAGGTCTACAAAAGTTGTTGGCATCTTGGTAAGTTTAAAAGCTTTTTGATGTTTTGTCATGAAGTAGTACTTGAAAATTTAGACACTTTGCAATGGAAAGCAAAGGCAAACAGCTTTTCATGCATGTCATGTCAGTAGCATAGGCCTTAAAAAAAGATGTTTACCTTTAAATCTAGATTTCTCTAGTACATAATTACCTCAGACTCCACAGAATCTTCGCTTCTGCATTTTCCACCATTTGTCTCTTTGGATGTGCTGCAGACTCGCAAGCTAGCTGGCAAGACTATGTTATCTGTTCCCAGGGCTTTTGCAGCATTAGCCTTTGCAATTTCTAGGAGTTCCCGCCTTTCTACATTTAAAAAAAAAATCTTCTGTTAAGATAATCCTGGTGTAGTGACTAACACAAAAAGAAACAGTCCAGTGCAAGTCATTTTCCTTTGGAAAAAGCATGTTTCCAAACTAAAAAACTTAGATACTACACCCTTATTAAACATAGTTAATATGGCAATTCTAAAAAGAACATAACATGGGGCAAAGCAATCCCAGTCAGAGTGGTAGCAGAGTTAATCTGTAGCTTTAAAAAAAAAAAAAAAAAAAAAAAAAAAAGAGTAGTCCTGTGGCACCTCAGAGACTAATTCAAATATTTTAATATGAACTTTCATGGGCAAAACAACACCCACTTTATTTCTCTCCAGCTCATCTGATGAAGTGGCTTTACCCCCCCAAAAAAAGTCAGCTGACCTAAGACAGAAATACATCCCTGAGTCTATATGACTCTAGCAACAGGAAAAGCCTGCAAGTGAGTCAGTCTTGAGTTCATCTGCTTCCTAACATGGATGGGAAGGAATAGTATAGCTACTCCGAGTGTAAATACCTTTTTCACTTAAACGCAGAGGTGTTCTACTATGAGATCTTGTTCGTGATCTGCTTCTCCAACTTCTGTAAGCCTCAGGATATATGGTTCTCCCAAATCCATAGTATCTTCGACCTCTTGATCGTGATCTGCTCCTTGAAAAACTTCTATAATATGGTCTTCCACGAGACCATGACCTTCCACGAGACCTGGATCTGGTACGTGATCTGTATCTTGGAGGAGAACGATGATATCTCCTGTACATCCTAGGATGGTACCTTCTTCTGTATTGAATGCTACGTGATCTTGACCAACTTCTGGAATACGATCTGGAGTATCTTCTATACCTTCTGAAACCATTTCTTCTAGCTCGTGATCTTGATCTGCTTCTGGACCTACTCCAACTCCTTGAGGAAGCTGAAGTGCTTGAACTAGAACGTGAACTGTAAGATGATCTGCCAGATGATCTTGATGATCTGCCAGATGATCTTGATGATCTGCCAGATGATCTTGATGATCTGCCATGACTAGTATTAGACTTTGAGCGACTCTCTCTCCCCCTTGGTGAGCTGAGAGTTAAGTCATCCATGTAGTTTGTCATAGCCTCTGTCTTTGTGTTTGCCTTCAGTTTATCTGAACATCCAGTTTCAGTTCCTGTTTAAAAAGATTGGTCTAACATTTATTCCTTGCCAAGACAAGCTAAAATCCAAGTTGTAACTTTGTCTTCTACAACTCACAAGCCTTGTATAGCTAGAAGTGAAAAACGTAAAAGCTGTTTGGCAGTCTTACTTCTGCCCTAGTTCTGTTTCAAATTTCTCTTAAGAGTTTCTCCCTGGCTTCCACATGCATTTCCATAAATGACATCAGAATGTGGCTAAATTCCCTAAAAAGCATACGGCTAATACCTAGTTATTTTGTGCAAAGTGAGATACTGCATTTAATTGGTTGTGCCATTTAATTGTGATTTTTTACAGATGTTCCAACAAAACTATTTTCAGTTTCTAAAGGGTTATTTTACATGGGGGAAAAGAATTTGTTGTGAAATGCCTTTGCCCAATGAATAATCCCAGTAAAGACATCAATTTATACACAAATACTAGAAATGTTAGTTTGCATTCTTAGCTCTAGTAAACACACAGAGCTAAGATGGCTGCCATCATAGCAACAGCTGCCACTGTTTTGGTTCAGTTATTAAGATGGTAGTGCATTCTAAAGAAATACTCCCTATTTCCACCTTTTAAGTCCTCTCTTGCTTTTATTATAACTGCCACCTTCTTCTGCTTGAAGGAACTCCAGTGAGGACTACATACAAATGCCAGAAGTGAATGAATTAAGAATTTATGGAGCAAATCTTAGGACTTTATCACCACACCACCCACAAGCACAAAGCCTTTTTATTTCCCTCAGTATTAATATGAATAGCTTCATTTGCATATCCAACTTTGCCTTTAAATAAATGCAAAGGTTGCAAGTCCTGGAGCAGGGTGCACCTAGAACAGGGAGCCCCGCAGTGAAAGCTGGGTTCAGTGCTGCATGTGTTCAGAGAAAGCAACGTTGGCATCTCTACCCCCCCCCCCCATGGCCCAGAGGGTCTCCGACCTGCCCCCCAGCACTTGGGTGCATCCTCAGAGCACGGAGCACAGCAAATGCCAAGGTGTGCGAGGACACGGGCAGGAACGGGGCTGGCTGGGCAGAGAAACGACTTCGGAGGAAGTGGGTCTGGCCCACGAAAGCTCGTCACCCAATAAAGCCATCTTGTTAGTCGTTAAAGTGCTGCAGAGTCCTGGTTTGTTTCCCTGCTCACGGGCACTTACCACTGGGGGCCGCGGGACTCCCCTGCTCCTGGCTCCCGGGGGGCATCTGCGGGCTCCTGCAAGGGACACGAGCGTTAGCGCGCGAGGCGAGCCCCCCCCCCCGACCCACAGTCTCCCCAATGACAAGAGCCGGCGGGGCAGCCCAACAGCTTCAGGGCGCAGACGCTTCCGCGGGGAAGGGCACGTCCCGCCGCGCAGGCGAGGGAGCGGGTCGGGCCTGCGCCCCCAGTAACTCACCGGCCCCAGGAGGCCTGGTCCCCGCCACACGGATCCCGGGCTTGCGGCGGCGCCTGAGGGGACAGCCCCGTCTCGCGGGTCACGGCCATCGCGGGCACAGCGCAGCCTGCCGGACCGGGCCCGCCGCCCTTCAGCCTCCTCCCGACGCCGCGAGCCGCGCAACCTAGCAACAGGCGCTCGAGCCGAGCCGCTCTCAGCCGACAGCGCGAGCCGCCGCCCAACCGCCACTAACCGCCGCTCCCGACTGAGAAGATTCGAGAACCGCCGCACAGTTTATGTAACCTGGGCAACAGGGCGCATGCGCCGCCGGGGGCCTAGAAGTTTCTCCCCCTCCCCACCCAGAGCCAGCTGTAGCGCATGCGCATTGAGCGCACTGTCCTCTGACCAGCACCAGGGGGCGCATGCGCAACGAGAAGCCTGCCCCTTCGCGTTGCTAGGGGTTACAGCGCATGCGAAGGGGCAGTAACGCCGATAGCGTCTCCGCCTACTGGCGGGGGCGCCTGCGCGGTGTGACCGACACCAGTCGGTGACTTGTGACGTCTCAACATCCGGGTCCCTGAGCCTCAGGTTTGTTTACTGCGCCGCGGGGGGGTGGCGCGTCTCCGCCGAGGGGGAAGAGCCCGCGCGCTGCCCGCCGCCCGCCTGCCACGCGCTGGGTACGTGGGGCCGCCGGGCGCCCCTCCCGCCGCTGGCCCCGGGCGAGGCTGGGCGCTGGGGTGCGGGGCGCCCGTCGCCTGCTTCCTCCCTATTGGCTGGCGCCCCGGGCCCCCTGCGCCGCTGGGCTTTGGGCACGGCCAATGGGGGGCGACAGGTCACTGGCTGCGTGCCATTGGCTGCCCCTCGGGGGGGCTGCGGCCCATTGGCTCCCTGGGGCCCCAGGCCACTTGCTCCCCCGCCCTATTGGCTGCCACAGGCCAGGGCCCGCCGAGGGGGGGGCACTGTCCCCTGACCGGCACCTCGTGCGTCCGTCCATTGGCTGGGCCCCCCGGCGCTGGGGGGGGTGGGGCCGGCACGGGGGGGAGCGGCGCTGGGGGGCGGGGGGCCGGCAAGGGGGGAGCGGCGCTGGGGGGCGGGGGGCCCGGCAAGGGGGGAGCGGCGCTGGGGGGGCGGGGGGCCGGCAAGGGGGGAGCGGCGCTGGGGGGGCGGGGGGCCGGCAAGGGGGGAGCGGCGCTGGGGGGCCCGGCAAGGGGGGAGCGGCGCTGGGGGGGCGGGGGGCCGGCAAGGGGGGAGCGGCGCTGGGGGGGCGGGGGGCCCGGCAAGGGGGGAGCGGCGCTGGGGGGCGGGGGGCCGGCAAGGGGGGAGCGGCGCTGGGGGGGCGGGGGGCCGGCAAGGGGGGAGTGGCGCTGGGGGGGGCCGGCAAGGGGGGAGCGGCGCTGGGGGGGGTCGGCGGGGGGGGGCTCTGCCCCCGCACAGGCTGGCTGTGGGGTCTGGTCTGAGCAGCCTGGGCTCAGGCGCCACCAGCGAGCACAGGGAGCCGAGCGCAGCCGCCCCCGAGATCACTGGTCACTCATCCTCTAAAACAATGGCTGGGCCTCTTCCCAGCCAGTCCTTAGGAGCGCGTGGCGTTATACCGGGGTTCAGATCCCGCCTTTTATCAGTTACGAGGCAGGACCCAGTATGAGTCCTGCTGTGAGGGCAGGGGACTGACTCTCATGGTCCTGTCCAGTTCTGTGAGATGGTATCTCCATATTATGGATGATACGATTAACAGATAAGCCTAGAGTTATCCATTAATCTTGACTACTCGCATTTCCGGCCCCTTCTCCCCCTGTTCTTGGAGCAGCCTCTATTTGCAGGGAGCTCGGACAACCCATGGACAGGGGCTGCTGCCACCCTGCACTGCTGCCTCTGTATGAGAGGCAGCAGCGTGGGGCAGTAGGGAAGCTGGTTTTTAAACTGGTTCCCCTTGTGGACTATCTCCCACCTGTCACCCCACACGCTGCTGCCTCAGACACAGTAGCACGTGGGCCCGGGAGTGCACTGGCTGCCAGTCCCACCCTCGGGGACTATGAAATAGTCGTGTAACTGATAAGATTTCATGTGGTTACTTGATTGAAATTACTTGATATCTAACATCCCTACTGAGTATCCGTAGATGATCTAACAATGAAGGATTAGAGATCCATGCTGAATTTTGTCAGCTGTCTCTGGTTTTCTTGATTGTTAGGTTTTGTTAACCCTTGAGGGAGTAAAGTGGTCTGCCTTACAGTGGATTCATTCTTATCTCTTAGGGTACATCTACAGAGCAGGGTTTAATTTGAAATAAGCTATGCAAATTGAACTATGTCAATTGCATAGCTTATATTGAAATTGGGAGTGTCTACACAGCACTTATTTCAAAATAGAACGCTCTCCCTACGACTTCCCTTACTCCTTGTACAGTGAGGGTTACAGGAGTTGGAATAAGAAATCCTCCGGCTTGACAGTATTTCAACATTATTTTAAAATAATTCATGTTTCTGTGTAGACATACTCTCAGAAAGCAATTTTGGGCAACTGCTCTTCTGCTCCGAATGGTTGCATTCTGACTTACTTCACTGTGTGTAGGTCCATTGTCGTGGTTATTGAGAAGACTGTTTTTGATTATTCTAGCTCTTTTTAAAATCTTCATAGCATTTCCATGTCATCTTATATTTGTTTCATACTAGTATGAGAAGATGTTCTTTGTAGGAGGGGGAAATAAAAATCATTTCATTTTCTAGTTTTTCAGAGAACTGAAAAAATGTCTGGATTTCTTGAGAGCATGAGATGTTCAGAGTGTGTTGACTGGGGAGAAAAGCGAAATACAATTGCATCTATTGCTGCTGGTGTGCTGGTGTGTATAATTAACTATTTTTATATTACATGTGCTTTTGGCCTGTATTCAACAAGTCAAGTACTGCACTGAAAAGTCCCTGCATAGGACACAAAAAGAACACCACTTTGAATGTACAGTAAAGCTCCATTGGTCCAGCATCTGATGGTCTGGCACTCCTGATGGTCCGGCACCATCAGGAACCCGGAAGTGCTCCAGGCAGCCAGACCATTGGAGCTGCTTTGCCCCCGGCTTTCCTGATTCAGCCGCTGCTGAAACTGACCAGCGGCTGAATCGGGGAAGCCAGGGGCAGAGCAGTTGGAGTGCTGCCGGGTTGGTCCTGTAGCGCTGCCCCTCGGCGCTGCGGGACCAACCCGGCAGCACCCCAGCTGTTCTGCCACAGGCATCCCGATTCAGCTGCTGCTGAATTGGGGACGCCTGGGGCAGAGCCAGACTGTCAGAAGGGGGGGCTATGAGGAGTCTGGGGTGGCATCCCCCCACACCACCCTAGACCCCTCATAGCCCCCCCCTTCCGATAGTCCGGCATATCTGATAATCCAGCACCCCTTGGGTCCTAAAGGTGCCAGATTATCGGAAGTTTACTGTATTATGCTGGCAGCTAATATTGGATATTGTGTGGTTGTCTTCAAAATAAATTATTCTGAAGAGGATTGGTTTACTTAAGGAAATGGTCTGCAGGACCAAATAATGTTACTGTCTTAAGAAAATCAGTGCTAAAATTCAGTTTGGTCTATACCAGTGCTTCTCAAACTTTTTGGTTCACGGCCCACCCCGCTCAACACAGACTTTCCACAGACTACCAGCCAACCTCCCATGATGACAGAATGGGTGCAGGTGGAGGTTGGGAGGTCTGGCTGGGAACTTGGGTCAGGAGCTGGTTGGCGGTAAGGGTCTCCACATGAGGTTGGGTGTAGGTGAGGGCGCAAGATGTGAGCAGAGGGGAGGATGCAGGCGCAGATTGGGAGTGCGGGGTCTCAGTGGAAGGGGGATGGAAGGTGCTTACCATGCCTCTTTGCGGCTTTCTGCACCCCCACACCCTGAGCCCCGGCTAATGGGATCAGTGGGGAATAGCCTCCAGGCAAGTGGTTTCCTGCGCTGCCTTTCCCCATACAGCAGTGCACAGAGCCACTTCCTTCCCCCGCAGGTTGGATCTGGCCTGCAAGGCACATTCCTCACCCCTCAGCAGCGGGAGCTGGTGCTCCAACCTCACAAGCGGGGCAGGGCCCGTCTTGCAGGCCCGCAGCCCACCTGCAAGACCTAGCAGTCCACAGTCCACACTTTGAGAACCCCTGGTCTATGCATGTGAGAGATGACTTTGTAACACTCTCGGATAATATAAAGCACATTTTTTGGTTGTTCTTGGTACTATAGAAAGCCTTACAAGCTGATCAGTTAGCACATTTGTGTCATATCACAGTTTGCCTGGTCTTTAGCCACTGTCATAGCCGCTTCATCCTTTATTCTATCCCATGCAAGGAACTTCTGGTGTACCACAAAGCTAGTTTACAGCAAGACTTAATTCAAGTGAATTACAATGACATGCTTTAAATATATGCACTAGCTGATATTACATCACATTTTTAAGAGGCTATTGTAAAATGATCTTTCTGTAGAAATTGTAAGCATGTGCTACTTTATTTTTCTCAGTTTCTTCCAGTTTAGTGCTGCATGTCAGTGACCTTCACTGACTTGAATGAAAGCTAAATTGGCTTTATCTAGTGTTCCGATGGGGTACTAATATTAATTTTTGCTAGACAATGTTGTAATGATGCTGCATGTAAACATGTCTGTATTTTAACTTGTATTTTAAATAGTTTTTTACAGGCTGGTGGATTATCATAGATGCAGCTGTTAAATATCCTCATATGGAAGACTTCAACCATTCCTACCATGCTTGTGGAGTTATAGCCACTATTGCATTCCTAATGTAGGTGTAATTTCTTTACCAGTACAACATACATTATTGAAATTGCATCATGTGGTTAATACTTTTTTAAATTGCAGGCTCTTATTCTGAACTTCCACAGTCTTGTTTATAGCTATATGTCTATGTTCAGCAGTTAAACTAACGCTATTTCTGCTGTATTGAGAGGTTATTGTGTGGAGTATTTTGTCACCTAAATCATGTGAAATGTATATAAATCAGCACTGAACCACATATATACAAATTTACACGTAGGAAAATCCTCATATTCACATGTGACCCTGTTGATCTCTTTTTAAATTATACAGATTTTTTAATTGTGTAGATTTAATTAATCTGGTTTTGAAACTGCTTTAATTTTTTTCAAATTTGAGCAACTAAATTAACTGTGCCCTCCTTTTCAGAGCAACAGTTGGGGAAAATATTTATAAAGTAATAAGATGCCACCATTCTTGTAAATGAAAATAGAAGAAATTATTCAAATATGCATTTTCTTTACAGCTTCATCTGCATTTCTCAATTGTATTCTGTTTTCATGCAGGATCAATGCAGTATCCAATGGACAAGTCCGTGGTGACAGTTACAGCGAAGGCTGTCTTGGGCAAACAGGTAAAAATGTTATAAATAGCTGGTTGGTCCCCAGCCTGTAACAATGCTTGGGATTCTTCCGTCCCAAGTGCAGGACTCTGCACTTGTCCTTGTTGAACCTCATCAGTTTTCTTGTGGCCCAATCCTCCAATTTGTCTAAGTCACTCTGGACCCTATCTCTGCCCTCCAGCATATCTACCTCTCCCCCCAGCTTAGTGTCATCTGCAAACTTACTGAGGGTGCAATCCATCCCCTTATCCAGGTCATTCATAAAGATATTGAACAAAACCGGTCCTAGAACCGAACCTTGGGGCACTCCACTAGAAACCGACCACCATCCTGACATCGAGCCATTGATCCCTACCCGCTGGGCCCGGCCTTCTAGCCATCTTTCTATCCATCTTACCGTCCATTTATCCAATCCACATTCCCTTAACTTCCTGGCAAGAATATTGTGGGACACCATATCAAAAGCCTTGCTAAAGTCAAGGTCTATCACATCCACTGACTTTCCCACGTCCACAGAGCCCTCATCATAGAAGCTAATCAGATTGGTCAGGCACGACTTGCCCTTTGTGAATCCATGCTGACTATTCCTAATCACTTTCCTCTCATCCAAGTGCCTCAAAATGGATTTCGTAATGATCCCTTCCATGATTTTTCCAGGAACCGAAGTAAGACTGACCGGCCTATAGTTCCCTGGATTGTGTCTCTTCCCTTTTTTGAAGATTGGCACTACATTTGCCTTTTTCCAATCATCCGGGATCTCTCCCGATCTCCACGACTTTTCAAAAATAATGGCCAAAGGCTCCTCAATGACATTTGCCAACTCCCTCAGTACCCTCGGATGCATTAAATCCGGACCCATGGATTTGTGTACGTTTAGCTTTTCTAAATAGTTCCTAACCTGTTCTTTACCCACCAAGGTCTGTCTATCTTCATCCCATCTTGCGTCACTTAGTGCATTAGTCCAGGAGCCGACCTTGTCCGTGAAGCCAGAGGCAAAGAACACATTGAGTACTTCAGCTTTCCCCACATCATCTGTCACCAGGTTACCTCCTTCATCCAGTAGGGGCCGCACACCCTGGCTGATCACCTTCTTCTTGTTAACATGCTGTTAGCAGCAGCAGAAGAGCCAGCACTACCTGAGCTGGGATGGGGGGAGAGTGCACAGGGGAGAGGCAGGGCGGCTGGGATGCACACCTGCCCCCTGGCTGCGGGGCTCCGTAGCTACCCTGCCTCTTCAGCAAATGAGCTGTTTGCGGCACTTTGGAAGCTTCCCCAAAGAGGAGTTGCTGAGCACAGGCCCAGATTTTCCCCATGAGTGCTCCAGCCCAGAAGCACCCAGGGAAATCAGGGATGTTAATGGTTAACGGGTAAGCCGGTAGAGGCTGGAGCAGCCCTCTGCCCACTCCCCTTCATCCCATTTCCCCAGTTTAATCGGTTAACTAGCTACATGACCGGCTGGTTGGTTCTCCCCCACTTCTCCTCCCGATCTTCCCCGGCCAGCCCCGCTGCACCCATTTAAGGTGTCAAGAAACTTTATCTCTGCATCCTGTCCTGAAGTAACATGTACCCCATCAATAGGGGGATATTTGAAATCTCCTGTTATTATTGGGTTTTATTTGTATAGCCTCTCTAATCTTCCTTACTGTGCACAATGTGCATCCCAATCTTGAAATATGTGGTATTTGTATAAACTGTTTTGAAACTAGAGTAGATGGAAAGTCATTATATTCATGCGTGTGTATATTTTTAAGGTGCTCGCATCTGGCTGTTTGTTGGTTTTATGATGGCTTTTGGGTCTCTGATTGCTTCCATGTGGATCCTCTTTGGAGGCTATGTTGTTAAAGGTAAGATATGATACAAATCTTATTTTTTCATGGTTTACTTTACTGTGATAGTGTTTTAAATGAATACTGAATGAATGAGTGAGGGTTGTCTTTCTGCGACATCTTCAAGAGAGCATTTTTTAATATTTAAGCCTTAGTCAACTGGTGCAGGCCCCATCCCAGACTTTCTCTATTTTACCCTCTTTTCCCGTCCTCTTCCTTATCATCCATTTCTATTGTCACTATTTATCCTATTCTGTACTTTTCTTTATTCGTTTTTTCTCCAGCTATATTTTTCCTCCCCTTTTCCAGTCACCTTTTCTCAATGGTAATATTCCAGCAGATAATCTTTTCAAAGAGTCTGTTCCAATTTCTGTAAAGTGTATGTTACTGTTCATCCGTCTTCTGTGCTATAAAGCCAGCAGTTGGCATCACTGAGAACTGAAGGAGTGTCTACACAGAAAGATCTAGTGGTGTAGTTATGCCAGTTTAACTCCCTGTGGACACTCTCATTCCAGCATATCTTTCAACCACTTCCAAAGTGATATAAACAAAACCCGAAAAAAGGCATTCTTTGCAGAATAGAAGTCTCTGCATATAGAGTTTTACTAGTGTAACTATAATTTTCAAGTTACATTTTTATATTGGCGTAATTTCTCATGTAGACAAGCCTTGAGAAACCTGAGGGAATTGGACACTGTTTGGTTCTTGTATAAATAAGAGATCATTTTATAAAATATAAACAAAGCCATGAGCCAGTTCCAGCCAGGAATAGCAGAGGTGAAGGTAATGTGATGTTGAAGTTTGGCAGGAGTCATAGAGTACTGGCAAGGGTGAGAGACATTCTGTTAAAAGTGAACCTTTACATTCTTTTCTGCACTGATATTAGTTACCCATCTGCTCTATGAAGCATTTAGGGTGGATTTCTGAAGGAGCCTAGCAGAGTTAGCTAGCCAACTCTCAGCAAGATCCTTCCCAACTCCTTTGGTTCTGTTCTATGTACAGGCAGTCCCCGACTTACGCGGATCCGACTTATGTCGGATCCGCACTTACGAACGGGGCTTTTCTCACCCCGGAGCTCGCGGGCGGCGGGACCGCCCAGAGCGCAGCGGTCCCGTCACCGCGTCCTCCGGGGTGAGAAAAGCTGCTCCGGGTCTCCCTGGTGTGCTGGGGGGGAGTCCCCCCCAGCACAGCAGGGAGACCCGAGCAAAGCCGCAGAGGCAGCGGGATCTCTGCGCCTCCGCGGCTTTGCTCAGGTCTCCCTGGTCTGCTGGGGGGGAGGGGGTGCAGCTAGTGCGCCCCCCCCCCCCCCCAGCAGACCAGGCTTTTGTTGCGGGACGCCTGGGGTAGAGCAGCTGGGGTGCTGCCGGGTTGGTCCTGCGGGGACCTACCCAGCAGCGCTCCAGCTGTTCTGCCCCTGGAGTCCAGATTCAGCCGCTGTTGAAACTGATCAGCGGCTGATTCCAGGAAGCTGGGGGCAGAGCAACTCTGCCTAGGGCTTCCTGTAGTCAGCCGCTGATCAGTTTCAGCAGCGGCTGAATCTGGAGCCAGTTCCGACTTGCATACAAATTCAACTTAAGAACAAACCTATAGTCCCTATCTTGTACGTAACCTGGGGACTGCCTGTATCTGTATATTGTACTGACTTGTTCCTCTAAGGTATTTGAAACAGGGACATTCTTATTTGTGCAGCACCTTGAATATATGCAGTGTCGTACAAAACCAGGACAGTGCTGATAGTCCCATGTGGTCATTGCATTTATGATCTATGTTTTAGTCTAAAAAGTGAGGTATGTCTAAGGTAGTAAACTAAATGTTTTTTTCTGAACAGAAGGCTATTGTATGATGCTCCCAGGGAGCTGGACGTTATGCTTTTTCTTCTGGTGCACACAATTGACAGATGGCGGGTGGAGGTTCATCATGTTAGAAATGGACATAGAGAGACAAACTTCTATCCCATGTCATAAGATAATAACAAAATTGCCTAAGTGAAACTGTAATGACAGCAATGCCCAAAAAGCTACACTATGCTCAGTTTACTTGGCTATGGAATCCTATTCTTCCTTTCTGTGCCCTTTTCAACTATTTTTTTCAGGCATTTACAATGTTAACTGCAGCATTACAATTTTGAAGTCCTTGTTGATTTTCCCTATGTACATTTTTTCCTGTTACTTTGCATCATTTAATGTGTATGTGTTAGTGTTTAGTTCTGGTTAGTGCTTTCCTGTCAAACTAAATTTGTTCCTTAAAGTTACTTGACAAAACATAAGCCAGATTTCTCCAAATATGCTTTTCCTGCACTGAGCTGCTAATATTTGTCAACGTGACACTGGAGCCTAGTGTCTCTGAAATATCAGAAAGAGAGAAACAGGATATTGTTGAGAAAACCATTCTGAAAATCTAATAGAATTTTTTTTTCTTTTGTCAGAAAAACCACTAGTATACCCAGGAATAGCTGTCTTTTTCCAGAATGCATTTATCTTCTTTGGGTAAGTCTGTTTTCCTTCGTTTTATCCCTTTATCCTTCTAAACCAGTGGTTTTCAAACTAGGCTATGGGAATTCTTAACAGGGGTAAAGGAGCAAAATCCTGTAATGGCGAACCATGCATTCTATTTAGTAACACGTGGCAATCTAATCAACCTTTAATCTCCTTTCAATTAAAACTGCAGACATGTTGGTGATAGTTTCCTCAAATTGTGGTGCACACTCCACTTGGGAGTGCAGAGGAACATTCAGAAGAGCAATGCAGCAATACCAAATCACTTTTGCCACAAGCTGTTGTGGCTGTGCACATCCCTGAATATTTCCTTGCATCCCCCAGTTTAAAAACCAAGAAGCTGTTGCTAAATGGAAGGCAGAAATTGGGGGGGTGAGCCTGGGGGAGAGCCCACAGGAATCCCACCCCTTACGTGTCACCTCTGCCTATCTTAGGCTATGTCTGGACTGCATTACTCTCTCGAAAGAGGATTTACAAATCTCGCACTTCATTTGCATTATCGCGTCCACGTACTTTTTTTTGGGGGGGGGGAACCCCGCAGTCTAGATGGGTTTATTTTGGGGGGGGAAACCCTTTTTTGAAACAACCCGTACACCTCATTTTCTCAGGAGTATGGGTTCTTTGGAAAAAGGAGTGGGGTGTTTTGTTTTTTTTTAAAAGAACCCTGTCTAGACTGCGGGGGGGGGGAGGTTTTCGAAAAACGCTTTTTCGAAAAAGCGCTCAGATGCGATTATGCAAATGAAGCACGAGATTTGTAAATCTGTGCTTCATTTGAATATTCTATCTGCTTCATTTGCATTCCTCTTTCGAGAGAGGAATGCGATCTAGACAAGCCCTGAGTCTAGTTCATATTAATATCTCACATCGAACATTAAGTATAAAACTAGTCTATTGTAATTACCTGTTACTGTTATTTCTACAACCCGCTCACCCCCAATCTTTGAATGATACACATGTGGCTAGATCTCCAGTGAAGTTAGTGGGGTTCAGGGATCTGCCTCTATGGATCTGCTTGAAGGATCAGGCCTCAAGTTTGTGGGTTACAAAAGTCTATACTATTTGAAACTTTGTCTCAAGACTTGCGATTTTGAGTTGCTTCCTTTTGAAGTTGATGGCTCTTGTATCCTGTGCAGCTAAACTTTTGTATTTATGCCTATTTGTTTTATTTTTGAACAGAGGGCTGGTCTTTAAGTTTGGTCGCACTGAAGACTTGTGGCAGTGAATGGGTCAGGGGAAGTGAGTCAGACCTATGACTTTTTTTACTGCACTGACCTGATTGGTTTTTGTTTGTTTGTTTGTAATGCAATTTTATAAGTGGTAGCTCTTGAATTATTGCTAAGGATAAAAATGAAAATATAAAATCATGAGGCAATACAATTTCCATTTTCTGTTCTGTTTAAAACCGTTTTTTACTATTGGCTGTTGGTTTTAAGTGTTGTATCATGTGAGTGAGATGAAACGCTAATGGAGAAAGTGTAACAATGGAAAACACTCGTATATTTGTTACAAGTAAATATAGAGGAAAATGTCTGTATTTAACTAAATGTTTTGCACTGTATTTGAGGTCCAAAACTGCAATTAAAAGTACTTTAAAACAATTTTAATACTTATTTATTACAATATGGAATGTCCTACATGATGCTGAACACTATGAACGTCCTGGATTTCAGTATTTGATGTGGTATTTCTTCATAGTGTACAGTACTCTGCCTCATTTGGTTTTATATGAAAATATTTGATGAGTCATACTGAAATGGTTCAAAAATTTAGAATAAAAATTAGTTATTGTTGTGTAAGAGTTCATGAAGATTAGAGAGTCTGTAGCCAGGTGTTTAGGATGGGCATCTGGGAGGAGAGACCCAAATTCAAGTCCATGTGCCAGTGACTCTATAAAACGTGAACCTCCTTCTAGGGTTGCCAGATATTTTCACAAAAAATACCGAACATGGCGGGGGAAAAATTGGTTGAGCAAAAGAAAGGGTCACTGCGCCTTTAAATCCCAGTGCTCCACACTCCCCGCTCTCCCCACCAGATGCGGCAGGGGAAGAATGTCCCAAGTGGCCTTCCATCCGAGACACACAAAATACCGGACATTTTACATGTCCGGTATTTTCTGGTTTTTTTTACCGGACAGAGGCCGCAGATACCGGACTGTCCTGGCCAATACCAGACACCTGGCAACCCTACCTCCTTCAGCAGGAGAGAATTGTCGCAGGATATCTGAGGCCAGGAGCTAGGCCATGGCATTCTCCTGACAGGTGGGAGAGACCAGTTTCTGTGCAGGGCTCTAGAGATAAGCAGGTCAGTGATTATCTTGTGACACAGAACTACAGACTAGCTTTTCCTGTACCTGGAGCTCCTTCATTACTGCCAATGGAGTAATAAGAAGCGTTAGTGACCAAATAAGTGTTAGTTTCCCTTGCTCAAGGACCATATACACATTTCTGTATCCAAGAATATCATTTCAATCTATTATGGCAGAGTGTTGCCAGTTTGCTTTATTTTCAAGCAACTGTACTAATTCAAGACAACCAATAGAGGCAATAGTAATAGAAATGTAGCCGTGTTAGTCTGGGGTAGTTGAAGCAAAATGCAGGACTATGCAGCACTTTAAAGTCTAACAAGATGGTTTATTAGATGATGAGCTTTCGTGGGCCAGACCCACTTCCTCAGATCAAATAGTGGAAGACGAATGGAAGAGTGGAAGAGCCAGACGAATATCCAGAAACCATCTACTTCAAGACAGACCCAAGAAAACCAACAATAGAACACCACTTGTCATCACCTACAACCCCCAACTTAAACCTGTCCAACACATTATCAATAAACTACAGCCTATACTGGAACAGGATACCATACTCCAAGAGGCTCTGGGAGACAGACCCATAGTCTCCTATAGACAACCACCTAACCTCAAGATGATTCTTACCAACCACCACAGGACATACCACACTAATACCAACCCTGGTACCTTCCCTTGCAACAAACACCGTTGCCAGCTTTGTCCACATATTCATTCTGCTGATACCATTATTGGACCTAACCAAGTGAGTTATAAGATCAAGAACACATATTCCTGCGCATCCAGAAATATAATTTATGCTATCATGTGCCGAAAGTGTCCGTCTGCTATGTACATTGGACAAACGTCTCAGACGCTTCGCCAAAGGATCAATGCCCACAAAACAGATATCAGACAAGATCACAAAGAAAAAACTTTCTTGCCATTTCAACCAGAAAGGACACTGTCTCAACGACTTAACCACCTGCATTCTGCTACAAAGACCTTTTACATCTGCACTTGAAAGGGAATCCTCTGAACTGTCATTCATGTTAAAATTTGACACTCTCCGGGGGGGGGGGGGGGGGGGGGGGATTGAACAAAGACCCCGAACTAGCTTCCCCAATTATCACCTCTAATACCATTAGCTCACAGACATCTAACTCTCCCCACCTCTAATATCATTAACTCACAGACACTTATCTTCCTTCCTCCCCCCCCCCCCCCCCCCGCATCCCCCTTCTGTTCTGAAATGTGATTTGTCCTTTTCATACGTGTTCATTTTTTTTAATTGTATCCTTTGGTATATATGGTTGTGACTATTTTCTTCCACTATTTGATCTGAGGAAGTGGGTCTGGCCCACGAAAGCTCATCATCTAATAAACCATCTTGTTAGTCTTTAAAGTGCTACACTGTCCTGCATTTTGTTAATAGAGGCAATGTCTGTATTAATGTAGGCAATTGAAAAGCTTTGAGTGAAATAAAGAAAGAAACTCTGACTTAAGATGCTCAAAAGGTATGTAATGGCCTAACTCGTGGAAGTCAGCAGAGGTGCATGCCTAAAGATCTTTGAAGATTGGGCTCTCAGTAATAAGGCCTCAGTCCTACAAGGAGCTCCATGTGGGTACAGGAATCTGCGTGCACAGAACTCATTACAGCATTGAAGATAACTATATACTAAGATGGGGTGGGCAAGAATTTTTTACCTGGGGCCACTTTAGAAATTTTTGAAGTGTAAGGGGTGAGGGCTCAGGCAGAAGGGATGGGGCCAGGACATTTCCATGCTTCCCCACCCACAGACCCTGATTAGTCTGGGAGTGGGGGAGCATGCAAAGTCTTTGCCCCTCCAGAGAGAACCGCCAGATGTTCTGAACTGCTGGCAGTTCCCTCTAGGCACCCGTGTCCTGGCAGAGGCAGGAGACTTCACCTGCTGCCCCCCGCTCAGTCAGGGCTTGGAGAGGGGGAGCACAAGAAGTTTCTCGCTCCTTGCCTCCACCCTGCAAGGGAGCGCCGGACCTAGAGGGAACCGCCAGCTTAACAGCAGCTGGCAGTTGACTTTATGTGCTGAATCCCTCATAGGGCAGGAGGAGACTTCACGCGTTCCCTTGCCCCTGTCCCCAGGCCAATGAGGGCTTCGGGGCAGGGGGAGCACGCTGTCTCCTCCTGCCCTGCCAGCAGCACACAGGCATTCCTTGCAGGGCGGGAAGAGACTTCATGTGCTTCTCTCCTGCCCCCAGACCCTGATTGGCCTGGGAGCAGGAGGAGCGGCAGGGCCACCGCAGGCTGGATCAACTTGCTTAGTGGGCTGATGTGGCCCACGGAGGTCCTTTTGCCCATCCCTGTGCTAAGACCATGGTCCTGAGTCCAATGCAGGTAGGCCCTTGTGGTGACTGCTAAAGTCTGTGCAGAGTTGAGGATTTCAGTGCAATCTGATGCAATACTTGTCTGCTTTTAACTACAGGGGATGCATTTTTCAGACAAACTGATTTCTCATCTTGACTGTGCCCCATAAAAGGCAAAATCATGTTGAAAACTCCCCCCGCACAAGGCTTTTTACATTGTTTGCTTTAACACGTGTTTAAAGGTAAAGCATTCAATATTAGGGGTTATAAACATCAAGCCAGGATAAAGCCCTTTAGAAAGTGGCTTATGATGAGCTCTGTTACCAGAACTGTCTGTTACACTGTACAGGCCCTATTCTGCAAGCCCCGTACTCCCAAAACTAGCTCCATTTGAGGCAATGGAGTTACTTGTATGAGCAAAAACTGCCCTTAGTCACTTCAGTACAGTAGAGTGCTGCTCACATAGCCGTGGCGGCTCTGACCCTTTGAACAGCTGAATATTTTCAACTGCCAGGGAAGATTGTGATTGAGACCAGTGGTCCCTGTAACCTGGGCACTTGGGCAGCCGCTCAGGAGAACTTCAGGTGCTGCCCAGCTGATTAGCAGAGCACCCACAACTAGGTGGTGCACATTCACCCATTACTCAGTGCACCTAAAGTTTGTTCCACACATGGAGGGAAAAAATTAGTGGGGCACTGATTGAGACTCCCAGGCACTCTCCACTGCTCAGGATTGAGTACAGGCAGTCCCCGGGTTACGCGGATCCGACTTATGTCGGATCCATACTTACGAACTGGGCTTTTCTCGCCCCGGAGGAATTGGACGGCGGGACCACCCAGACGCGCCACGGTCCTGCCGCCCGGGTCCTCCGCGGCGAGAAAAGCTGCTCTGCGTCTCCCTGGTCTGCCGGGGGGGGGGGGCACCCCCACCCTCCAGCAGACCAGGCTTTTCTCGCTGATGCCTGTGGTAGAGCAGCTGGGGCACTGCCGGGTTGGTCAGTTTCAGCAGCGGCTGAATCAGGATGCCTGGGACAGAGCAGCTGGGGTGCTGCTGGGTTGGTCCTGTAGCGCCGAGGAGCGGCACTACTGGACCAACCCAGCAGCACCCCAGCTGCTCTGCCCCAGGCGTCCCCAAGTCAGCCACTGCTGAAACTGACCAGCGGCTGACTACAGGAAGCCCGAGGCAGAGTTGCTCTGCCCCGGGCTTCCTGGAATCAGCCGCTGATCAGTTTCAGCAGCAGCTGACTTGGGGACACCTGGGGTAGAGCAGCTGGGGTGCTGCCGGGTTGGTCCCCGCAGCGCTGAGGTGCGATGCCGCGGGAACCTACCCAGCACCGCCCCAGCTGCTCTGTCCCAGGCGTCCAGATTCAGCCATTGTTGAAACTGATCAGCGGCTGATTCCAGGAAGCCCGGGGCAGAGAAACTCTGCCTCGGGCTTCCTGTAGACAGCCACTGGTCAGTTTCAGCAGCGACTGAATCTGGACGCCAGTTCTGACTTACGTACAAATTCAACTTAAGAACAAACCTACAGTCCCTATCTTGTACGTAACCCGGGGACTGCCTGTACTCTGTTCGCTCGAGCAAGTCTTGTACAAGTAACATGTAAGCCATTGATTTCAGGAGTTCTGCTTACACCTCAAGCCTTTTCATTTCAATTACATGTCACATTTTCGCTTCTTACCATTTGAACTCTCAGAACTACTGGCCTATGCCAAAGCAGCTACAGCTTTCCTTTAACGAGTTATTTTAAGGATGGGCCCTTGCAAGATGCAGGGCCCTCTGGCCCCAATCTAGAACAAGCACTTACACCTCTCCTTGAAGTGAACCTCGGTGGGACTGTATGTGCTTGAAAATATGCACCTGCTGACGTGCTTTGTTGGATCAGGACTATCATGCTTAGCACTTACAGAATCAAAACCTTCATGTGCATGATTATTCTGGACATTCGAAAGAGGAATTGCAAATATCTTCCTTCATTAAAATCTGGAAGCAGCTTAAAGTGGTAAGTTATCCAAGCTGGATGGATCCATTTACTAAAGAAAACATTGAAGGCAAGGCTATCTATGAAAGCAGAAAAGTGGAATTAACTATTTTACCAGTAATTTTACATATTGTATAATTTAATAGGAGTTGAAAATAGCCTAATGCAATGTTTCTTCATTTTGAAATTCAGGAGTGATATTTAACCTTTTTTTTCCTCCCCCTCCCCTTTCATGCCAGTTATTTTCCTGTCAGAGAATAAAAAGAGTTTTCTTCATTTTGATGTAATCTTCTGTAATTTGGTTCCCTCTGTTCAAAATCCATGAGCCAAATGAGGAAACTGTGAATATAAAGATACTACTGTAACATCATCTTACTCAAAAAATTAAAAGCTATATAAGACACTGAAATCATAGGGTATCCTGCTTTTCTTTAGCATCCAGATTCAGGAAAGCTTTTTTATTCCAGATGGCACTTAGCTAACTTTAGGCATGTGCTGATCATAGAATCCTAGATTTGGAAGAGACCTCAGGAAGTCAAGTCCAACCCCCTGCTAAAAGCAGGACCAATCCCAACTAAATCATTGCAAGGATTTAAAACGCTAGTGATGGAGATTCCACCACCTCCCTTGGGAACCCAGCCCAGTGCTTCACCACGCTCCTAGGGAAATAGTTTTTCCTAATATCCCAGCTAGACCTCCCCCGCTGTGACTAATGTTTAAGTGCTGTCATAAATGGGAACCCATTTAATCATATGCTTAAGAGCTTTTATTATTTAATGCCAGATGCATGTAGGACCTGGCCCTATTCATAGAACTCTGTGAGGGTTCTACACATAGGCAAAGGTTAGGATTTTCAAAGCAACCTGGGCTATTTGGACACCCAGTTTCCTTGGGGGCTTTGAAATTCTATCCAAAGTTGGAATATATTTATAATGTCCAGTCTCAGATTCAACTTAGACCAGGCCATCCAAGAATTATCAAGAAATATTTTTAGTATTATTTTAGCAGCTGGAAACCCAGACCTTGCCATAGGGTAGCATGGGCATATATATACACACACACGCAGAGAGAATGAACTTTACATTGAAACTTACCTCCCAGTAAGCTTGATCATCAAAATACTTTGATGCAGGAAGTGTCTTCCATAGTTTGAAAGTTAAGAAGAAACCTGTGTTTAATAGTGATATATGTGGGTGAGAGGAGATGTTTGTAAATGGCATATTTATTCTTCACATATCACAATATAATGCAGAGCTAAATATGAAATCAGAACTATAGCCATGCTCCCCTCCCCCACTAATCTTTCCTGTGTCAAAGTCTTTAATTTCCGCAGAAGTGAATTTCAGATAAAAATAACACCACTGGTCTTACTTTTAAAAGCATGTGAAGCCCTTTATGTTCCAGATTTCCTAATCCTGTATAAATTATTGTAAAATGTTCCCCAGAATATTTTTCCTTCTTTAGCTCATGGAAATGAGACAATGTTCCCCACAAGCAAAATACTTTATTCTAAATCCATGATGCAACAGAGCATCCTAGCCATCAGATTCTTTAAGCTTGACATAATTTGGGGAGAAAACCCATGTTTCCAGAAAAGCCAACTATTATTTTCTCTGTAGGATTACATGGATTCCTTCTTCAACCTTCAGTCATGCTCACACAGTGAAAGCAATAGATTGAAAGCAAAGCTCCTAAAAATATCTTAGGCCCCAATCTTGCAAGCTATTTAGTCTGGGTCAAACCTACACATGCCCCTTTGAATTTCAGGAGACCTGCAGAAATGATGCCTTCATTGTTAATAATTAACACCACAAGTTACAAGAAAAAAGGTAACTGTCTTTTCTGTACTAAAGCCAAGTGAACAACCTGCTAGATTCTCAGGATAAACTACATGATGATGAGCTTTTCATATGAAAAGTTACCCAGGCACTTTAAACAGGCAGGCTTAGCTCCACTGTTAAACTTGAGAGTTCAGCTGCGAACACCCTGCTTGTTAAATGACTGGATCAACACCTAATGTTTGTTTATTTTTGCTGTTTATTTTTTCCAGGTCTTGCAGTCAATTGAAGTAGACACTTAAAAGTCTGCTTGATTAGCTCAACCTCTTAATTACATTTGCGCAAGTTCAGGGAGTTATAATTAATTATAGGCTGAAACATTCATTGTAGAAACCGGTATTTCACAGAGGTTCTAATATGCCGTTTCACTGAACTGAAGCAGGTGTAAATAGCTGTAGAAAATATTGCAATTGCCATAATCCCACAAGAGAGAGAGATGTTCCAAGATCTACAACCAGAAGACCAGATCCTCAAGAGCAGTAAAATCTACTATTGCATTCAGGAAAGCTATGCTGATTTATAGCAGCCGAGGATCTTTCCCAGCAAGTGGAAAACAGTGTCAATATTTTTTTGATCACTAAAGCAATATTCCGCATATAAAGATTTCTAACTTATCCTCTCTCTTATCTGAAACCTGGAGGGTGCTAGTGAAGCATCAATTAAAAATAACCTCGGCAAGCAGAGGAATGATGCTATAGTTTGGGGCACACTGAACATCACCCTTTCTCCAACGCTGCAACTGAAAGAAGCCTCATCACTCAGTATTTCTTCTGGCTTTTCCTACAGTAGCAAGTCATTTGCCTACATGTATATTTTGAGTGTGTCAGTCACCCCTGTATCTAGGTACCAAGAGCTGCAATAAGCCAGTGAACACTGATGTGACAGCTGATGTAACAAATGCATACACCTGCTCTTCCAAAGATCAAAGCCAAAGGTAATGCAGAGAGCTTTCCCATACTGACCTGTAATGAATCCTGCTCCCAAACCTATTGCAGTGGTCAGCATGAAAGAGCCAACTTCAATCAAGACTGGATAACCCAGGCTGAAAGTGAAAAACCAAACTTTCACACTGAGCAAAGGACTGTAGTAAAAAATATTC
This sequence comes from Pelodiscus sinensis, assembly GCF_052426305.1. Classification (NCBI taxonomy): domain Eukaryota; kingdom Metazoa; phylum Chordata; order Testudines; family Trionychidae; genus Pelodiscus; species Pelodiscus sinensis. The sequence goes on from NC_143077.1 coordinate 2,146,288, forward strand.
CTAGAATATTTGCTGCTTACAGATTCCAGGGTACACATTAAGGCTGTGCATGTGTCTGCTTGAATATATATATCATTGCAACTTCTCACTAACTGAAGAATCATGTCATTCAAAGTTTATTTTTAATCATCACATTATTGTTAGCGTCACTTGAAAGGGTTAACACATTCCACTGGTTCAAAGACTGCTGCAGAATTCTACGGCCAGATTTTGCCCTTAGATTGCAAAGCCCAGCAACACTGGCAGGTGAGCATATACGTTAAAGGGCAGAATTCAACCCATGTACAGTCCCGATTCTGCAATCTGATCTGCCCACACAGTGCCCTAATTAAATCAGTGACACCATGGAGGAATAAAGGTTGGAATGGGTCAATTATAGATGAGATCTAAAAGAAATACTGGGACATTCAATCCTTCCTCACTCCCCCTGTGAGTGCAGGATGGTCCCCCAAGCTCATGCTCCAGGACTTTGTCCTGTCTAGTTTTAACCCTTAAGTTTGCATCTTCTCATTTGTATTGCCTCTCTTTTTAAAAGTTGCCCTTTATTGCCAATTTTAATAGGTCAGATTCCCTGACATGTGAAGTGTCAATCAAAAGCCACCATTGGGAAAGGATTCACATCACCTCAGGCCTCTTTGTGGCAGGGGGCTGCTGCCAACCCACCTAATCCCCCCAGTGCAGGCTACAATCAAGGGGGATAGATTGGGGCTGGTTGAAAAGCTTTATGTCTGCCGGGCAACCAACACTTGCCAGCCTGGTGATCTACCCAGGCTGGGAAGGAGCCAGAGAGATGGAAGTCCTCTAGCTGCTTACTGACCCAGCCTATGGCAGGGGAGAAATCTATAAAGACTATACAAAGTTGGGCATGTAGAGCTGATCATTTTCCCAACTGGACGAACAGGGCACCTTTGCCATAAATGGTGTGCGGTCCATCCGGTCAGGAAAGCTGGCAAGCCTCGGTGGGAAGATGCTCACCGGATGAAGGAAACGGGTGTTGCATGCAACCGCCTTCTCCCTGGACTTAACTGGCAGAACAACCAGGGCTGGAGGACGAGGGGCTGGCTGTGCACCCCGTTCCTGAGACACTCCTCAATGCCTCCTTGTCTTCCTCTTCAATTCAAAGCTGCTCACGTTCAGTCTCCCTTCCACTGAATCTCTGCTCTCGTTTCCTCCATCTCACATAGCTGCGCTCCCTCTCTCCCCCAGTGCCGGCGACCTCGCCCATTTAGCAAGTCAACGCTAAACGTTACTTTTGAGATCCTGATCCAAAGCCCACTGGTGTCAATGAGAGACTCCGCTGATTTGAATGGCTTTGGATCTAGTCCTACGTTGCTATGAAGGGGATTAATCTACAGTGGCCATGTAGAGCTATCTGTGTGCTGCATGTGCGCTCTATGACAACGCGTAGCCATTAGGTGAACATGTTACATACTAAAAGGACCAACCTACCTTGATAAACTGGCCCATTTGATTATGATGAAGAGGATGACGTTGGCTATTGCTCCAAGCAATCCAGGCAACCCAAAGGTGTAATGGATGCCACAGGTGTCATGAATCTTGAGCACTGGGTTCAAATATATCTGGGGGGAGGGAAATGTTTAATAACTACAGAGATTAACATATTTACTGAGCAGGAAAGTTTCAGCTACACATCCCAAAACAGAATGCGCCTGCTCAGTCCCATGTGCTAGGACCAGGCTGCACTGCAGCCTGCTTCCCAGGTGATTAGTCAGCCCCGCCCAGTCAGAGGCTCAGGGCTCCCAGCCCGGGGCTGGCTAATCACCGGTGAAACTGTGCTGCCATGCAGCTTAGAGGGAACCCTGCCCAGGAGTCCTGGCTATAAACTCTAGACGTGCTATTTCTTAGGGTATGTCTGCACAGTAGCACGTAGCTCAAACTAAGCTACACAACGTGAGCTGTGCAAGTTGCATAGCTTCTCTCATAACAGGCTATTTTGAAATTTGGCGCCGCCTAACCAGTGCTAATTTAGAAGTAGAGTGCTATGCCGACGAGTCCCGTAATTTTTGTGCTGGGAGGTTTACAGGATGTCGGAATAACAAGCCCGGTATTTCCAATATATTTCGAAATATCAGGCTTGCTGTTAAGACACCCAGAATGCTATTTCAGGATAATGGACATTCTCCCAAAATAGCGCCACCACGTAGACACACCCTTTGGGCCCGTCTACACTGCAGGGCAAACCTCGAATTAAGCGACGCAACTTGAGCTACGCCAATTGCGTAGCTGAAGTCGAAATAGCTTAATTCAGCTTTTGGTGCTGTCTCCACAGCAGGAAGTGGAAGGAAGAACACTCTTCCCTCGCCTTCCCTTCCTCTTCGTGAAATGAAGGTTACAGGAGTCAGAGTAAGAAGTCCTCCAGCTCACCAGTATTTCGAAATAACGGCTTGCAGTGCAGACACGTTCTCTGTTATTCTGAAATAACGCTGCTGTGTAGACATAGCCTTAGTGTGTAAACCCTCCCACGACAGCATGTGCTGGGATTTCAGGTTTTGGACTTTACCTCTAAGCAGCGAGATCCCAGTACCGCGATGTTGCTGGCAAGCAGACCCAAAATCATGGCAATCCAAGGATATGGAATAAAGGGAGCAGAGAAACCAAGAGCAACCCCTCCTGCTAGTGTTGCCTGGTGGATATGGATCTGTGGGTTAACATCACAGAAGTCAATTCACACACACGATATTTCACTCTTTGGCTTAAATTCCCTCCAGTGCAGCACAATACCCCTGCGCCCCGTGGTGTTAAGTGCTATTTTGTGGGATCCAATTGGAGTATAACTGGCCCGTTGCAACAGGGCAAATCTCACCCTTGCAGCACTGAGGCTAGTGAGCATCTTCAGCGCTCTGTGCCTGGGGACTGGAGATCGTCGTCGGGCTGAGAGGCTAGCGGTGTGGGAGCTCATTGGCCGTTTTACTTTCAATGCTTTGCTAGAGAGGAATGACAAGTGACGTCTCCCAGCAAAGCAGCCTTTGTTTTCCTCTTACCATCTGGATTTTTCCGTCCCTGCTGCTCAGGGCTGACAGTGCAAAAGCAGCCACGGCGCTAACCCCCATGGCGTAGTAAGTGTTCGAGATGGCGTTTCTCTTTTCCGTCACATCCACGATCAGCACAGAGTTGAAGCTGGGCCAGAACATCCACAGAAAGAGGGTGCCTTGCAGACAAAGAGAAGCAGTCGCTGGTCATCAGAAGGCTCCCAAACGCAGTGGGCCCGCCCCACGTTGTTTCCGCTGACAGGTTCTAAATCACATAAAGGGCACCCACTGCACCAGCTGGTGGGACTCCATTCTCCTGACTGCCCCTAGCGCTCACTGCCCAGCAGAACCAGGCAATGAAGGGGCACCCGGAAGGGAGACTTAGTGGGAAAAGCACCAAGAGCCTCCTGGGCAGGGCCAAAGGCCCTCAGGGCAGGAGATGCTCAGTATCTTTCATGGTCAGGTCTCAAAGCATCAGCCTTGCAATCCCCGCGCTCCCTGGAAACAGATTCAATTCTCAACGGGACGGACTCTGCCTTCCCTCCTCAAGAAGTATGTGCAGCATGCAATTTACTGCGCGGGGTCCTTTCGGAGACCTTGAAACCCAACACCCTGCCTGCCTGGCTGCTGCAGTACCTCGTAACCACAAGGACCGTGAAGTCAGTGGAGGCATCCAGCACCTCTGAGCATGAGGTCTCCAAGGGCACAGGAGGGCCCTTCCTGAAACGTCTTTGGCCACAATCTCCCAAGTCTCTCACTGCTGTACAGCATGCTGGTCACCCGGCTCAGGGGCACTGACCACGATAAAGCACATGGCTGTATTCAAACCATCCTTCATGGAGGAGTATCAGAACACCAGCACAGCTGGCACTAGCTGGCTCCCTCCCTGACAACTTAGCAGAGAAGCTGAGGGCTGCGTGAACCAAAGCCTGAATCCCCCTTAGTGCGGACTCCGTGCCCGCGGCTACACGCAGCATGGAATAGGTAATTCGAATTAGGCTAATTCGAACTACCGTTACACCTAATGGAACAAGGAGTAACGGTAGTTTGAATTAGAAAGCCTAATTCGAACTACTTACTCCGTGCCACGTGTAGCCGCGGGCATGGAGTCCGCACTAACAGGGAATTAAAAATGGCGGCGCCCGGCAAGATGCAAATGAAGCCCGGGATATTTAAATCCCGGGCTTCATTTGCAACTTCAAACGCCTACATTAGCCACCCTAGTTCAAACTAGGGTGGTAGTGTAGACATACCCCTTGAGACTTATTTTGAGAATATCCACCACTGTAATAATTGGATCTAGGGTATGTCCACACTGCAGTCCTCTTTCAAGAGAGGGATGCAAATGCAGCCGAGCAAAATTGCAAATGAAGCACGGATGTGAATTTCCCACGCTTCATTTGCATAATCGCATCTGGCCGCTATTTCGAAATACCCTCTTTCGAGATAAAAAACACTGTGTAGGCGCGGTTATTTAGAGAAAAAACCCTTCTTTCGAAATAACCCTTACTCCTTATCAAATGAGGTTTAAGGGTTATTTCAAAAGAAGGGTTTTTTCTCTAAATAACCGCCTCTACGCAGCGTTTTTTATCTCGAAATAGGGTATTTCGAAATAGCGGCCAGACGCGATTATGCAAATGAAGTGCAGCAAATTCAAATCCGCGCTTCATTTGCAATTTCGCTTGGCTGCATTTGCATCCCTCTCTCGAAAGAGAACTGCAGTGTAGACATAGCCTAGCAGAGCAATTAGCATTCCTGTTAGACAGCTAGGCCCCTGTGCGGTAACAAGTCCATGGCTGCATAGACTGTAAGGCGAGACATGGGGTCTTTCTGCACTAATAACTACTCCTGCTGAAATTCTGTGCTAGTGCACAGTGCAGAATGAGCGCAGGATTAACGTTCCCTGCAGAATTTTATTTTTTTCTCTGTGGAATTTGTGATTCCCCCCTCCCCCACGGCTGGCACAGGCAGCTGGGGCTCCCGCTTTCTGGCTGGGTGGATGGCCACAGGATTCTGTTGCACTGTGATTATATTGTGCTGTTTTGACAAAATATGTAGGTTTTTCAGACTTTTAAAATATTCATGCAGAATGTTTAATTTCTCCCAGACGTAAATAACACAGGCCCCAATCAGCAGCGAATGGGCCAGCCACCGAAGGAAAAGGACATTTCTCACACCCGCGCATATCTGAGTCCATCCAATAGAGGGCAGAGGGTGCACTCACAGGGGCTCACATACTGCACATTTTAGGAGCCAGCTTTGTTCCCAGGAGTTTTATGCCACGCTGGACTATTTAGGGACACAGGCTGTATTAAAGACAAGATATGGTTTATCTTCCCTCCTCCTACCTCTATGGCAGAGGGGACTCCGACACAGACTCATTAATGTTCTACTGTGTGCTTGAATTATACACAATACATTCCACATGCTAGTCACCTCATAGCAAATTTCAAGTGCTCTCGTTAAAATCGGTAACGAAAACACACGTGTCCAGAGTGCAATGTGTCTCCAGAAAAACCCGGCTGGTTAATCGCTGCTCCCAGCAACATCACATCTGCATGAGCAGGAGTGGGGGGCTCATGGGTAGAGGCTCTTTCAAGTTCCTAGATGCTTTTGCTGCTCACTTTCGACCCTCCAGCCTGAGGAATGATCCCCTGACACACAGACTGGATTTCAGCCCAGTGACCTTGATATGCTCTAAAAAACCAACAGGGTCCCCAGCAAAACGATATTGTCTGGTCAGATCGTGTTCCAAGCAGCTCCTTTTCCATAAGCGCAGAGTCATTTCCATCAGGCATAGCCCCTGCGAACTGACGTAAGCTGCACTTACCTCTGAGTTCATCCCTCCTGAGTCCTCATGGTCTATTCTACTCTTTACATTACAGTCAGGACGCAGCTCTTCCATTTTCTTTAGCAGGGCTGTCAGTTGCAGGATGACTTTTTGCCCTTCATCTTGACCCCTGGCATCCTTCCCTTGCAACCAACATGGCAGATGATGGTTGCAGCTTGTTACCATCTGTGCTTTGAGCACACCCCTAAAAATACACTCGACATGCTGTCAATCACCCCCTGGTAACAAACAGTCGGAGTCAAGTGGATGTGTTATGTTATCTCACATCCCAGAGACAACAGGTGCTGGGGCATTTATAATTTGTGGCAGCCTGCATGCCAAGACTGGCAGTCTCTGAAGTCAGCAGAGACTAGGCAACAGTATCAGCCTTATGTCTAAGAAATAACTTGCTCAAGGTTGCTATTGGATATTCTGTGTCCCAAAGGTTCCAAGTTCTCCCATCCCTCCTCTTTATCCCTTCTCCTTCTCTCATTTCCTCCCTCTTCTCCCACTTTACTTATTGTTGCCTGGAGGGCAGAAAAGTAATGTAAATGTTCAGAGGGATCTTATGCCCTCAAGGTCGCCTCCTCCATTCTCCTGAGGTTGCCCTAGGTGGCAGTACTCCTACAATTTACCCGTGGAACTCACAACTGCATGAGATTGGTTAATATTTCTACAGTGCTTTGAATATATAAAGTGAAGTGCTGCATTGTTACAGATGCAAATCCTGTGTGTGTGAAATTCAGCCATGTGCAGCACATGACCTACAGCTCTACGCTGAAATGAAACAAGTGGTGTACAGGTCTTGTGCAGGGTTGAATTTCATCCAGATAGGAATAAGAATCACAGCTGCAGCTACACTTCCACGGGTTATGATTAAACGGTTGAGCAGGCTTCATGCTTCAGGGTATAAATTAGCCACCGGCTAGGGCTCAGGAAGAAACAGACACCCTTTTCCAGCGTGGTGCAGCATTGCACAAGAGGAGGTTTTACATCCTTCTCAGAAGGATCTAGCATTGGTCACTGTCACAGTCAAGACTCGGAAACCCCATTGGTGTTTCCCACTATGGCAATGCCTGGCCAATGGCAGGAGTGGGGACTGGAAGGAAGGATCCAGATTGCGAATCTCTTATTCCCACTGGTCAAGTAGCTATTCCCATAACTGCAAATAGGCCATTCATAGGAGTTGCAAGTGTCCATGAGGCTCTGAGTTTCTGGGAGGGGCAGGGGCCAGTGAATTCTGGATAATCTTTATCCCGCCCTCCGGACACATTGTGAAATTGCTATCTTGGTCGCTCATCTGTGAGTGTCTGCACTACCTCGGCACCGCTTTCAGGAATTATTCATGAAGACATAATTACTTTCGATAGCAAGCACTTGGGGGTAGCGAGCTGGCACTAAAATTATAATGAAGAATTAACAGTGTCTTGATGAGTTAGATTAAAACACCAATTGCTTTGAATCACACCGCAGAGCAAGAGCTCTGGGGACTCCGCAAGATGAGCATTTAATTTTGCCTTTTTACCAGTGGGTGAAGGCTGTCAGGCTACACCAGACATGTGCCAGTGAGCCCTGGGGAGGTTCCAGCCAACGTCCAGAATCCGCCCTCCCGCTGACAGCAGATCTCAGCATCCCATACAGGCGCAAAGAGCAAGCGGAGTGAGCCCAATAACCAAGGCCAGAGTGGGGATCAGAGGGGCAGATGGAAAGGACCCAATAGAGCATCCGCTCCCTATGGGCAGAACACAGCTCCCAGTAAAGGATGCGGGCACTCCCATGCTCCAGGGAGAGGTGAGATAAGTATTCACTGGATTCTAGCCACAGAAATCAAGGCCTCTGTCTCGATGTTGTTTCTTTAAAATACGAAATTCATTCGGGGACGGCACGAGGTGACAAACTGACAGACCTGGAAACCTGCATTTTCTGTGGTGCCAAAGCAGGGCAATGCCACAGAACTGTGTCCCGGAGATGAAAATAAGAGGGAAAGACATCACGCCCGGAGCGTTTCGCACGTGTCGCCTGTCGTTTCCCCGGCCCTTTAGCCACTTGTTCTTTTTCGATTATTGTGTCTTTGTAAGTGTTTCCACAGCACCCAGCAGGGCGTGGCCTCACTCCAGCTTGGGCCTGCAGGCCCTGCTGCAGTACAAATATTAATAATGAAACTGCCCCTGCCAATAGGCAAATCCACAGATATCCGCTCTACAGCCACGAGTCTCTGCATCCTGCAGGGGGCGCTGACAGGCTTCATGAGCCCCTGGTCCAGAAGGGCGGCGGCTCTGTGCTCCAGGGAAGGGAGGGGCTTTGGACAGAAGGGGCGGAGCTAGGGAAGCCACCCAGGTCATGCCGTGTGGGCTCGGGCAGCGATTTAGAGGGCCTGGAGTTGCAGTGGTGGCTGGGAGCCCCGGGGCCTTTGGAATCGCCAGGCCCCCGGGCACCTGCCCCCTTTTCACACACCCCGTCGGGCCTGCGTCCGGGCTGCAGTCGCAGCGCGCGGCTCGTTTGTGCAGAGGTGGATACTAATCTTGTATTCATGCGGCCTCTACCGACGTGTGGAAACAGCGAGGGAGACACCCGTCGTGGTGCGGGAACCATTTCGCCACCCTGGCCATCCTGCGGAGTCTGCCGAGAAGGGGCCCCCCGGTGGCACGGCAGTGGTGGTTTCCAGGACGGGGCCTCAGCCTAGGAACAGGGCTGAGACTCCCCATGTCGGTAGCATCTGATGGTAACACCCTTTGGTCCTGGGGGCTGTATTCAGCCCTTCCATTGCACAAAGGTTCCAAGCCCCATTCCCACTCCCCAAGGTCTGTCATCCCACTGCCCACCCTAGGCTCAGAAGTTCAGAAAATGCCTTACCCAACATTGAAAACAGCTCAGACAGCGGATTCGCCTTCTCCTTGTCCACCCCTTTGCTCAGGGAAGAATGGTACAGCCACCAGGAGGCTGCCAAGCCGAAGTAGGTTCCAAAGATGTGGACGTGCATTAAGCTTGTGTGCTCCTCGACCTGCAGGCAACAGAGAGATTCCAGGCCTGGGCATCAAGCTGCCGCTGGACCCCCGGCCTCATGGCTCAGTGACTGATAAAAAGGGGTACGTCTACACTACAGCGCTAATTCGAACTAACGCATCCAGACTAAAAAACTAGTTCGAATTAGCGTTTTGCTAATTCGAACTAGCATGTCCACACAGAGTGGACCCTGAAGCGGGGTTAAGGATGGCCGGAAGCAGTGCCGGCAGGGCATCAGAGGAGGACTTAGAGCGTGGAGCTGCTGTCTCAGGCAAGCCAAGGGCTGTGCTTAAAGGGACCCGACCCCCACCCCAGACAGACAGTTCTCAGGGGTGCCCCACTTGCAAAGCAGTCCTGGCTTGGAGTGCCTGGAGTACCCACACTGGGCACATCACAGCACTCGGCCATCAGCCCGGCTGCACTTGCCGCAGGCTCCCATCTGGGGAGAGGAGGCAATTGGGGGGCTGCAGGACAGCTTCCACCCCCAGAAGCCCACAGAGCCAGCCCAGTCTTCCCCATCGGGGGCTCGTATCCCATTCCTCCCTCACCTCCTTCCACGTACCCCTCCCTAGCCCCCCTTCCTGATGTACAAAATAAAGGACAATTGTGTTCAAAAATAGAATCTGTCTTTATTGAACAAAACTGGGGGAGACTGGGAAAAGGAGGTGGGAGAGGGGAAGAGAGAGGCTGGGAGAGGGGAGGGCAACTACAATGATGAGGGGTTTGGAACAGGTCCCATATGAAGAGAGGCTAAAGAGACTGGGACTTTTCAGCTTAGAAAAGAGGAGATGGAGGGGGCATATGATAGAGGTCTGTAAAAGCACGAGTGGGGTGGAGAGGGTGCATACAGAAAAGTTCTTCATTTGTTCCCATAATAGAAGGACTAGAGGACACCAAAGGAAAGGAATGGGTAGCAGGCTTCAAACTAACAACAGAAAGTTGTTCTTCACAAAGCAAAGAGTCAACCTGTGGAACTCCTTGCTGCAGGAGGCTGTGAAGGATAGAACTAGAACAGAGTTTAAAGAGAAGTGAGATCAATTCATGGAGGTTGGATCCATGGAGTGGTATTAGCCAGGGGGTAGGAGTGGTGTCCCTGCCCAAGGTTTGTGGAAGGCTGGAGAGGGATGGCACGAGACAAATGGCTTGGTCACTGTCGTCGGTCCATCCCCTCCAGGGTCCCTAGGGTTGGCCGCTGTCGGCAGACAGGCTACTGGGCTAGATGGACCTTTGGTCTGACCCAGTACGGCCTTTCTAAGCTCAGGGCTCAGGGTCAGGGGTCTCAGTGGACCACCTTGATTTTCATGCAAACCTGTTCCTGGGTGGCCAGGCTGGCAGCTATCCTGCCCTAGACGGCTGCTTTCCTGTGCCTAGTGCGGAGGTCGTGGACGAGGTCCACGATGTCTGCACTGGACCAGGCGGGTGCCCGTCTCTTGCGGTCCTGAGCAAGCTCCCGGGAGCCGCCAGCCTGGTCCCGGGAAGAGGGGGAGGGCTGGGGGGCATCGGGTGGCTGGCTCGAGCTGTGCCAGGTGCAGGGTCTGCTGGCTGGGTGCTGGCAGGCTTGCACCTGGCACGGGCACTGTAGCCAGCCCGTGCCCCTTTAAGGGGTCCGGAGCCGGGAGGGGGGCAATAGAGTTTCCCTACACAGCCCTTAACTGGAACTAGTAAGTTCGAACTAGGCTTAGTCCTCGTAAAATGAGGTTTACCTAGTTCGAACTAAGCGCTCCGCTAGTTCGAATTAAGTTCGAACTAGCGGAGCGCTAGTGTAGCGCCTGTGAAAGTTAATTTGAACTTACGTCCGTTAGTTCGAATTAACTTTGTAGTGTAGACATACCCAGGGTGTCATAAGGAGGAGGGAGAAAACTTGTTCATCTTGGTCTCTGAGGACAAGACAAGAAGCAATGGGCATAAACAAGGGAGGTTTAGGTTGGACATTAGGAAAAACTTCCTACCTGTCAGGGTGGTGAGACACTGGAATAAATTGCCCAGGGAGGTTGTGGAATCTCCATCTCTGGAGAGATTTAAGAGCAGGTTAGAGAAATGTCTCTCAGGGATGGTCTAGACAGTATTTGGTCCTGCCGGGAGGGCGGGGGGCTGGACTCGATGACTCTCGAGGTCCCTTCCAGTCCTAGTGTTCTATGATTCTATGATACGGTGCCCTCCCTAGGCACCAACTCCACTCTCACATGGTGTTCAGGAGCGCATCAGTGGACACAGCTTTGTGCGGCTCCAACACAGCTGGCCCTGCTGCAAGGAGCCTGCAGGCTAGTTCAGACAAATCAAAACCACTGGTCCTAGTTCTAGTGCAGGACGAGGTGCTGATGCCCGCCGGCTACAGCAATGCTACCCCGAGGGAGCGGTTGGAAGGGATATAGGCTTGGTGGATGCTGGGGCAGAGAAGGCTGCTCCTAGCTTGGGGGGCAGCACGAGGGAGGGAGCAAAGGGGCCGATTCATTCATATGACAACTACTCTAGGGGGTCCCCGCTATAAGTCGCCCTGGTATTCATCCGTTCCACACTCAAGTCAGTGATGTTTATAGGAACTGACGTGTCGTAAGTCCTTCCATTCCCCTCTATGAGTCGTGCAAAACACTCCCCCCAATTTACTTAAATGGACGTCAGCCGCGGGGAAAAGATGCCCTGCTTGAAGTTGTTTTGCTACAAGTCCCAGTTTTTTGGAACGTATCTTGAACTTACAGCGAGTACCCCCCTGTACTTGCTGGTGAAGGGAAGCCATAGGGAGGGCGAGGCAGGAACCTACGGAGGAAGTGAGAGGGGGCACAGGTGTGTAGGAGCAGAGCCCTGAGGGTGAGGATAAAGATCTGTGACTGAATGCAAAAGGAAAGACGCCCCTCCAGAGGCTGGGAAGGGGGGATCAGAGCAGCTGGAAAGAAGCAGCACCCGTGGGCAAGGTGGGAGGAGAACGGGTGAGGTACAGCAGGCCAGAGAGGAGATGCTGTAAACAGAGAGAGGCAGAAGGAGCATCCCCAGCCGCAGAACCCTCCCCCAGGCCAAAGGCCCATCCACTTCCGAGGCAGCGGCATGTGTGCATCCACCGCAGGATCGGGCCTGGGTGGGCCAGCTCAGGAGAGTGTCAGTCTCGGGCCAGCAAAGGGGAATGTTTCTGAAGGAAAATATGTATTTGTTTAACTTCCACCCCCATAAGCCTTCCCCCACACACGTGGAAATGAGGTTTTCCTACTGTGACGAAGTGGGGATTGCATTCGCTCTCGTCCCTTTGTTCTGTTGCATGCGATTTCTGCTGAGCTGTAGTAACCGCGTGTGTGTGCCTCAGTTTCCCTGGAGACCTGCACCACTACCTAGGTGGGGATGGGAATTTTGGAGTGTCTCCCTCACGTACACAAAGGCTGAGCCTGGGAGGGGGTGTGACCGGGGGTGCGCTATGCAAATTGCGTTGCTTATTTCAAGGTAATTTTCAAATAGCTTATTTCCAAATTTGGAGCTGTCTACACAGCGCCAAGCTTCGAAATAACCCGCTGTTCCGAAACGTCCCTTAGCCCTCGTGCAATGCGGTTACAGGGACATCGGAATAGCAAGCCCCTTGTATTTCAATAACCGGGCTTGCTCTTAAGGTGCGGAACGGCTATTTGGGTAGCGGCGGTATCCCAAAATAACTCCGCAGTATAGACATAGCCCAGGTGACATCTTTTGCCCAGGAAGCTGGACAGGGGCCAGGAGTGGGGCTGGCTTCTGAGTGAGTGGGCTGTCTTGCTGGCTTGGGGTGCAGGGCCCGGGGACTCCCCGCACCTCTGGCACCTACCTTCAGGAATTGTACATTGATCCACCTGCTTGCACTGAAAGCTGCTACCTCCACCATCGCCATCCAGATCAACTGAATTGGGTTAGCCTTGCCCAGGAGCGCTCCAGCTGAGATTAATACGGCAGTGACACTGATAGTGGCCTTTGCTACGCTTAGAAAAAAAGAAGGAAAAAGTTCATTGAGACTAATGGAAGCAGAAAAGAGTCCTTCGCAGGCAGCACAGTTCCAGGCCTTCTCCTCACACCTGAGACGCACTGCTCCATTTTACAGCGGGCTAAGCCTAGACCCAGAGGTTTAAGGGCCACCTTTTCAAAAGTGGCCTCCGATTTGGGGCGCCAGCATGAGATACTTTGGGACCAGTTTTCAAAAGCGCACACAACTCTGACTGACGTCAGCGGAACTGCAGGCGTGCAGCCCTACCGAACCCCACCGCACGGTGCAGCAAACTGAGCACCCCACCCCCGAGATGCCCTAAATCAGAAATCACCTTTGGAGATGTGGCCTTGGTGGCTCGCTGTCCACACTGCGCCGTGGCTCGACATAAGATACGCATTTCAAGCTACGCAAATTGCGTATCTTAATTCAGTCTTATTTTGCAATTGCTTATTTCGTCACTTCAAATGACCCACTAGTCCGAAACATCCCTGACTCCTAATGGAACGAGGTTACAGGGATGTCGGAATAGCGCGCCTGTTGTATTTCAAAATAACGGGCTGCTGTGAAGAGGCAGGATAGCTATTTCGGGATACTCTGATATCCCAAAATAGCCCTGCAGTGTAGATGTAGCCAGAGGGGGTTCATACCAGAGCCAGGCCTGGAGCTCTGGGCTTCTTGGCTCCCGATGCTGTGCCCCGACAAGTAGGTTACACCAGTCTCCTGCACAAGGGATCCACGGTCCTACCGTCCGCACCGCACGGTGCCCTTCTCTTTCGCCCTTCTCACAAGGCTGTCCACAAGCTTGTCCCCCGTGTGATGTTTGCCAAGGAAGCAGGGGCACAGAATGACTTGGAGACACTGTAATTTATAGACCCCTTCTAGGCTGCGCTTGACCTTCACGATATTCTGGAATTTCAATTAGTTGCTTCTCCTGACTCTTCCCATGAGAAAGAACATGCTGGAAATCCTACTCACTGTCCCTGCCAAGGTAAAGATTTGGTCTTGCTGCTGCTAAGCTGATCTGAGAGGGTATGGTTCTGTAGCTGCAGACGGGTTTCTTGTGCATGCAGCATACACAGCTGGGGCAGGAGAGGATTTTTATTTAGATTCTCTGGCTTGAGAGCTGTGGAGACCAGCCTCAGTCTATCGTCAGTTGCTTTCACATTGCGGGGCCAATGATTCTTAACCCTGACCCGGCGAGATCACCTGGAGGAGTAAAGGGACTTCAGTCTCTTCTCGGGGCCCTTGTCTCTTTGCTGGGTCTGCCATGGAAGTTGTGGTTTGTGAGGATGATTTTTGTAAATGTAAACTCCTCTAACGCTACCCCTAAGGCCACCTTCCTGCCTCACAGGGGTGTTGGGAGGGTAACGGCTCAGAGGCGCTCACATACAATGGTAAGGGGGCTGCAGAAGGAAAGTGACTAGATGGAGAGATGGCAAAATGCAGTTAAAACTACAGAGCTAATAATGACATAAAAAGTCCTGCCGTGTGACTGTGTTGCTGAGTAAATAGAACCAAAACCCAGGAAAAATTGCCCTTAGCCATAGAACTCGGATATGCTCCCTTAAGAACAAAGGATCCATTCCGGGAGGTAGAAGTTACCTGGGCAGGCTGATTTTCACTTTTCCTGATGGGGAACTAAACAGAAATCCTTCCATGAGCAAAGCCCACTGAATTCCAAGGGTGGCAATTAGCAGGTTGAATCCAGTGCTGCTAAATCCGTATCGTTTCAAGAAGGCCAGGAGGAAGCCAAATCCCAAAATCACCATGACGCTGACATCTTGAAATGCTGTGAGGCAGAGGGACCGAGAATCAGTCAAGTTATCAGTGCAGAGCAGACACAGCGCAACGTCACAGCAGACATCAACACACCTGCTGACAACCCTCAGCCATCCTGGCCGACAGGCAGGGTGGGGCGAGACCAGGCTGGACTGAAGCCTGGAGCAGAGACTACAATGCTAGCACAGGGTGGGGGGATATAAACTAATAACAGTGCATTTTCAGAACACTGTCAAGGGGCAAAGCCTTCTGTATTAATCCATACGGCCTCCACTAGGCATGGAAAATCCCGTTTATTTGCTTAACCAGTTAAACATTAAAATTAAAGGGGACATGGGTGGGAGGGTAGCTCCAGCCCTCCTGGACTGGAGCACCCCCTCTCCCACATCTGCTGAGGCTGGGCTGGAGTGCCCTCCCGTTTCCCCCACCATAGCCTGGGGCCAGCACAGTCTCTGCATGCACAGTGCCTGGGTCTGCCACGGACCGGGTCTGCTCCAGATGCCCCTGTGCCCCCACTGGTAAGTGGTAAGTGGGTGCCGGGTGACCTTTCACATCCCGAGCCTTCACCTGTGAGGGCGATCGTCTTCTCTTCCTTTTCCGGATGAGGACCTGAGGCCCTCGAAGGTTTAGTGTCCTGCCCTAGGTCAGAAGAGCTGGGAATGGGAGCTGGGTCTAGACCAGTGGTGCGCAACCGTTTTTCAACCACAACCCCCATATTTTATTGTACTCGTGTTGTGATCCCCAAGGTAATTTGAGCAGCGCGGCGCTTAGCTCTGGGCAGCCGGGGGCTGGACCCGGCCGTCGGCAGCCCCACAGTGCAGCGCTTAGATCCAGGCGGCCGGGGCTTATGCCCACCGCTCTGGCAACCCCCCAGAAAGACACCCGCGACCTCCTTGGGGGTCGCAACCCCTGGGTTGCGCACCATGGTCTGGACGATGAGTTACTAGACTGGATTGGAGAGGTCTGGGTTTGTCACTACTCCTGGATTCTCTCAATGACCTACTGTGTGACCTGTCTTAGGCTTGCACATCCCCACTCTGAGCCTCTGTTAGTGCTTCCCCTCTCGTGGTCCCACTCTCGTGTATTTAGCGTGCCAGCTGCGGGTTACAAGCCTGGGAAGATGTTCATAAGCACAATGAGAGACAGAGGCAGGAATACGTTTACGAGAGCTCTGGTAATTGCTTTAAAATTGTCCCCTGCAGTCAGTCTGCACAAAGGACCCTGTTCTGTCTTCCGCAACCCCCGACCCAACCAGCAGGAGGGGCGCAGAAGTAACTGAGCCAGTTTGGGCCAAGATCTGTAAAGAGTCTCGTCTTGCTTCCTTTGCAAGCACTGACGCCCTCCTTTTCCAAGTGGCCCCCGCCCCATTTCACCCTCCCCGGAGGAGTGCTGCGGCCAAGATAATGCTCAACGAAGCAGAACTGGCCTCGACCACAGCTCTGCCTGCTAAGCAACATGTCTTCAGAACAGAGTTCCCTTATCAAGGCGCACGCAGAGTCTCTGCTCCCTGCTGATTTGAAACCCCACTTAGCGCACGCACCCAGCCCCAGCCCCACCCCCAGGTCTTGCCTGAAACATCTTACGCCTGTTCAAAGTGGCCACTGGCAGTGTGCAGACGTGCTGTGCCCAGGGCTTGGGATATGCCAGTCAGAGTGCCTCTCCGAAAGAGCCCAACCCCCGGATGATTCTGCAGGGACTTACGCGAGTAGTTTCATCAAAGCCCGGGGAACGACGGCTGCTGCATCCGCCACATTCCTGTGGGCACTTGACAGCGTGGCCCCTACGCCGACGACCCTTCCCTGTGATTTTAGATGGGACGCAGAACGGGAGAAGCAAACAGCAGGAGAGGAAATAGAACTAGCGAGAGCTGCAGCCTTGCTGGCCCCAGCGTAGGAGAGAGTCAGTGGGGGTGAGGCAAGATCTTATTGGCCCAACTTCTGGGGATGAAAGAGAGGAGCGTTCGCATTGTCACCTCTGCTGGCAGTCCGATCCCCCCGCACGTGCCCTCCTGGGCAGCCAACACAAAACGTGGTCCCTTAACAAATCATCACTGTTCATGACTCGCTGGGGGAGAAGGGAATGGGCAGGGCTGTGAGGGAGCAGAAGGGAGTGGTTTGGGGAAGTGCCTGGCCCACGGGGAGGAGGGATGAGAAGAGAAGGGTCACAGGCTGGACCCGCGGAAGAGTAGAAGGGGTCATCCTGTGTATAAATCTGTGTCCTAGGCCTGGTAGCCCCAGAGTATGTGCTGATGGGTCTATTCTGATGTCCATGTGCAGGGCTCTACCCTTCAAAGCAAGGATTAAAGCCAGTTATATGGCTGCACATTTGTGGCTTTTGAGTAATTCACATACAGATTATTAATTGAATCCAGTGCAGTGCACGAGAGTGGAAAAGTCACATTCCTTCTCCGTACTCTGGGTCATCCCATCTGTGTAACGGGAGGGAGGCCCCTACTAAGACGTATCGACCTTCCTTACAAGGATGTCATGAGGATGAATTGGTAAATATTTGTACAGCCCTGTAGACAGGTTACACCGTATCTATGTTTTATTACCATTGCTAGTATAGCTGTGTATTTGAGAGAGTCTGTCTGTCTGTCCAAGAACTCCGCCAAAACGGTAAGAGCTAGGGCCCCCAAATTCGCTAGACAGCTTCTTCTCATCACAGTTTAAAGCCAGGCCAGGGTGTGGTTGTGCCAGGCCACTGGGATGTGCTGGGAATGGGATTGCTTCTCGTCCAAGCACACAGAAAAGAGAGAGAATCCCAGCCCCACGCCCCTCAGGCACCTTTTAGGGGGGGAGGGGATCACTCAAGTTCACTCCCCCCGAATGCTACAGGGACACTGCCGGCTGCCCCAAGCAGCTGTGGCAAAGGAGTGCAGGGGTTGTTGCCTCTCCTCGGGGCAGCCTGCACACTGACCCAGCCCCCACCCCAACCCAGAGCAATGATTGAAAAGAAGCCCCGACTTTTCATTTTATTTTCTAAAAAGAAAAATGAATTGAGTGAAGGCCCCAAACAACACCGGGTAAATGTTCTAGTATCTTCCATAAATGTAGAAAACACATTTCTCAGCTATAGGATTGCATACAGCACTGAAAATGCAATGCTTGCACGCAGAAACAACATTTGGGACCATCAGATAATCTCCAGGGGTATGTCTACACTACAAAGTTAATTCGAACTAACGGACGTTATTTTGAATTAACTTTGATAGGCGCTACACTAGCGCTCCGCTAGTTCAAACTTAATTCGAACTAGCAGAGCGCTTAGTTCAAACTAGGTAATCCTCATTCCACGAGGACTAAGCCTAGTTCGAACTTACTAGTTCCAATTAAGGGCTGTGTAGCCCCTTAATTCGAACTAGTGGGAAGCTAGCCCTCCCCAGCTTTCCCTGGTGGCCACTCTGGCCAACACCAGGGACACTCTATTGCCCCCCTCCCAGCCCCGGAGCCCTTTAAGGGGCACGGGCTGGCTACAGTGCCCGTGCCAAGTGCAAGCCTGCCAGCACCCAGCCAGCAGACCCTGCACCTGGTACGTCTCGAGCCACCCACCAGATGCCCCCCAGTCCTCCCCCTCTTCCCGGGACCAGGCTGGCAGCTCCCGGGAGCTTGCCCGGGACCGCAAGAGACGGGCACCCGCCTGGTCTAGTGCGGACATTGTGGACCTCGTCCACGACCTCCGCACTAGGCACAGGAAAGTGGTCGTCTAGGGCAGGATAGCTGCCAGCCTGGCCGCCCAGGAGCAGGTGTGCATGAAAATCAAGGTGGTCCACTGAGACCCCCGACCCTGAGCCCTGAGCTTAGAATGGCCGACCTGGGTCAGACCAAAGGTCCATCTAGCCCAGTAGCCTGTCTGCCGACAGCAGCCAACCCTAGGGACCCTGGAGGGGATGGACCGACGACAATGACCAAGCCATTTGTCTTGTGCCATCCCTCTCCAGCCTTCCACAAACTTTGGGCAGGGACACCACTCCTACCCCCTGGCTAATACCACCCATGGACCCAAGCTCCATCACTTTATCTCACTTCTCTTTAAACTCTGTTCTAGTTCTAGCCTTCACAGCATCCTGCAGCAAGGAGTTCCACAGGTTGACTCTTTGCTTTGTGAAGAACAACTTTCTGTTACTAGTTTGAAGCCTGCTACTCATTCCTTTCCTTTTGTGTCCTCTAGTCCTTCTATTATGGGAACTAATGAAGAACTTTTCTTGATGCACCCTCTCCACCCCACTCATGCTTTTATAGACCTCTATCCTATCCCCCCTCCATCTCCTCTTTTCTAAACTGAAAAGTCCCAGTCTCTTTAGCCTCTCTTCATATGGGACCTGTTCCAAACCTCTGATCATTGTAGTTACCCTCCCCTCTCCCACCCTCTCTCTTCCCCTCTCCCACCTCCTTTTCCCAGTCTCCCCGAGTTTTGTTCAATAAAGAGAGATTCTATTTTTGACCACACGTTTTCTTTATTTTGTACATCAGGAAGGGGGGCTAGGGAAGGGTAAGTGGAAGGAGGTGAGGGAGGAATGGGGTACGAGCCCCCGATGGGGAGGACTGGGCTGGCTCTGTGGGCTTCTGGGGGTGGAAGCTGTCCTGCAGCCCCCCAATTGCCCCCTCTCCCCAGATGGCAGCCTGCGGCAAGTGCAGCCGGGCTGATGGCCGAGTGCTGTGATGTGCCCAGTGTGGGCACTCAGGGCACTCCAAGCCAGGACTGCTTTGTAAGCAGGGCACCCCTGAGAACTGTCTGTCCAGGGTGGGGGTCGGGACCCTTTAAGCACAGCCCTCGGCTAGCCTGAGGCAGCAGCTCCACACTCTAAGTCCTCATCTGATGTCCTGCCGGCACTGCTTCCGGCCATCCTTAACCCCGGTTCAGGGTCCACTTAATGTGGACGCGCTAGTTCGAATTAGCAAAACGCTAATTCGAACTAGTTTTTTAGTCTGGATCCGTTAGTTCGAATTAGCACTGTAGTGTAGACATACCCCAGCATATTATGAAATAGGGAGGAGGGTTACTTTTGCCAGCTATGATACCCGTTTGATAAGGCCTAATGCAGAGCCCATTATTTAACAGTTTCTCCTAGGAAGGGCACAAGCCAAAGCCCAATTCAGAACAGCCCAAGATCCTTAGGGAAGGTTGGATTCAGGTGCTGCAAGTCATCCCAAATGTTATCTGTTCCTACGAGCGGTCACAGTATTTCAGTCCTTATGCTGGGTTCTTTGTTGCCTTTCACCCTCTGCATTTATTTGCACAGGATTTCCTCCAGCCTGACTTTTATGACTACTCTTTTGTATTATCAGAGCCAAGATCACCAATGTTGGCCCAGGACCCATTGCGCTAGGCACCGTACTAACACCGATCAAGAAGTTCTTTCCCCCCAAAGAACTTACAATCCACACATTAGACAAGAGACAGGTGGCTACAGACTGATGACGGAGCACAAGAACACAATTCAGTAGCATTTTCCACTCGCTTTGGCCTGCTGTAAATGACTGCAGACGGTGCAAGGCAACAAGGTACTTAAAGGGAAGTACCAACATTGTATTTGCACTCTCAGCTGTCAAACGTACAGCACTGTTGAAAACAAGCTCCAACCCAACAAATAAAAGTGCACACGGCACGCTGCCTTTAACAACAGGCTTGCAAACTTACCGGGATAGATTGTGAGGTCTTCTGATTGACTTTGACATTCATATGAAAAGCAAAAGTAAAATATGAGGATAAAGGCAGTTTCCAAAATGAAGATGAGCCCAGGCAGGCCACTTCGGAGACTGGGCGAATATTCAGAACCCATTGTACTTTAGCTCTAATGTGGAAAACATCCATACACACTAATCGTCTACTTCCATAAAAATGTTCCAGCAAGCTCAAACCAAAAGAAGGTGGGGAGTGAGCAGTTCAGCACGATAAGAAAGCCCAAGAGGCGTTAGCAAGAAATAGCTCCTTATCTCCAGCAGGTCAGAAGACCCGCTCACAACGACGAACAAGTAATCGTGTGACGTGTAAGAGCCGGCATATTAAAATGGTAAAATACTGGTGTGTCAGAGACCTCTTCACCAGCTACACCATCCGTGGATGAGCCTTATTTGTTAGCTGGGTCATAATGAAAGACCAACATGAACCGAAACGTGGGAGTTTTGCCATTGATTTCAATGGAACCAAGATGTCACCATGAATCTGAAATGCTCCCCATACTGAGAGAGGAAATATCCTGATCGAGGGGCTTGGTTTGTGAGTCTGTTAGGGTGGCTTTGTGCCAATATTGCAGCAAACAGCCTCCCTAAAAGCCGGTGGATCTAACCAGTTTCTAATGAAACCATACAAAATTAATCTGGGGTGGTGTAGAGCGACCATAGTGCCTCTTATGTTCCCCCTCCAGGCCTCCCGTGTACAGAGTGTGGCTGTGGAAATGGGGACATGGCAGGAGCATCCCTAAGGTGCAGTGATCCCCAACTGCTAGGACAGTTATCCCCAGTCATATTTTCATACCACAATTGCTTTTCCATAGTGGGACCATCTCAGAGCCCTGCATTCCCGCCTACCTGGGAGCCGCTTCCCTTTAGCAACCTCTCAAGGAAAAGGTGGAGAGCACCAGGGTTCACAGACAGCACTTCATGCAAGCTAAGGCATTCCAGAATCAACATACTCTTGCTGCTCTACTTCTGCTCGCTAGAGTCTGGCTGAGATAAGCAGAATGATGAAGATTGCCAAAGTCCAGATGTGGAGATCTGTTCAGCCTCTGCACCCGCAACACCACTCCGGATGGATACCTTGACCAGCTGGCTGAAAGACAGGCTGTTTCACCACCAGCTGCCTAACCCTCAAATAAACACTTGTGCTTTGCATGTTCAAACACTTGTGCTTTGTGATTGGATTCCATCCTGGGACTTGCCCACTGCCTCCCCCACACCAACAAGCCACTGTTAGTATTGGAAAGAGGAACACTTTAGAAATGAGGGTCATTAAACATTTCTGTAAGCTCTTGGTTGACTTTAAATACCTCCTTGTCACAAAGGAGCATTGTACCTTGCTTGATTAAAGACTGTTTGGGTGTGATGGAGGGATAAGTTAACGAGTCTGTAATCAGAACACCCTTTTCACATCTCTCAGTGGCCAGCACTCTGTTATGCACAGCTAGTCTAAGGGCCAGTCCTGGGGGAAATCTGCAATTTTGCTATGGCTCCAAATGCAACAACTGGATTTCCCCCAGGACTAAAGAGCTAATATTATAATGCACCGTGAAATAATGATGCCCAAAGATGTGAGTCCACTGACTGTAGTCCATCTTAAATGATCCCATCCTTGATTTACAAACTGCTTAACAATCAGTTTGTGGTGGTGCAAATCAATTATTCCACCACTAAAATGCTGCCACTTCTGGGAGGAAACATGGTGGCTGTAGAACAGAGCACAGCAATATTACGCAAGCGCTCAGGGTGGGAAGCAAAGAACGATACTGATAGTCAATGGTGCTCCAGGGGAAGGTAAGGAGGTGGAATATGATAATTATCCAGGTTGGAGTTTAGCTGAGCTATCGCCTATTAGTACCATTATGCTGGGGGGGGGGGGGGAGTGAAACCATGCTAATGCTGGTAGGCAGCAATTAATTAAGCTCCCATATGGAATAAGTAGTTAAATAGGAGGAACTGTTACTGAAAACACCAATGCCATGGAAGGCCAGTGACGAATGTGAATTACCTACGTGGAAGTTTTTCACTGGGGGCTGGGTTGGATATTGTTTGCTGGAGAGGCTTGAGCGTGAGTGACAGAGGCAGCTGATGCACCACAGACAGGAGCAGGGAAGCTCTTGTAGCATGGCTCTGAGAAACTGAGGGAGCGCTTTAGTGCTGAATGAAAAGGGGCTTGGAACTGTGTCATGTTATTGGATTTTGAGCGGAGCAGCTGGGTCACTGCTGCGCCCATGGGGGGTGTTTGCCCCAAAAGTGGTACAAAGGGGGCCATGTGAGGTATCTAACCAAAGCTTACTTTCTACTGATCCTGTATATGCTCTTCATATAGCTGTATAATGTCTGTGTGTGGAGTTATGAATAGGTACTCTGTATGGAGACTGGTAGTTTCTCCATATGGGGTTGAGTAATGGGCCAGGAATGTTTGCCCATGGACATGCTAATGAGCAAGTCTCCATGGAACAGTAGCCCTCTATAGGCCAAGGACACACCTCAAGAATGGTGACTGATACCTAAGGGCTACCAGCAGGAGACACAGGGATAGGCCACGGGCCAGGTGACCTGCTGCAGCCAAGAAGAGACCAGGAAGGAGGTATAAATATGCCATGTGGTCAACTCCATCTTGGTCTCCAGATCTGCTTCTGACCCCAGATGCGGCCTCGCAGGGATTCACGAGTCGGGAAGAACTGTGGACCCATCCTGGCATAGGATGTGCACCAAGGACTTTTAAGCCAGCAGTTATAACATCTCTCCTGCAAGCCTGCATCGAGAACTGGGAGATTCGATGCATGTAACGTATGAAACTTTAGCAGCCTTATTCTCATGCTTTTCTTTCTTATAGTAATAAACCTTTAGATGTTAAATTCTAAAGAATTGGCTCAGCGTGATTTGTGGGTAAGATCCAGAGGGTAAATTGACCTGGGAGCTGTGGCTGGTTTCTTGGAACTGGACAGAACTTGTTTGGGGTAGGTAAAATTGGGTTCTAAGACCCCTCACCTGTGTATGAGGCCCGGGGCCATCTGGGGCATGGATATTGCTGGGGTGTCAGAGGAGTTTTGCTCGTGAGGCTTCAGGTAGGCAGCTGAAGCGCTCTGTGGGACTGTTTTGTGGCCTATTTGGGAAGGGGGCTGTAAGGAGCCCCGCATTTGAGCAATTCGCCCTGAGCGGATGCCCTCAGCTGTACCCAGACCCAGCCTGGTCCGTCACAGACTGTATGCAAAGAAACCATTTCCCGCTGTTTGATTCCTACTGTGCTCAGGAAACCAGGACATTGCAAATGGGGGAGGGATAGCTCAGTGGTTTGAGTATTGCCCTGCTAAACCCAGGGTTGTGAGCTCAATCCTTGCGGAGGCCATTTGGGGTAAAAATTTGTCAGGCATGGTACTTGGTCCTGCTATGAAGGCGGGGAACTGGACTCGATGACCTTTCAAGGTCCCTTCCAGTTCTAGGAGATAGGCAATCTCCATTAATTAAAAAAAATAATAATTGGGAGTGCCTCAAAAATACCTGTCAGCAATTTCTTCTCCCAAGAGTAACAACCTACAAGACCCCTAATACTAGCTAACTGCTCACATCAAATGGGGCGGCAGCATTATACACTGAGTGCCATCAATGTGCTCGGTGCTGTACAATGAGAGGGACTTTGCGTCAAGGATTCTGCAATCAAAGTTAGTTTATCTTAGACACATAATTAGGATGACTAGATTGGGACCCTATTGTTCTGGACACTATACAAACCCAGAACAAAAACATGGTCCCTGCCACGAAGATCATACACAATTCACTGAGAAGTAGCGGTCAGAGAAAGAACTAACGGCGAGCTGGGCATCAGAGCAGTGGAGAGGAGGTAACCCTCCGTTTGCCCCTTGCCCAATTCCAGTGAAAGCAGGACCGGAGCGCGCCGCAGCTTGCGAGATCCAGCTCTGCATGGCTGCGGCAGGTGTGCCGAGGCTGAGAAGCCGCACAGAATGGTTCCTGGATGTTCCTGGGATGCTCTGAGCAGCCTGAAGATTTCTGCTGGTGCTGGTGAGAAGACTCCTCCTGAGCCAGAAACACGAGCCAGGGACACGGCCCCTCCTGGCCCTGGCCCCGGGAACACGAGCAGACGTGGGGTGCTGGGGGGGCGGTTAGTCGAGGCCGCATGTGGGGGGGGGCCAAGGGCGTTGCTGGCCTGTGGGGCCCGGGGGGGTCGTGGATGGAGGGAAGGGGGGGGAAGGGGGGGCTGTGCCGTAGCCCCCCCCCCCCCCGACCTGCTCCCAGGCTGACTGACAGCTGCCAGTCACTGCAGCTTGGGGTTGCCCGCCCCTCACACCTGTCGGTTCCCAATGCTCCCGGACCGGACAGCCCTGCCGCATCATGTCATCCCGCACCCCCCGGCTCGGTCGGGAGAGTTGGCAACCGCCCTCGGGCAGGGGGCACCCCAGGCCAGACCCATTCTCATTGGCTAGTGTTCGTTCCCCAAGCTGAGCGAGGTAGCCTCTGATTGGCCATGCCCAGGTTCCCGCCCCATTATGATTGGCTGCTCATGAGCCGGGTCCTCTCTTCGGTCCGACCATTGGGACGCGTTGCTGCGCCGCCTCCTCCGTTCAGCGATTGGGCGGCTCAGCTGCCAGTTCTCCTCTCGCGACTCCGTCAGTCACTCTAGGGCGGGACTAGGGGCGGCCTGGGAGGCTGCATGACGGGGAGCCGGAGCCGGACAAAGGACCCCGTGTCCTCCTGCGCCGGGGTGTCGCTCTCCCATTCCTCGTAGCCTATTAGTCAGCGTGGCTGTCAATCAAGGCGAGGGGTGGGACTCTCCTGTCCGTCAAAGAGAAACGAATCCCTCCTTTTTGTCCGTTTCCGAGAGGCTAGTGTCCCGCCCACTCGTGCTTTTCTCTCTGATTGGCCAGCTGTGCTGTCACTCCCAATGCGGGGCGCGTGCCTGGCGCGGGGGCCCGGATGGGAGGGTTGCGAACAAAGTGCTTTCCCGTCATTGGAGGGGGCGCTGTCAACTCTCCCTGCTCTCTCTCCGCCAGGCGCCACTCACGGCTCGGGGGCGGGCCTTTGACACGAACTCGGAGCAGGGGGCGGGGCCGCCGTTTTGGATGGGCTCTGCCGCCCGTCCGTCCGTCCCTCGCGGTCGTTGATTGGTTCACCCTCCCGTCAGTCCGGGTCTCTCCTCCTCGGATTGGAGGGGCCAGGCAGGGGCGGGGCGGGGCGCGGCGTCTGCGCGCGGGGGACACGGCGGGGTGGGACGGACCTGGAATTATTTTTATTTCTTTGTTTCTGAGGGGGGAGGGGGAGCGCGCCCCCCCTGCGCGGCCGCGGATGCGGGCGCCCTGAGCGCGCGGGCCGGCAGCATGAAGCGGCGCAGCGCGGACTGCAGCAAACTCCGGCGGCCGCTGAAGCGGAACCGCATCGCCGAGGGCATCTACGGCAGGTACCGGCCGCGCGCCCCCCCCCCGCCCCCTCAGCGCGCGGCGCCGGGCCCGCTAGGCCGCGTCTGGGCCCGCGGGCCGGGCTCCCGGCAGTGGCGCCCCCCCCCCCCCCCCCCCCCGCGCTGCCGCCTTTTCCCGCCCCGGGACCGACCCCCTTTCCCAGCCGCTGCCGACCCCTCCCCCTCCCTCCATTCAAACGCCTCCCCCCCCCCCCTTTCCGTGTCATCGGGGCGAGGGAGAGCGGGAGCTGCTGGCCAAGGTCCTGGTGGCGCTAATTGAAGGGAGCAACTGGGGGGGGCTGTTCAGGGAGCTGCCCCCCCCCCCCCCCCGGCAGCCTCCCCGAGCGTTGCGCGCTGTGGCGAGGGGGTGGCAGGATGGGCCGGGGCCGCGTGTCCCGCACTTCGCTGTGCTCGGCCGCGTGAGTGAGTGGGGCCAGGAAGGCAGAGGAGTGGGGCACGGCGGCGTGTCACGTGAGCCAGGTTTTTGTGTGGGGTGTAAAACCTGCGAGAAAGAAGAGAATTGAGGCATCACCTGGTATGATGATTTGGTACTTTAGAAAAGTTCACAGGACTTTAAAACAGCACGTTGAAGAGTAAATTTGGCTTATTTGAATCAGAATTAGTACAAATTGTTTTTCTTTAAAGGGACATTGCCAATTTAAAACATAGTCCTGTGTGGAATCTTGTAAGGAACACCTAAGTTTAATGTAACTGAAAAAGATGAGAGGTTTAGTTTGTGTCTTTGACAACACTTTATAGTCAGTTTCACTGTATCTCCTGTTGTGTGTTTTTCACAATCGAGGAAATAGACATTTTTAAAATATAAGAAAGAATAATTGGATAAATAAAAAATGGTAGCAGTTTAAGGTACAGTCCATAAAACTGACTTTTAGTTAATTTTTAAAAGTAATTTATTAGATTGCAAGTACAGGCGTCCCTTTAAACTAGAGTTCTTTGATAGTAAACAGGAGGCATATATTAAAATAAGAGCAAGAAAATGTCAGATAGAAAGACCTGTTGTTTGCTTTATTGTAATCAGCAAATATATGGCTTGTGTTTGTGTGATAGAAATATGAAATTACAGAGAAATAATGAATAGGTAGATTGGGATACCTGAGAGAGTACTTGACTATCAATATATTTCGGCAAAAATTGAATGACTATAAAATGTGTTTAAAGAGTATTAGACATTTTGGTGCTTGGTAGTAACTGATGGCATCTTTTTTTGGGGAGTGAAGATGTTGTCACCACAAATTATCAGGAGATCCGCCTTACCTCCTGATTAAGGATGTGCTTGCCCTCTCCTAGCATACCCTAATATACTAAAGAGCTGTGTCCACACAAAACTTTTGTATTAAATTTCCCCACCATTGCGGAGCTGCATCTCTAGTAGAAAATATGGAACTTGGGTTCATTACTCCTTGGATTAAATCTAGATGACTTGGTGGTAAAAAAAAATGCCAGCAGCTGCCAGCACCTTGTCCACATTAGAATTTCTGGCAGTGGAGCTGAAACAGTGAGAAAGTTTAAGAAAAAGTATCAGAGGGGTAGCCGTGTTAGTCTAAATCTGCATAAACGTTGAGGAGTCCTGTGGCACCTTACAGACTAACAGATTTATTGGAGCATAAGCTTTCGTGGGCAAAGACCCAGTTTGTCAGATGCATCTGACAAAGTGGATCTTTGCCCACGAAAGCTTATGCTCCAATAAATCTGTTAGTCTTTAAGGTGCCACAGGACTTCTCGTTGTTTAAGAAAAACGTTTGCTAAACAAATAAAGGTAGATAATTTGATCAAGAAGGGCTCTGAATATGCTTACATTATATGTAATTGCATGAATCTTGACTTGTTAAAATAAAATGGCAATAGTTTAAAATAAAACTTTAAATATTAAATTATTTGTAAAGATGGAGATTATAAGTATCTATACTACTTAGGTGGCAAAAGGCACCTGACTTTTATATGGTGTGAAATAACTGAATGCATTGGCATGTTCTATATGGTACACATACATCTTGTATCTTTTTGAAACTCTGGTAAAAATGTTTTAATCTTAAGAATGTTTTAAAGAGCAAAGTTAATTTAAAGTATACTTCGTTTGAGTATTAAACTTGGTAGCTTCCTTAGTGAACAAGCCCCCATCAATTAAACCCCTAAACAGTTAGGAGGAAGCAATGTTTCTGAGCTAGTAAGAGGCATGTCAAATTCAGGTAGACAGTAATTATATAATTCTTGAAAAAGAGAAATTTTGTTATTGATAGTTTTGCAATGCTGACTGATGAAAATTGAGCTGTGGCAATGTCTCATTTCTAGTCATAGTTCAGTTGAGGTCTGTATGTGCAGTAGATTGAAAATGTGAGCAAATGGACATAATATCAACTTTAGCTTTGTAAAAGAGAACTAGTTTCATAGTGAGCTCTGCTATAATGAAATTCCCACAGAGTTTTACTTCTTTTCAAAATGCAAATTGTGACTGGTTATAGTGACCCTTTGCTTACAAAAAAAGTTGTGTGAGTTATACAGTCACTCTAAAAGTGTTCCTTTGTATTTCTATATTTGGTTGGTATCTGGAATCCCTTATCTATACATCTTAATTACAAATTATATACTGGCACTTGTTTGCTAATTTAATAATTACTTGCACTCATTTTTCAGAAAAATATATATTTGTTACTGATTATTTCATTGGATTCTTTTTATCTGTTTTCTGTTTAATCTCTTGTTCATGTCAAATTGAGAATTTTAAATGTAGTAGAAGAGTAAAATAGTTTTACTTGTAACCATTTGGAGGTTACAAAGTAATTTCATCTTCTGTGTATAACAGAGGTGGCCAAACTATGGCTTGCAAGCTATATGCATCAATAAAGTGAGGCTCACCGAGCCTCCCATGCCCCAGGATCTCAGCTTTGCAGTGGAATGGTGGGGTAGCGTCTTCTGACCAGTGGAGAGTGGGGTCTCGGGGCTTCTGCCCAGCACACCTGTCAGGGCTTGGGGCCTCTGCAGGAGTGGAGCTTGAGTACAGGGTTTGGCAGGCCTCTCCTGTGGGACTGAAGCCCTGAGTCCTGGCAGGTGCACTTTGACTTTCCCACTTTTGAAGATTGTTGTATGAGGCTCATACATTTGGCCACTCCTGGTTTATAAGATAATATTTAGGGGGCACAGGCTCTTGGAATATAGTTTATATATAGGGAAACCCTTCTAGAATCCTACAATCAGTTGCTTTTAAACAGAGATTGAACAGTATATAGACCTTCTCTTTATATCTGAACAAATTTGGTGGTGGGGGAGGAGGAATGGTGGGTTGGAATATTAGATGGACTATTAGGTGGGTGGTTGCATACACAATCACGCTTGCTGTAGGTATATCTTCAATACTGAGCATCACATTTCTTGTAGTAATTGTTTCCTATGGAAACCTTTGTTTTACACTTAGGCTTTTCATTTCATACTGACATTTTCTGTTTTGAAAATTCAGAAAGCAGCAGAGTATTTTTCCAGGAAGAGGGTAGGGTAAGCTAATATAGAGGGTTTGCTTCTTTGGTAACTAACCAGCAATAGGTTTTTTTATATGGAATGCTCTTTCCTTCTCTCTCATCCCTTCTCTTGTCTCTCTTCCCTCCCATCTTTTTCAGTCATCGTTCAGTGTATATAGTATGCAAGTAGTCTCTGATGTGACATGACAGAGTTCTTAAACTTTTAAGATTGGTAATCGTTATCAGTGGCCCACTAAAAATGGTAGTAATAATCATTATAGAATGTTAGGGTGATAACTTAATAGGTTTTGTGCTTGGTGATATGAGGCTCCAAGACCTGATAGGTGAAATGAAAAGACCCTTGCATGCATCCTGACTCTGTTAAAAACAAAATAACATCCATAATACAATGTTGTCTCCATGATTGGAATTGGACACATGCCCACAGCATTCTTGCCCTCAATTTTGTATAGCAACCAAGTGACATTTATGAGACTCCTGGTCACCTCAGTGCTCAGAGCAGCATTTTTGGTCAAGCGAAGTCTCTTGTATGCAAAGAGAACATACAAAAAGGGAGAACAGGAGCCATTATTGTTTAAAAGGCAAAATTGATGCTTTTAATCTATGTCGTCCAGTTCAGCAACCTAAGTTTATTGCAGAATTGTTAATGAATTTTGCAAATGTTGCACACACACTACAAACATTTCTCCATAGGTTTCCTGTGCATGGTTTAACCTCTCACAACTCATTGGCAGGGCCCCTTACTGTGTTCACACTTAGTTTGTCTTAAAGACCCAATTCTGCTGTGCTGCTAGTACCTCCCCTGTATCTAGTTGACTTTTATTAAAAATCTGTTTTTAAGCTGGTTCTCCATGGGCACTGGCTCCCGCCTCCTCTTCCCTTGCTGCAGAGGCAGCAAGGGGCGTGGAGTGCCTGTAGTCGTTAGAACTAACCAGTAAGCCCAGGCTTATCAGTTACTAGTTTACATGATATACGCTAACATCCCTAATATACAGTAGGGCTATAAAACATTTACAAAAATTCGTCCATGTAGCCAATCAAAATTCTATGTTATGTGGTTAAATGTTTTCAGAGGATATGGGGTAGGGAGTGAAGGGTGCTGGAGGGGTCCCCCCCAACTCTAGGCTCTCAGCAGCCGGCCCCCCACTGCGTGCTCCTTTCCTCTCCTGGATTCTTGGCAGCCAGTTGTGTGCCACAGCTCCTGGCCATCAGGGTCCTAGCAGCTGGGCCTGCTGCTAGCCCAGCATCTGAGTTTAACCATTAACCTGATGTTTATTGTTTTCTATTATCATTAAATGGTTAAACTCTTACATCCCTAAAATGCAGCGCTTTTCCCAGTGTTCATTCCATGTATTAAATTAGCTATTTCAAGCAATGGCCATTAAAGTCTCTTGTCTTTGAGCGGTCCTCTTCTTGTTTTCTCCTCTCTCCAGTTTACAGTAGCTGCTCTCCTGCTTCTTCCATTACATTCTCTGTCTTTTCTGCGTTCCTCCCTTTTCTCATTTAGTCTGGTTCTTCATGTACGATTTGAAGCTACTTCAGGCCATGATTAAGTGCTGTGTAGTGTAGGATGCTGGCTCAGTTGCTGGCTGGCAGCTTTGTGCTTGTCTGTGGTAACTGAAACTGCAGATGCCAGTAGTGCAATCTCACAGTTTAAAATGATCATTGCTTCTGAAGTACTGTGATAGTCTGGAGAGGCTAGACCTCGATCAGTACTGTGTGCAAGAGTGATAGTTCTGTGCTGTAGTGCAGGATTTACAGTATTTTTCAAAAGAACTTCACAACTATTTAAGCATACAGTGTTCCCATAAATCTTCTGGTCACCTTTCTAGAGAAGCACTTGCTCTTTTA
Organism: Pelodiscus sinensis; assembly: GCF_052426305.1. Taxonomy (NCBI): domain Eukaryota; kingdom Metazoa; phylum Chordata; order Testudines; family Trionychidae; genus Pelodiscus; species Pelodiscus sinensis. The sequence continues at coordinate 2,177,257 of NC_143077.1, forward strand.
TTTTTCTATAAAAATACAGTCATATGTCTGCATTTCCATTTGTTAAATTACCTATTCCCAGTATTTCACAATCTTCATTGGGTGGATCAGGTCTTTTCCCTTTTCTACTGTGCATATATTAAAATCTTTGTTAATCAAAGTATCCACTGCAATTTGACACTAATTCTTTTTACCTCTCAAGCTTTTTTCTTTTCACTTGCTGTATCTTGTTTTTAGTAGTCCTCCCAAGCCTCATTTTTACATGATCTGTTTAAAATCTTTCAATTTAATTTCTGATACTGCCCATTATATCCCTACTTAATCATGTTAACACTTGATGCCAGTTTTATAGCCAGTTAAGTTTTGAGATGAATTCCAAATGCAGTCTCTACAGCTGGCTTAATTTCTACTTCTTCTGACTTTCCTTATATATCCTAGAATTCCAAGCTATGTTGCCTAAAGCATTTTGTATGCATTCAGTGTTGTCTTTTTTTAATACCATATATTGCCCTCAATCACAAGCATTTTCCTGGGCTGCCAGCCAAATGAATGCTTAGGAAGCTGTGTATATGTCTGAAATCTTCAAGTGATTTGTGAGCTCCACATGTGGAGTGAGGACAGTATGTGCCTCTGAATGTCCAATGCCTTTTTGCTGCTTTTCTTGCGGAGATGATCCCTTTCTGACAAAATATTCACTAGATTGTGTGTTCTAGATAACTTCTAATTTGAATTATATCCAAGTTGTTAAGCCTTTGACTATACTGGAAACACAATAAACTGTAAAGAAAATGGTACATTCTAACTCAAGGAATATGGTCTTTGCTTAGATTTTTTTTTAATCCATAAAGATTCTTCCCAATGATGCTTTCATGTGGCACATTTTGTCATCTTCCTTTTAACAGAAAAACATTTTTTGTTTACCCTTCTCAAACTGTCCTGCACATCTGTAACAAATCAACAATGCTGCCTTTTCTACCTAAATTCAAAGCCAGGTCTCAGATATAATTTGGCTTGTAGTTAAATGTTCTACTATGTGAACCCCACTACTGCAAGTAATATTGCTTCCCTTTGCTTATGTTTCTTATTCTGCACACAATGCAGTTCCACTTCCTGCTTTTCTTTTACCTGTTCCATAGCTTGGTATTTTCAGCTGAGTTATTTTGTAGGTATAACTGTGTGTATTTACAATAACATACGGTACTCTTTGCTGAGTGCATGCCACTATTTTAGCCACTGTATAGTATTTGCTTGCAGAATTTCTGTAAAAGATATGTAACTTTTCCATTTCATTGTCCCTTACTCTCATTCTTGTATACAGATTTTCTCCATATGATGTCCTGGTGTAGGCAGGTCCCTCTCGATTTTTCAAATCTCTGGTCCCCATTGTAAAATATTTTCCATATACATTTCCATATTAGCCTCAGTCTATTTGCTTCATACCATTTATATGTATTCTGTCCTGTATTGTTCTATTTCCTACTGTTCTTCTGCACATCTTGTTTCTCCCTCCCCCGCTCCCCGCCATTCTATCCCCATTTCTCTCCAAAAATCACCTTTGCACATATAAAACACTTTTTTCATCTGAGAATCTCCATTCATAGATCCTATATATCCCAAGTATTTGGCTGGAGTCCACTAGACAGCCTTGAGATTTTGTTGACTGACTGTGACCTCTGTAGTAATTCTGCATAGGTGCTACACTTCACCTCTTTGAAGCCTACCCCTGCATTTGGCATTTTGCCAGTCTCAAGATGCCTTCCAGTCCATTGTGTTGTGTGAGTCAGACTGCAAAATGAAACATGCCATCAATTCTGGTAAGATTCACTTTGCTGCCTTTGGGACTCACCGATCATGAAACAATAAAGTGGAGCAGTGTAACTTGCTATTGCTTTGGATTTTGTGTGCGCTGCAGACTGTAAAATAGTTCTTACCAAGTATTTTGGAAATTTTTTACCTTACAGCGCGTGCACATGCAGTGGTGTAAAATAGTAGAGAGAAAATAAATCAAATAAGAGAGCAGCTTTGGCCCTTAGGGGAAAAAAATGACAAGAACTGACCTTTCAAAAATATAAAAGGAGAAAGATCATGTGAGGTTTGAAGCAAAGTTGTATATTCATTGTATGAGTATACTAGTATCAACCTTTCGCGTCAGTGCCTCTTTCTTTTGTCTTTACCTGCTCTGGCCTCTTACTCAATAGTCAGATCTTATATCACTTTTATAGGGAAAGCTGTGCCTTTGTCTGACGAGCCCTGGGCAGATGCAACATTTGTATCCACAAAAGTGAGCCACAGAGATCCGCATCCACATCTGCAGATGCAAATATCTGCGGGTATAAAGTGGATATCTGCAGATTTGCAGGGCTCTACTTTTCAGTTAACTGGCTGAGAAGTGACTTCAGCTTTTTGTATGATTTAGTATACCAGAAAACTAAATATCTAAAATGCAGGATAATTATCTACAACCTATTTGAGCATGCATGTTTTTCTCTTCTATACTAAGAATTAACTTGGGGAATTAAAATGGGTGCAGTGTGATACATTTGACTCTTTCTAACATGGAGGGACTGATATTTTGCTGTGCGATAAATATTATCTGTAAGTGAGGATACTGACATAGCAGCTCTCAAAATTGGAGAGACGTGTGGATGTGCTTAGAAAGATCAATGAATATGAGAGGGTCATAGATAATAAATGGCTGATGCCAAACACCAATGGAATACCAGCAGTTTGAGTTGCAGGATGAGCATGTTGGAGGTGAAGCACAGTAGGGACAGTGACTAGTAACAATGAGAAAATGTAAAGAAGAATATTGTCCAGAAAATATCAGTGGTTGAAAAGTGTAAATATTAAGGCAGTAGAGGGGAATAATACAAAGCCGAGGAAAGGAAAAGAGCAATTGAGAAATATTGTTAGTAACTCAATCATGGAATATTATTTTAGCAATTTTGTCATAAGGAGCAAGCTAACAGAATTGTGTATCAACCACAGATCAGGAAAATGATTTAGAAATTGTTATAAAATCAATATTGTAGAAGTGGAGTAGTTGACTTAGTCCAGCAGTAGACAGTGTTTGAGATCATGAAGCTTCTTATCTCATTGCCTATTAGATTTCTTATAGTATCTTGTTGATGTTTGAATGGGGCTAGTCACAGTGAGTAAGAGTTGCAGAAATGGACCTACCAAAACACGAGATCCTAACATTTTTTCTAATAATTTAATTTTACATGTACATCCACAGCTATTTGAGATGTTTACCACATCAGCATCAGTGAGAGTGCTTTTTGTCTACTTAGCCCCTCAAATTTGGGTGACAAGTCTGCTAAGTAGACAATAGAATTTGTCAGCAAACAAAGGTACACTATACCTAGGTGGAACGAGGACATGCAAGGGGTTTTGGCGCACTCTTCTTACTCCTAAGGATCACTGCCATCTGGCCCAGTGAGTGGAAGACATCACCAGTGTCAAAAACAGGATTAATTTTGTGTTACTGTTTTTAATCCCCGTGTAGAATCATCAAAATATATTTGTGCCTTTTATGTATATTTTGTGTTTCATGCATATTTAGAATATACTGTACAATGATAACTCTGCTTTCAAAACCAATGAGTAGTCCTGTGGCACCTGAGAGACTGTACATGTTTTTGTTAGTATCATGAGCTTTTGTGGGCAAAACCCACTTCTTCAGATGAACTTTAGCCCTGCTTTCAAAGGCAGGTACTTCCTGAGGCCCATACAAGTGAATAGCATCCCCTTTTTAAAATAATAACTCTGTTGTGTTCCAGTCTTATCTAATGAAGCTCTTAATTAGCTTGAGTTTCTTGAACAACAGCAGACATCTGGCGAAAAAAAGGCTTTTTTAATATTGGTGTGAGAAACGTTATTATACATGTTAAGAGGGCCTCTTAAAAATATGGGTGGTCAGCATAGTTTTCGAAGAGTTAAATGAGTTTAATGGCTGTATTTCAAAACTGTACATAAAAAAGATTTAACCGAGACACACTGAATAATTACTAGATTTGCATTACGTTTAGCAAAACTAATTTGTTGGAGATGTTTATTATTATGGACTTCAGCTGCACAAGAGTAGACACTGAGTAAATGTCTTTTGTTTCCCAAAATGTGCTATGATGGGGCAGTCAGGTAGGTTTGAATTGATGATTGGTATTTTTGTATGTCATTATCACTCTCGATGTACAAAAAATAAAATAAAATAATCTAGGCATGGAATTCTCAAATAACGCACCTGACTTGGGTAGTTAAGCTTGTGTCCACCCTGCACGTACCAGTCACTCTTCCGCCACTTAATCCCAAGTGCAGTGTGTGCCCTTCACAGCTCTGTCTCCAGTCTAGTAGCACTAATAGCATCTGCATGAAGGTTCCTTCTGTTGGGTCTGCTTATATGCAAATCCAGTGGCCTATTCAGTACTGACATGAATGGAATCTACTTATGAGGGATATGAAGTTTAGAGGTTCTGTTACACAGCCATAACAGCTGGCCTCCTATGCATCCCAGAGTTAGCATTGCACAGGTTCTGTGTCATGGAGGGTCTTTGTACAGGTCCTTTGTCAGAGATTGAATTTAACCCCAAAATAACACAATATAGTGTACAACTAAAATCCAACTTTTTTTTTAAGTATGTGGTAAGGTGAAGTTATGAGGTTTCTGCTGTCATGCTGCTGTTTTGCTATCCTTTAAGGATTATTATTTGAATTGAATGGTATTAACAATGCTGCAACCACCTAAGAAATGCTGGGGCATCAACCTAGGAGATTAACATTTCTTATTACTTTATTAGGCTCATTTTAAGGACTGCATTTAAAATATATGCAAATATTTTCATTCTGTGGGGTAAACACTTCAATCACAAGTACAGGAAAATGATTTTGAAACTGTTTAAAAAACCAATATTTTAAAAGTGCAGGAACACTAGAAGATTTACCCAGCATTGCTCCGGCCCTTAACTCAGTTTTTGCTCATTTAAATCATTGCTCTGGGGTGGGGCTGGGGACAAAGGGGTCAGTGTGCAGGCTGCCCCAGAGAGAGACAACTACCCCAGCCCTCTCTCAGGGGTAGGTGAGAATCGCCTCTGCATAGCTGTTGCAGCTCCAGTGGGCACAGTGAGGGGAGGAGTGCATATCCCCTGGCTGGGGCAGGTCCAGGTCTAGGTTTGTCTGCCCCCGTGCTCCCCATCCAGGTTGAGGAATGGAGCAAACTGTGCATTTCCCTTTGCTCCCTGACAAATGGGAACAACCAACAATATTCCCATACGATGAGGTGGGGGTTGCAGGCCTCCCTCCCACCCTTCCTAAAGAGTGCCTGAGGGTTGTGAGGCTCAGGGTGGGGGCAGTCCCAGATGGGGGGGGGGGCGGGGAGGAGGGGGACACACTTCCAGCCAGCCTCTTACACCTGGCTGGTGATTCTGTCTCTTTTCTACATGGTTTTATGTGTTCCTGTATTAATTGGGGTGTGGGAGGAGCTTCAATCCCTCCTCTTCCCTCCCCCTCTTCCCCCCCCCCCCACAACCAAATCCTTGCCTTGCTTTACACTGTCATCAAAGGAAGCTGCATACCGAATTTGGTGGTGCTAGCTCTTACCATTTAGAAGTTCTTGAACAAACAGACTCACTTGCTCAGTGTCTCAAATATATAGTGGTTGCTTGCTCTCTTGCAAGCAATATAGGGTACATGAGAATTAAATTTATAAATGAATTAATATAGGTTTCCAAAGATTTAAGGCTTCACCTTTTAAACTTAAAAATTACATTGCCTCAAATATATAGTAGATTTATAAATCTCTTGTTAATTTGAGTAAAGGTTGCAGAACTGGGCCTTCAGTAGGTTTTTTTAGTAAGGTGAGAAGGATTACCAGCTGTTCCTCTGCTCTCCAAGAACAGTGGAGTGAAATAAAAAGACCACGAGGGTTAACAAATGCAACGTTTGCTTCCCATATAGTCATTTGATTTAACTATGTGAATCCAACCATTACAAGAAATTAAGGTGGAAGTATGCTGTTTTCCCAGTCTTAAATCTTGGGATCTGATCTAATTGTATAGATAGATGTTAGGGATGTTAAATGTCAATTGTTTGGCTAATCGAATAGTCAGTGCATTTTGCATCGACAGTTTGATTAGTGGATAAGGGTGCCTTCGCCTTTGAAATGTAGCAATAGCTCTGGGGCTGTTGCTACACTTCAAAGACAAAAGCATTGTGGGGAGCACCGGATCAGTGGAGACTCAAGCAGTCCCCCACTAACCCCATGCTCCCGCGGCATTTCAAAGCAGCAGCGCTGTGTGGAGCCCTTGAGTCTGGCTGCCGCTTTGAAGCGCTGCTTTGAAGCACCCCTTCCTCTCCTCCTCTCCCCCGCTGCCTCTTTCTGATAAAGGCAGCAAGTCAGGGGATGTATCTAGTCGACTGGCATGTCGACTATCCAATAAGCATTTGCTCTTCGGATATTCAACTAGTTGATCACATCTTAGATTATATAGTGCTTCACAGGAATGCACGATGTACATATCCATTCCTGACATCTTTCATTTTAACACATATGGATCCCATGGGTACAAAGGGAATATTCCTGTTGTAGCTTGCACTGACTACTGAAGTATTTTCTCTCTGCACTGTGAATGAGCGTATACATTGTTTCATTCATATAAAAGGGGGTGAATTACATAATATATTTATTTGTATAGTACAGCTGTGTACTATGCACTTTACAGACAAATGTGAGTACAGGCAGTCCCCGGGTTACGTACAAGATAGGGACTGTAGGTTTGTTCTTAAGTTGAATTTGTATGTAAATCGGAACTGGTACATATTGTAGGGGAAACTCTAGCCAAACATTTCTCCAGAGCTCAGTTTTATTCTCCCACACCTCACTCCCCTCATCCTTTATTCTCAAGCTGAGGTGTCTGCTGAGAAAAGCCGCTCCGCGTCTCCCTGGTCTGCTGGGGCGGGGGGTGGCGCTAGCTTTGCATCTCCCTGGTCTGCTGGGGGGAAGCAGCTAGTGCGGGGTTGCCTCACCCCGTTTGTAAGTAGGGATCCGATGTAAGTCGGATCCATGTAACCCGGGGACTGCCTGTATATGGGTATGAGAATCTGACTACTGCATACCTGTTTGCAAGCTAATGTTTCCTATGCAAATCACTTCCAAATACGTTAACATTCTGCCTCTACATCACAGTCATTCAATGGTTGCATAAATATGAAACTTCAGCATTGCTATTTAAAGCATTATTGAAATGGTTACAGGTTAGGGGTTTCTGAGCTGTATGGAGGGTTGTCTTGTTTAAAATAGTTGCTAATACAGGCCATCCAGAGAATCATCATCTTTGATGTACGTATCAAAAAGGTATGCAATTGCTCAGCAATTAGCCCAGTAAAAACCCTAGGTGGTGCCTTGCAGTAGAAAAGAATAATTCTCAGAGAATTGGCAAGCGATAATGGCCTCTCTCTTTCTGTGATAATTTGCTTCATCACCCTGAGATAAGAACCTTGTTGAATTTTAATGAAATGGAATAAAGTGATCTACTTGATAGGCAACAAGCTCATTACTTTTCACCACTGATTTTCTTCAGGGCTAACAGGTATTCAGTTGTTTGTAACCCATTGCTTATGTATAAATTTGTTCTTCACACAAGCTTTCTTTTTTGTATCACTTATGAAGACTTATGTAACTTTCCAGATAATATGAATGGCTATGCACAGTACAGAAACTTGACAATCCTACGCAACCTCACACATGTTAATTCTTGGCAGTTTGTCAATAGACATCCCAGGGCGAAGTTCTATTGAGCTTGCTGGCACTGTGATGCAGAAAGTGACTGCTTGAGGGTATTATGGAAGAGCCGTGCTTGGTTAAAACAGTTATTTATATTGTATATCTTTACACAAACACCTTATTGCACAAGTTAACACAAAGCAGTAAGAGGTCATATTTTGTGATATTGGAGCTCTGATTTTTATGATCTCTAGTGCTCTTCACCTTTCTGCCGGCTTCATTGATGTAGCAGAATATATTAACTAATGAGGTAACACTTGTAGTAATGACCTATATAAACACTTGAAAGACCACCCGGTGTTTGTGTCAGAATATTTTGAGACCTATTGTGTCCATTGATTAAAGTGTTGGACTTAGCGTCAGGATATATGGTTTCTGTTTCTGGCTCTTCCGAAGCCTGTGATATCTTAAGTTACTTGTGCTTCCATATTTTAAAATGGACATCTTTACTTGAAAGGAGGGTTGGGGAACCTACGGCCTGCGGGCTGGATCTGGCCCCTGCCTTACCTTCATCTGGACCATGGTGAGACTTAAGGTTGCCAGATGGTTTCAGGAAAAAATACCCCCCCAAAAAAGGACCCCGATAGTTGTTAAGCAAAACCCCCCAAAAAACCAGTGTGGCCCCTTTTAAAAAAAAAAAAAAAAAAAAAAAAAAGCATGGTGAGGCTTTTGGGCCCTAACAGGCTGCTGGCAGCCGCCCGCCATCTTTCCTCCCTGCACGTGGCAGGACAGCTCCCCCGTGGAACCTGGTAAAGATGAGGGTTGCCAGGCTGCCTCCATATTGAGCCCAACAGCCTGGGTTTTTCACCTCCTGGCCGGGAAAAAATCAGAAAGTACTGGACATTTTAGGTGTCTAGTATTTGCTGAATTTTTTTACCGGACAGGAGGCGAAATTACCGAACTGTCCGATTCAATACTGGACAACTGGCAACCCAAGTGAGACTCGGGGCTTCCCCCTTACCTCACCCAGCAGCTCAACAGCAAGTCTCTGACCCTTGGTGCCCTCTTGTCCCCCTCCTTCCCCAGGCTGGAGAACGAGGCGAGCCCTGATGCCCCAAATTGTGTGAGGGAGGGGAGGTGTTTTGTGTGGCACCCTGCCCCAACTGATTTTTCTGGGATCAGTGGCCCCCAGCTTTAAAAAGTATTATGAAAAACAACACTTTGGCAGTTTGGAATTGCAGCAGGCTTCATATTGATTGTCTTTTTTTTTTTTAATTGTATGATGTCATGTGAGTTCTAAGTTGCTAGCATTAAAAAAGTGTGTGCATGAGAGAGAAGACCTAACTTCAGCAGCACTTACTGGGAAAAACACAAAAAATTACGTGGCCTTTGCAAGGAGATATGAGAAATAGAAAAAAATGGGACCCTTTCAGCCTTGACAACGTGCATTTGAATGATCAACCAGCTGCTTATATGACTTCACTTTCTATAAAACCAGCAGACTTACCTGTCATTGCCCGGGTCCTTCGGGATAGGGGGCTGGTAGTGCGGGGGGTGCAAGAGTCAGGGTAGAGCTTTTGGGCTATGTGGAGGGCAGTGCAGGAGGCTGGGGGCCAGGCAGGTGTGAAAGGGTTGAAGATGAGTAGGGTTCAGGGAGGAGGGCCTCAACTGACATGGGCCCTTTTTCTCCCTGCCTGGTTGCCAGGAGCATCCCTTCCCCTCACCCTCCCCCCATCCCGGCACTGCAGCTAAGGGCCCAGGAGGAGGTAACAGATTTAGGAAAGGGATGTGCTGGCAGGAAGGAGGTACAGCCCCAGCCCTGTTGGCCACTCTCTTTGGTGGTGTGGCTGCTTCCAGTGGATAGCTCTCACGCGTGGGCTTGCAGCCCCCAGTGGCCATTCTCATCGCGTCCCTCCGAACAGCAGCCCCTCTCTTTTCATGTTATGGAAAACAGTCCTTTTCCCGGGGATTCCAGTTGTCCTGGCAAACCAAACCCTGACCTTCCTTTAAGTTAGGAGAAGAGGAAAATGCCTACCTAATTTGGTGGCCCTAGCTCTCACAGTTTAGGAAGAATTCTTGAACAGACTCACTCACAGATGCACTCTAAAATATGTATATAGATATGAGAGAAATTTAAAAAAAGATTGGCATAAAACGTTTTGTAACAGTAGTAAAAATTTCCTTTTTGCCACTTTGTAAAAACAAAAATTCAAAAGCATTTTGTGTAATTTTAAAGATTCATTAACCTAAACCATCTTATGTTAGAATAAACCTGTTTTGTTCTATTGGTGGTCAGTCTTATTTCAGGAAAGCTTTTATAAACAAAAAGTATGTTGTACATTTTTTTTATAGAGACAATGTTTTCTTGTCTTTCCACTCTTAACCACAAGTGCTAAAATTAATATCAGTTGTCTTTTTTTTTTTTTCCCCTTTGCAGTACGTTTCTCTACCTGAAATTCCTGGTTGTGTGGGCTCTAGTGTTGCTGGCAGATTTTGTCCTGGAGTTCAGGTTTGAATATCTGTGGCCTTTTTGGCTTTTCATCAGGAGTGTTTACGATTCATTCAGATACCAGGGTTTGGTAAGTATAACAGAAAACACCTGAAAACTCATTTTCTGGTTCTGATAGCAAATACCCCGTAACAGGGGAGAGTTCCAGGGCATATACATACAAGCAATTTGGCATGCTTTATTGATGATTGCTCTTGAAAGAAAAGATGGTCTAGCAGTTAGGACGCTAGCATAGGACTTGAGAGACCTGGATTCAAGTTTCTTCTTTGCCACAAACTTCCTGTTTGGCCGTGTGCAAATCATTTAGCCCCTCTGTGCCTCAATTTCCCAACTGTAAAATGGGAATAATAGTACTTTCCAGGGGGTACTGAAAGTATAAATGCACTAAAAAGATTGAGTCCCTCTGGTGTCATAGTAAGGAGGGTCATAAATGGGTTAGTTTGATTGTGTAGCTACTTTTTTTTTGTTTTGTACTTTCTCTCTGTCTCCTCCCTATAGCCTACCTGAAAATTAGCAAGTTTTGTAATTCTGCTGCAACTTCCTCAAATTGATTAATTTGTTATAGAAATCAGACTGCTATTTAAAAACAGAAAATAAATAGTGAAATCTACATTTTTTGTTTAAACAATCTGTGGTGTTCCTTTACATGTGTAATAAATGTGTTATTTAAAAATATGGGCCAGTGTTTTACAAAATGCCTTATGCAAGTAAGTGCCCAGTTCCAATGAATTCCAATAAGATTTGGGGACTCATTCCATGAAAAATCCTAGCTACAGTTCGTAATTGGACACTGTGCCTATTACTTAAGTTGGCTCAAAATTCAGGTTTTACTTTACTTGACCTTCCCCAACAGGAACAGTATAACAATAAGTAGGATTATAGCTGCAGTTACTAAAAATAAGTGATAGCAATCTACTAATAACACTTTCAACTATGAGTTAATAAGGGAAATAATTATAAAATACTGTGTTTTTATGTGAAGAAAAATTATGAAGATTTGTGGATTTTTTTCAGTGTGAGGATTATGTATTTTAAATATAGCCAAAAACTATTCTTTTAATGCAAATTGTTATTAAACATTGGTTAATCTGTATCTTAAAAATCTTAGGAATATAGTGCACCTTTTAAAATACCTACAGTGTCTGTTAAAGGGCAGTTATGCCTATGGAAAGAGAATATATTCCTTTAAATTATAATTTGGTATTTATAAATCACTTTATGGCTTTAACAGCTTTATTTCCCAAACTACTAATAGGGGGTTTTGGTGGTTCATGTGAGAGAAAAAGTCTTGCTGGCCATGCAGTTACAATCAAATAATTGCACACTTCAACTGTAATGAGCCACGAGGCAAAACCCAAATTTCTCCAACAATTCAGAATAGAAATGATCTCCTAATTCTGAATGCCCTGGAACACCGGAAGCATTATATCATATCGTATAGTAGTGGTCCATGTAGGCCCATGTCCTATCTAGTAATGAAAATAAGGAAAGTTTCTGCATTGCTGCTGTCGGTGATTTGGCTTTTGTGCTGAAGCATCAGGATTTATATCCTTATATATTTTTATCCCATTAATATAACCTGGATGTTGTCATCCATTTAAATACCTAATTCTTTTTTGTAAGTTTGCTATCACAGAATGGTATTGTTGACATCAAGAGGATAATTCTGAATCTGGTTCTGTTTGTATAAGTGGCTAATAATGGTTCTAACCAATACAACCAAATTACTCTGTTAGTTCGCCCCATTGTATAAATAATAGTAACTTTTTAATGTTGAAATAACCCTGATGACACCTACTCTGTACTTTATATTTAGCATATAAAGCAGTCGTTTCCTCTGGAATATAATTGAACCATTAAGATGCTGTCTTTTTTCCCTTTTCTCAGGCCTTTTCAGTATTTTTTGTTTGTGTAGCATTCACATCAAATATAATATGTCTGCTCTTCATCCCAATACAATGGCTATTTTTTGCTGCCAGCACGTATGTATGGGTACAGTATGTCTGGCACACAGGTAGGTCAACATTCTTTCAGCTACAACTTATTAGTTAAATATAAATCTTACCATTGCATAGCAAAATTCAGTAATATAGTTTATTTATTAAATCATCATCTTTCAACTAGAGTTGTGCCTTCCCTTTGTTTCATAGATCTATTTGATGTCCCTTTTTTATGGGAACTAATTAATTTAATTTAAAAATAACCTTAACTCAATGTCCTGTATTTGAGGTTTCTCTTTCACCCTTTTTTGTGAACAATGAGGCACCTTAACTAGTGGCACAAAAAGTGTAGCTATGGGGGGGTTCCCAGAACAGCCTAATCTAGCTATGTCTGACCTTGCTACAAAACTGTTTTAACTCAGGAAATTTGGAGCACAAATACAAAAAGAACTGGAGTTTTGTGAAACAATACTGTCACTATCTTTCTATTTACTGTAGATTAGAGTTGTTGTCACTGAGAGAGTAATGATGAAGCAAATGTATATTTCCCCCCTTATCAGAACATGATTTGTACCTTTTTATTTAAAAAATTATTTTAGCTAGCATCATTAATATTTGCTGGTTAATGCAATTGTCACACAAACGTGTGTTGCTGTCTCCAAATGGTTAAAGTAAAAAAGTCAGACTCCCAAAAATCATGACTGGTTTAAAAATCCTAAGACTATTTTAAAAATAAATGTTGTGTTTTTGTTTGGCTTCTAAACCTTAGAGTGCACTCAAGTTATGTTTTCAAAGTGTTTTCTACATCCACGAGGGCTAGAAACTTTTTTAAATGAAAGTGGAGATTTCACCTAATCATGTACCTCAAAAAGCTGGAGCTTTAAGAAAAACACGAAATATCACAAGACACCATAAAATCACAAGAGTTAGCAACTCTCCAGTGAGAGTTTCTTTACCTTCCTGCGGAGACCTCTTGCCAACAATCTAATCATTTGTAATAACAGCATGTGGGAGCCCAGTGGAAGACTGAGAACCCTTTGCTGCCCATATTTAATAACGGTTTAAACAACCCTAAAATAACTCTAGGATTTTTAAAAAACATTTAAAATGATTGCCCAAAGTTTTTCTTGATGTCACTTCTCAGGAGGTCCCTGTAGACTCTGCCCGTAGACTTAGAAACCCTAAAGCAGTAACTTAGTGTCTGCTTTCCCTACTGAGATCGTTTAAAATGTTCCAAAACTTGCACAGAATTAATCCATAAAACACGTGGGAGGTCAGTGGGAGTTCTGTTGTTCAATCAATTGCAGCAAAATAAATCATTAGCATTCTTACTGGTGATTGAGTCTGACCATTCATCAAATACTGCTGTATTCCCCATATCTGGATAACACGAGAGTAGCGGCTCTTCCATGCTGAAATGTAGCTGGAATGCCCTTCCCATTTAGCAGTGTGGGCAGAGAGAATGGTGACAGCTCCCTGGAGTTTCATGAACCCCAGGTTCAGACTCCATGCCCTGAAGTTGCATTCACGTAAATGGAAAGGCATGTAGTAAACTGCTGGGTGATATGGATGACTGACAAAGAACAAAACCTATGTAAGGTAACAGTTTCCAACTTAAATTGGCCTGTAGTATAATCATTACATATCACATGAATAACATTCACAAGCAGCAATTCTGTTCTCTACTAGATAAGGAAAGTTCTCTCCCTCCTAACTGCACGAATGAAGAGTAAAATGTGAGAGTAGTACAGAAGAAAGTCAGGATGGGCTCCCAATGCTCATCTATCTAAAATGTATGTCAAGGAGACTGTTGGCTGCATTTGGGGAACAAACTTGGTCTGTTGGGTAACAAGTGTTATACTTACCCATAGGGATGTTACATTTAAATTAATTAACTAATTAAATAGTCAATGGGATTTCCATCAACTATTCAATTAGTCTAGGACGTCTCTGCCTTCGAACTGTAGCAAGACCCTGCCGGGAGTGCTGGGCTTCCTTGTACATTTGTGGGGATCTTGTACATTTCAAAAAGAAACCCCTTAGGGAACATGGGAACAGTGGGGGACCTCTCTGGCCCTGCGCTCCCTGCAGCGCCTCAGCCTTTGAAATATACCAGAGCCCTGGTGGGGCTCTTGCATATTTCAAAAGGAATCCCCTCAGGGAGTGTGGGGCCAGCAGGGAGTCCCCTCTCTCTGATAGAGGCAGCAAGGGGTGGGGAAAGCAACTAGTCGCATCACTAGTTGACTGTCCTGATAAGCTTCTGCTTAGCAGATAGTCAACTAGTTGACTAGTCTCTTACATCCCTGCTTAACCACTCATGTCTTTTCAGTTATCACATTTGCTCACATGCCAGTACTTTAGCCATATTCACTTCAGGCACTAAGACCATGGTATCCAACCAGTTCTGAATCAGTAGCCCCTGTAGTGGCTACTGCTATAGCAAACTAGCCATATTAAACTAGCCAAATAACCATTGTTCAAGCCAACTAGCCACATTCAATGGGCCAAATAGCCACAGGTGGCTAGCATGTTTTAGACACCATGTCACTAAGAGATACCTAAATGGGTATTACTAGTTCAGTCTAATGTACTAATAACCTTTCCTTGATACAAAGATCATAAACTGTAACATTGCCACAAAGTTTTGCAGTGTTTCTCATTTGGCTTCACCCATATTTTAGATGCCTAATGAGATATTTCTCTGTCTTCTGCTTTATTTTTCTGAGATATCTGGCAGTTGAGTCTAGATGATAACACAGAGCTTTAGAGCTAAACTTTTAATTAAAACATCTTTAGGGTTTGGTTTGGTTTGGTTTTGTTTTGCAAGAGCTAGTCTTCATTTAATTATAGATATACATCTGACTTGACTAACTTCCACTTATTTGAGTCTTCTAAAAGAACAACTTAAAAGTATTTGCTGCTTTTAATGAGTTGCTGATGCTTGTCTTTGTCTTTTCTCCATAGAGAGAGGTGTTTGTTTGCCAACAGTATCGCTGTGGATACTTTTTGTTTATATAGAAGCAGCAATTAGATTTAAAGATCTCAAAAACTTTCATGTGGATCTTTGTCGTCCTTTTGCTGCACACTGGTAAGTGTTCCTTCCCTTCTCTTATTTTTATTGAATTTTATATTATAACACAATATTAATAAAACCAGCTAAATGTCACAGCAAAAATTACCATCGAGACGGAAAAAAAACCTTCCATCACATTAACGTTGGCAGAGAAATAAAATAGAGATGACATTAAAAGGCAATAAAAATAGAGCAGAAGCAGATGCAGGAAATAGGGGACTGGATTCATACTAGGACTTCAACACCTAACTGCCATTTTAGACACCTGAATCTCAGAATCAGGTCCCATTGGATTCACAAAGACCCCGCTCAGCTGCCACTGAAACTTGTAGACATCTTAACTGTCTCAACACCTAATTTTTTTTTCAATAAAAGCTATGCTTCTTCTGCCTCTCGATATGTGCACTGAAGCCCTACTCCACACATCAGAGTGCCTAATCTTCAGTGCCGTGTGAGAAACAGGACAAAGTTAGATATTTGGCAGCTGATTTGTCCCTGGGGCCCAATCCAGTAGGTGTGCTCAGGGTAGAAAAGAAAGGGAGGGGAGAGAGCACCAGAAGACCCTACTCTTATTAGTAAACTTGTTGTCATTGTACACATTCAGGGTAAAATTTGTCTCCCCATTAGCAGCCATTAAACATTCTAGATATAATGTGGGATGAAATATTATCCTAGTGCACCCAGCTCATTTGGAGACGGTTGGCTTGTGAGATGCAAAGAATTACTGTGACAGTGCCATCTATTTTATTCATAAACTGTTGTCCAATTAGGCCAGTTCTTGATACAGTGCTCCAAATCGTTCACTTCTGAGTTCTATCACACACCTTGCGGTAGAGTAAGCTTGGTTCCTACCACTTTTTCAAGAGCAGCTGCTGCAAAGTGGTTGTTATGGAAGTATTTGATATTTCAGCAACATTAGCCTTATTTCTGGAACACTGAAGTCTTTGTCTAGGAGGTGCATCAAATGAGCACTGCAACCATATATTATTATGCCTTGATTTTAGCAAAAGCTTTTGATATGGTCTCTCACAATATTCTTGCCAGCAAGTGAAGGAAGTATTGTTTGGATAAATGAACTGTAAGGTGGATAGAAAGCTGGCTAGATTGTTGGGCTCGATGAGTAGCAATCAACGGCTCAGTGTCTGATTAGTGGTCCGTTTCAAGCAGTGCCCCAAGGATAAGTTCTAAGGCTGGTTTTGTTCGACATCTTTATTATTGACCTGGCTGAGGGGATGGATGGCACCCTCAGCAAGGCTGCGGATGACAGTAAGCTGGGGGGAGAGGTAGATTCATTGGAAGGTAGGGACAGAGTCCAGTGTGACCCAGACAAATTGCAGGATTGGGCCAAAAGAAATCTGAGGTTCAACAAGGACAAGTGCAGAGTCCTGCACTTGGGACAGAAGAATCCCAGGCATTGTTACAGGCTGGGGACCGACTGGCTAAGTAGCAATTCAGCAGAAAAAGACTTGGGGATAACAGTGGGTGAGAAGCAGGATATGAGTCAACAATGTGCCCTTGTAGCTAAGAAGGCTAATGGCATATTAGGGTGCACTAGGAGAAGCATTTCCAGCAGGTCTAGAGAAGTTATTCCCTTTTATTCAGCACTGGTGAGGCCACATCTGAAGTATTGCAGCCATTTCTAGGCCCCCCAGTACAAAAAGGATGTGGGTACATTGGAGAGGGTTCAGTGGAGGGCAACCAAAAGGATTAGGGGGCTGGAGCACATGACCTACTAGGAGAGGCTGAGGGATTTGGGCTTATTTAGTCTGCAAAAGAGAAGAGTGAGGGGGGATTTGATAGCAGCCTTCAACTTCCTGAAGGGAGGTTCCAAAGAGGCTGGAGAGAGGCTGTTCTCAGTGGTGATGGATGGCAGAACAAGGAACAATGGGGGAGTTACAGTGGGGGAGGTCTAGTTTGGATATTAGGAAAAATTATCTGGGGAGTGGGGGAGGTGAAGCACTGGAGTGGGTTACCTAGGGAGGTGGTGGAATCTGCATCCCTAGAGGTTTTTAAGTCCCAGCTTGACCAAGGCCTGGGCTGGGATGGTTTAGTTAGGGTTATTCCTGCTTTGGGCAGGGGACTGGACTCGAAGACTTCCTACAGGTCTCTTCCAGCCCTATGATTCTATGATTATTAGCTTAGGACTCTTCTCTCTCTTCTAAACTTATTCTCATCTTGGAAACATTTGTAGCATTGTCGGTGACCAAGCTGCATACTAGACACTTGAATGTTTTTTCCACGGTTCGTTATAACTTTTACTGCTACTTCTTGTAGGTATTCTGTTGTGTGTGCATTTCCTGAAGTATCAGTTGTTTCTGTAAGGAAGACAGTCCCTTCTCCTGTGGTCACACACACATACAACAGGGTCATTGCAGACATTGCTTCACCCATCAAGACCCAGGTTAGCAATTTTGCCCTCTAGACTAGTGTTTCTCAAATTGGGCCACGGCTCCACATTGGGAAAGCTGCTAATGGGCTACTCCAGTGTGTTTACTTAACGGCTCCATAGCCACGGAGCCTTGCGCCTCCCACTGGCCACAGTTTGCCATTTGTAGCCAAGGGGAGCCATGGGAAGCAGCATAGCCCAGGCCAACCCTTCCCACTGCTACAAGGCTCCGTAGCTGCAGAGCCATTAAGTAAATCAGGGGTGGCTAACCAGTTAGACACGAAGAGCCAAAAGAGCTGTGAATAGTAGTGCAAAGAGCCAGGCATCCCCAGCCCCCGCAATCCAATGCCCATCCCCAGCCCCCACAATCCAATGCCCTCCCCTAGAGCCAGGCATCCCCAGGCCCCTCCCGTTCTAACCCAATGCCTGGGTCTCACTGGAGCTGCCACCGCACAGCCACACACTTCTCCCTCTCGGAACTGGGGCACACGCACAAAGCAGGCATGTGGCTCCGAACAAGCCGTAACCCTGAGAGCCACAGGTTGGCCACCCCTGAAGTAAACAAACCATAGTGGCCTGTTAGCAGCTTTCCCAGTGTGGGGCTGCAGCCCGCTTTGAGAAACACTGGTCTAGACTTTTTGCACATAGCTCAATTTCTCTTACACACGCTTTATCCAGCGATTTGCCTATGACATCTGGTCTGTTGGGTGGACTGTATCCTGGTATTAATGACTGAACCATGTTCATCACAACTACTTAAAAATGATAGTACCATAGAGTAACAATTATATTTGTTTGCTCAAACATGAGAATTCAAGAACAGTCCAGAAGGAAGACAGGCAGTCCTTAAGGAAGAAGTATGAAATAAAAGATTACCAACCTGAAGATCCTACATGTTCAGATAGGGTTGACAGATGGTTTAACCAAAAATACTGAACATGCCTCCCCCCTTTCCCTCCCTCAAAAAAAAAACACCAGGGAAAAAATTCTGTTGAAGTGGAGGGGAAGAGGGAGAAACCAAAGTTGTTGAGCAAAAAAAAAAGGACTCTGAGTTAAGGAAAAAAATTTAAAAATAAAACAACATTAAAACATCATAGCCCCTTTCAGAGTGCATGCAGAGTCAGAATAGGGGACTGGTGTTGAGCACTAAGACCCAGGGAAGGCATTGCTTCCCCTTAGGCTTTAGGCTTTTTGCTGGTGGCCATTTTGTTTTCTTGATCAAGCCAGAATGCAGCTTCCCTGCGGAACTAGGTAAGCTGGGCAGGGGGAGGCTGGGGGTTGGGACCAGTTGCCGGGTGTGTTGTAGGGTTTCCAGGTGTCTGCTTTTTTCGCCTCCAGGCCGAGAAAATATCAGAAAATACCCGACATTTTAGGTGTCTGGTATTTTCTGAAATTTTTACCAGACAGGAAGCGAAAATACTGGACTGTCCGGGTCAATACTGGACACCTGGCAACCCTACCCACAGGTAAAAGAACGTCATTAAAATATTCCCAAACTGGGTCTCTTTTACAGAATGCTGCCACTATAGGTTTTCTCTTCTACTGAGAGAATGGCATGGTAGATCTCAAATCAATGAAGGCCATACTCAGAGTCAAGACTTCTGGAATATGCTGCTCAAATAGATTCACTTTTGTTTCTACTGCCTGTCCCTTCTTTCTCACATTTATCTCCAGACTTCTCCTTGTCCAGATTTATTCTGCCTCCAATAATCTTTTGTTCATTGAGCTTTTTAAAACTTTTCATTTTTAGAGAGAGGTAAGGGATTGACTCTGCGTATACAAATTTGCAGAGAGACAATAGGAGTTGAGACCTGTAATTTCTCACCTCTATATATTATTTATTTAAAAATATTTTTTGCTGTTAACAAGCATGTTATCACTGGAGACGCAAATCCACAGTTTGAGAACTGTGGAACTAAGCATCTCTGATAGTATCTTCTAGACTGAACAGTGAGTCCTACTGATGGATGAAAGGTTTAACCTAAATAAACCATTGGAACCCCTTAAGATTGGGTCTCTAATCCACAAACTGTTGGAACTCCTTTACAAAACTTTTCTTAAACACTGCATGAATATATTGTCTCATACTATAGAATTATAATTTATAATCCATGATGAGATACATTACTGCTCAAAGGTATCTTAATTAAATAAAATAATAAATTTTTAATTTTTTTAACCATCCTGGTCAATGGTGTGATCTGCTAGCATTCTGTATTACTCAAATTCATATTAGCTAATAATAATATTTAGGTCCTATAGGCTATACCTCAATGATATGTAAGTAGTAGTGTCTCCATTTTACTGATGTGTGCACTGAGGTGTGAAATATTATATATCTGATTAACTCAGTAACATGATCAGAAAGCAGTTAATAAGTGTCTTCTTTCTAGTATTGGCTATCCTGTTGTGACTTTGGGCTTTGGCTTCAAAAGTTACGTCAGCTATAAAATGCGATTAAGAAAACAAAAAGAAGTGCAGAAAGAGAATGAATTTTACATGCAGCTTCTCCAGCAAGCTCTACCCCCAGAACAACAGATGTTACAAAGGCAAGAAAGAGAGGCAGAAGAAGGTAGGTTTTACTGTCTAATTGTCATTTTGCTGCCATCATCTGTAATTAAAAGAAATAATGCCTGACTCCATTGATAGTGGCTATGAAGCATAACAGAGTTTCTAACCACCAGGAATAACCATCATGCTGAAATACATTTCCTGGGCTATCTAACTGCTGCAGTACAATGGAGATCATTTAGTACAGTACACATACTGTTATGGTTGCCAGATGGTCGAAACAAAAATACTGAACACCCCCCTCCAAAAAAAACCCTGGGAAAAAATTCTGTTGGGGGGGGGGGGAAAGGTTGCAGGGGGAGGCGGGGGTGACCAAAGTTGTTGAGCCAAAAAAAAAAAATGACTCCAAGACTTAAGGGGAAAAAAAAAATTAAAATAAACCAGCATGTCCCCTTTCCCTTTATGAGTGAGTGCAGGTATAGGAACAGGGGAAAGGTTGAGCACTAAGACCCAGGGGAGTCATTGCTTCCCCTTGGTCATTTTGCCGGCAGCCTTGCAGAACCAGGTAATCTTGGGGACTGGGAGTGTTGGGGGTGGGTGGAGCTTGGTGGGGCAGGGGGAGGCTGGACACTGAGTATTTGTAGGGTTGCCAGGTGCCTGGCATTTCCGCCTCCTGGTCAGGGGGGAAAAAATCAGAAAGTACCGGACATCTTAGGTCCTTGGGCAAGGTGAAGGGGGACTGGCTCCATGATCATGGAAGGGGCAGGGTGAGGTCAGCCAGCTCTCAGCACTGCCGGGAGCACACCATGCCAGCCTCTCCCCCCTCACCCCGCCCCCTTCCAGTCCTCAGAGCCATACAGAGCTCATTGTGCAATGCTCCGGCCCTTTTCCTAACTAAAGATTAAAATCTTGTCCCCTTTTTAAAAACAAGACATTAGATTTCAGATTCTTGTCTGACTTTTTTTTTTTAACCTAGCATCATTACTTGAAGTAATCAGTAATATTGGGTGGGGGGAGAAAATCTTTCTGGTTTTGATAGCACTTGTGAGTAATTAATTTACAGTTTCCCCTGTTGATTTCACGCAGTAACAAGGTGGGAAATTCCTTTACAATTATGCATCTGATGAAGTGGGTCTTTGCCCACGAAAGCTTATGCTCCAATAAACCTATTAGTCTATAAGATGCCACAGGGCTGCTTGTTTAAAATTATAAACATTTTAGAAAGCCATACAAAATGAAGGAGGGTGGACTTGGGGGCATTAGAATTAAAAGCAGCTTTATGTAGCACAGGTCTTTTAAAATTGATTAGATTTCAAGATAATTGTTTCTCTAAATCTAGCTAGCCTCTTAACTTTCAACAGTTTATTAGCAACTTTTATAATCTAGTCAGTTAGTAGTATTCTTTACACTTTAGGGCAGGTATCTACAACTAAACTAGCTTTTTTAGAATTGTGTTTTGTATCCAAAAATTATTAAGTTTGTTAAATTAAGCTTTTAAATATCTAAGTATGTTTGATGTGCTTTTTTCCTCAAAATATAACCTTGATGGTGGTTTTCACTAAAAACGATTGACGTTTGCTTAATGATTTGTTTGTTTTTATGTTTGTTTAAAACTGGTTATACAGTTATTAAATCATTCTGTTCTGTGGCTTTAACTGTCTCGGTTTCTTGCTATTGCAGCAGCCAAAGGATTATCTGATATGGATTCTTCAGTACTTTTACAGCACAATGGAGGCATTCCAGCCAATAAAAAATTATCCACAACCTTGCCGGAGCTAGAATATAGAGAAAAGGGGAAAGAAAAGGACAAGGATGCCAAGAAACACAACCTTGGAATAAATAACAATATTTTACAACCAGTAGACTCTAAAATACAAGAAATTGAATATATGGAAAACCATATCAATAGTAAAAGATTAAATAATGATCTTGTTGGAAGTACAGAAAACCTCTTAAAAGAGGACTCATGCACTGCCTCATCCAAAAATTACAAAAATGCCAGTGGAGTTGTGAACTCCTCGCCTCGCAGTCATAGTGCAACTAATGGGAGCATCCCTTCCTCATCTACTAAAAATGAGAAAAAACAGAAATGCACTAGCAAGAGCCCAAGCACACACAAGGACTTAATGGAAAACTGTATTCCTAATAACCAGCTAAGCAAACCAGATGCACTGGTAAGGTAAGTTTGCTATGTTCATTGCCTAACAACTTCTTTCTCTCATTATGCTTGTTTTACAGTATATTAGAAACCTTTTTTAGGAAACCATTAATAAATCAATTTATGTCTTCATTAGAAAATCAGCATAGCCTAGTGATTAGAAAAAATGGGCTGAGAGGTAGGTATCTTGTTTCAGTTGCTAACTCTTGTGGATTTCCTGTGTGATATAAGCAAATCACTTTACAGCACCATGCCTCAGTTTACTCCTCTGTAAAATGGGTATATACGTACCTACCTCACAGGGTTGTTGTGAGGCATAATAAAGTGTTTTAACAATCCTTTGATTAAAGGCTCTAGAGAGGTACAAAATAACATAATTACAGCTTTATTGAACATCGGTCTCTATGCCGTTTACTTCTCCAGGATAGAAAAGGTAGTATAATTTGAACTTGAGAAGTCTAGTAGGAAATGCTTGGGGGTTTTTTTTTTTCTTTTAATCTTTAGTTCACAGGTATGAATACAAGTCGTGAGCTGTTACATTCTTTTGATAGTGTATTCACACTCCACCTGCAATTATGTTTTACCCTGTTGGTCTGAATACAGTGCACACATTTATTTTCACTGCATTATGCACTCTAATGATCTGAAAAGTCACATGTCCTTATGGTTGCTAATGTGAGGGTTAAATAAAGATATAGTTCTGGTAAGCTGTTGGGTTCTTAACTGTGCCGTCAGTTGGGGTAGAAACGAGAAGTTGCAAACTTCTCATAGAAATGAACACGATTGTCTCAAATTCCTTGCCCAAAGAGGAAAAATAGTTCTTCAGCAGTTAACATTGTACAGTCTGGTGGTGGTATTTTCTACTGGAATAGTTCTGTGTTCTTTTCAAGAATGTGAATAGTAAAGTGCAAATACTGTTTTTGATCAGAGTTTCTTTTATTACCTACCCAGCAGTAAAAGCTAGCAGAACTGAAGTTTGTGTTTTGCCCATGTCTGTTTTCACTGATGTTTCCTGTCTCATTTCCCCAGACTAATAGTCAGGAGGCAGTAACTGAATCTAGCCATACTACAGGGGTTCTTTATTTGTGTTTCTTAACTCCAGTTTTCAATCAGATAACATCTCTCTGGAAGTTGTCAATATGGAAAAGTAGTATCAGAAAAGCATTTAGTATGTATTTAGTTGAGTGGGCTTGTGCCCACAAAAGCTCATGATACCACCAACATGTTTTGTTAGTCTTTAAGGTGCTACAGAACTATTGTTTTTTAGTTTTTAATGCTATTTAACAGCTGGAATAAGGAAAGACAACAAGTGCTTTGCAAACCACTGGTGATTCATGGAGTACAGTTCAGGAATCATTGCTATAAAACATAATGGAAAAGGTTAAGGTTAAAAAAGGTGAACTGCTGCAGTTGGATCCCACTGCTACACACACACACTACCTATTTGATATTAACTGTCAGAGAATCATGTTGTTGCTATGTTTGCAGGCATATCGTCAATTACTTCAGTTGCACTATTTATCAGAACCCTTTTAGGAAAAGAAAACAGCAAGAGGTGATATCCTGCTATTGAACAATAAAGACCTCCTTCCTTTTAAAAATATATTAAAATAAAAAGACCAAAACCTGCTATAAAGATAAGACCTGCTGCAAACTCTTCACATAGTATGTGTAAGCACTGAGGCCTAAAATAAATTAAGCCAAAACAAGCAGAAAGCAGCAAATTTGGTATCATGTAGAAGGCAAAAGAGTTGTGACTCTTCTTCTAACACTGAATGCCTTATGGTAAAGGATTAGTACCAGAATACCCTCTCTCTCTGGCTTCTGTGGAAAATTCCTCTAAATATCTTATTGCTGCTGCTTTGTTAACAAACAGAAAATCTAAGTTCTTTGTTCAAGCTCTGTGTGCCACTGCAGATCCATCTGAAGGAAAGAAAACTGCATGTAATTAGGATGTGATACAGACCTGTTAGAATAAGTCTGTCGTTCCGTTATACCTCGTCCACTCCCCTTTCCAATCTCACTGTTAGCATCTCTTTTTTTCTGTTCCGTAGTGTTGCATGCTTACTGGTCTAACTTCAGCAAGTCCTTGTTGGGTAATTTAATTGGCAAGTCACACTCACATTTTCCCTGCGGGAACCTTTAGGTAATTGGAATTCTGACTCTAGTTTGTCTCTGAAGATTCACAGTATGCAGATACAATTACTTCCATGAAAATACCCTTTTCTCTTTTGATAATGATTATACCCACTAATTGGCATACCTTCTGCCAATTCATGTGGCTTCCTTTTCTTTCCTTTTTCCTTTTTCTTTTCTCTTGAAATAGATCATTTTTCACGTGTAGTATCTGCAGAATAACTGCATGAAGTAAACAAGGTAGACGCTAGCTAACCTGACCTGTGAACCAAATTCAGTCCTGGACCACGTTTACATTATGGCCTGCCAACCAGTTATGAAAGTGTTTCTCTGTATGTGTCCATGATGTGGGACCAGATTTAAGATCCAAAATATTTTGCTATGTTTGAATATATACTGAGACACACATTTACTGGGCCACATAAGTTAAGTTAGTGTCACAGTGATTTCAAGATTTTAAAATACTAGAAATTGTCTGATGTTGCTTGGTAGTATTTATTACCAATATAAATAACTGGAAGAGTGGATTGAGTGTTGTCCCTTTTAGACTATTGATCTGCGTGTAACTCTTGAGTTTACATCGAGTCTCTGATAATGCGTGTCTTTAAATGCATGCAAAAAACCCTTTGTTTTGGGGAAAAAATTCTATGTGGATGGATAGTTTAATTTAAATTAAACACAAGATGTTTATTTCGCTTGTCAGTGCCCCTGTTCCTATATCGTAAATCATTTATTCATTGTTTTCTCCATTTTTATGTGGCAGTAACTATTGAACTTCTAACTTATGTGTGATTCTAATCTAAAAAGCAGCTATAAAAAAGTGTGAGGATCTGTATTTGATCAGCAGTCATTCAGACAAACCTGTCCAGGTTTCAAATAAAAGGATGCTTTTCACAACTTTCAAACTCACCCTGGGATCTCTAAGCCAAGCTGTGTTCTTGTTTGTTCATAAACACGGCCCTAAACTAATTGACCAGTATTAGATGTAGTTAAAGTGCCCTTATAGTGACTATTGAACTGAGATTTCTGGTGATTATTTAGAGAAAATAATTCTGAATCCCTACACTGCCATTTATAGACTTACAATCTGGGTAAAACAGCTAATCACTGTGTGCTCTCTAGTATTTTCTCAAAGTTGATATTGCATAGTATGCTACAGTATTTAAAACGGCAATATTAACTCATTTTTTTAGTAGCTTAATATGTTTATGCTAGTTACCCCCTTTCTAAAGCCAGGGTGTTTTTCCTCAATGGCATCTTAAGTTAGTAAAAAGAGAGCAGGAAAAGCAGTTACTAAATTTGGAAGCTTTTTTCCTTATCTCATTGAAATAATGTTTGTCAGTCATATGTTGATATGGAACTAAAAGTTTCACTTTTAATATGTCGCTGTCCATGTTTGTGTGTCCTTGCATTCTCTGGGAATGTTAGCTAACTTGTTCTGAAAACTGCCAAGAATAACTAGTGGATTTGTTAACACTTCGGTTCTTGTGTCCAAAGAAACAATTAGATTTCTAGTAGTTCACTTTGGTAGATAAGTGAAGTTTGCTGGATAACGGTTAACCATTCCTAGGAGCAGCATCCCGCAGGTGGAGGGCTGCTCCAGCCCCATGCAGCGGGCAGCCAAAGCTGAGAGTCAGTCCCAGCAGCAACCCTCTGTATGGGGGCCAGAAGTTGGCAGCCCCACAGGCTGAGGGCTGCTCCAACTGTGCTGGAGTGGCCCCGCCCCCGGGGTCCTGCTCATTCGGCTAACCCATTAAACATTAGGATAACCTAACAGTTAACTGATTTATTGGGATTTTACATTCCTAAAGTGCACCACAGCTCAAAGCCAAGTAACTGAAATGTAGAACCTAATGGTCATCTTTCTAAAATGATGGTTTTTATTTTGTCACAAGGAAGGTTTTCACCTTTAATTTATATATATGAAATGTACTGTACAAGACTACAGAGATGGTAGCCTTCACTGTCACTCATTTTGTATTTGTACTTTTCTGAATGGGAGTTATATTTGATCCCTTTTCTTAAAAATGTGTCTTTTTAGGTGTTGCAGTTAACAGTTGCTTTGGCTAACAAAAAGGGAGTGGTTGTGCTCTGCTTGGTGACAGTAGTGGGATTCTGGGGTTTAATCCTAGCACTGGCATTTGGCGGCTCTGCAACCCACACCTCTGTCTGCCTCCATCAGTCAAGTGGAAATATTCCCAATCTCTTGACAATGTTGTCAGTAGGACTGCCAACCCTCTAAGTTGGACCAGAACTCGCAGTTCAAAAAACTTTGGTGAACTCTGATCAGCACCGCGGGTGCAGTGGGGCTCAGGTAGGCTCCCTGCAGTTCTTGGAAGCAGCTAGTGTGTCCCTCTGACTCGTAGGCACAGGAGTGGCCAGAAGGCTCTGCATACTGCCCCCTCTTCAAGCGGCCTTTCTGCCACTCCCATTGGCCAGGAACCGTGACCAATGGGGAGCTGCAGGAGTAGCGCCTGCAGGCAAGGGCAGCACACAGAGCCTCCTGGGCGCACCTGCACCTAAGTGCCTGCTTCTGGGAGCCACCTGAGGTATGAACTGCTCAGAGCCTGTATCCTAACCCTCCATCCCAGCCTTGAGCCCTCTCCCACATTCCATTCACTTCCAGAGCCCATAACCCCACCTGCACCCAAACTCTCTGCCCCAGCCCAGAGCCCCTTATGCACTCCAAACCTCTATCCCCACCCCCACACCAGATCCCACCCCCCCCCAGCTGTAACCCTCACCCCCCACAGCTCAACTTCCTGCCCCAGCCTGGAGCTCCTATCTGTACCCCAAACTTTCATCCCTGGCCTCCACCTCAGAGCCTGCACTCCCAGCAAGAGTCCGCACCCCTGCCGCAGCCTGGTGCAAATGAGTGACTGAAGGTGGGGGAGAGCAAGTGGCAAAGGGCGGGGGCAGAGCCTTGGAGAAGGGGTGGGGCAGAGACTGAGAAGTGTGTGTAGTCTTCTGCGATCAGAAAGCTGGCAATCTTCATTGTGGTGTTTGTAAAATCACTTACGATTTTTGTAGGGTTTTCACAGCAACTTTCATCCAAACTGTTCATTTTACATTGTTACATTCATCAGGCCAATGGGGAGAGGGACTCTGGCGCCCTTTCCGTTTCGTAGAATTAGATAATTTCCTAATGGCTACCAGAGCAAGCTAGTTTAGCATTCTGTTTCAACTCTGTATCCATGCTAGGGGACAGGCTGATTTTCTTTCCATTTGTGGGCTTGAACTTTGTTACAAGTACAAATCATGATCATAACTAAATCCTTCGTTCCTTTGTAGTACAAAAAATACCAGAAGGCGGCTTTTGCCACAGCAAGATGCCTCTTTGTAACGATCACAACTTGCTGCTAGTTATTTGCATGCAAAAAGAGAGCATCTAAAAGCATGGCTTAGCAATAGTGTTCACGTGCACTGAAGTGCTGTCTTCTGGCTTATGCAGTATTGAATCTAGAAAACCAGTCTAACCCTTTCATGCATTATCCTCTAGGAGTATCTTTTGAACTCTTCAGGTTACTGGGCTACTACATTTGTGCATAGGGAAATATTTGTGGAGCAGGGCCTGGCTTATGTCCTTCCTCCCTGCTCTCACAAGATGTGGGGTTGCCCTCTGAGCAAAGCCTGAAGGTTTTAAGGTAAATATAGTTTCCTGTATTTTAGCTCTAGTTGTTTTCCATTGTCTATAGTGCTACTAATGTCCCCAGAGCTCCCAAACCTGTAGGGAAACATTTTAACCTGCCTGGGCACTTATTAATGGATTTAAAGTAGCTATTCTTTTGTAAAGGATTTTCACCAGCCAAATATAGCAAGAAAGTGGGGAATTAATAAACATCTGCAAACTGGACACTGTTTCCATGGGCTTGAACAAAGACATTAACTGAATGTCACATTATAAAGCCAGACTGTATCTAACACCTCATTTTTACATCAGAATCTAAGTACAGGACTCTTCCTGTCCACTTAATTAGCCCAATTAGCACCGTTACAGTTAGCAGGTACATTCCCTCTTCTTTTTCTGTATAATTTCTGGGTTCCTGTTATCCCTCTCCAGCTCATCTGAGGAAGTAGGTTTTTCCCACAAAAGCCCAGGATACTAATATATTGCTGTTAAAACTTCTAATAATGCCATGGGTAGAAGAAGAGAGCTATCACTTCTCTCTCTCTCTCTTTCTTTTAATGAAACTGATATTGGAGTGGAACTTTCACTTATAAATTATAATACAGATTCTCAGTTGTGAAGAAATCCTGAAGGAACACTCTACTTCAGACTAGAAACCTCAATTTGACAAACGGCTGTACAAAAAGACTTTAGGTTTGGGGAAACAGATGGGTTCAGTACAAATAGGATGCTCTGTGTTAGAACAGAAATAGAATTCTTCCACATGTAGAGAAGACAAATATGGGAATTATTATAGTTACAGTTGTGTGAGTTCAGACAAGGGCAAAAAAATGGAGGGATAGGAGGGAGTAGATTGATGGGAAGGCTTTTTCCACTTATTATTATTTTAAATAGAAAGTATGGCTCTGAAGTGTTGTCAATTTTGAATACTTGATCATTGGCACTTACTCTGGATTTGTCAGTCTCAGAGTTGCATAATGAAGCTTACGATTTTTCTTTTTGATGTTTCTCCCAGGTACGGTGTTTGCACTGTGCGCGTGTACCATTTGGGAAAGAATGATGAATTATTAGACTGTTCCATATCAAGAAATCTGACAGATTCTTGACACGATTTCAATCTTTTGGCTGACATGCAAACAGATTTTTTTAACTGTGTTGTATTCGCTTATAAATTTTCCGTTCAAATATGTCATGAAAAAAATCCATGTAACAGTTCAAAGATGGCTAGGTAATAAATTTCACTTTGGAGTTCATTTGATATGTAATCCCTTAGCCTGGCTGACTTGAAGAGGATTTTTTAATTAAAGGTATTCCTAGCATCCTTTTATATAATTTCTTTGAAGCTCTTTCTGCCAAACCATTTCTTAGGGTTAGTGCAGCCCTTGGGCTATTCAAAAACAGAACAATTCTTTTGAATTGCTGGCAACTTACAGCAACTCTGTTTAGAACTAAAGGTAAGTCAGAACTAAGGTTTCTATCTCTGTTCTTTCTAGAACTTTTTGATATATGGAAAATGCTTAAAGAAACAACCTGTGACGACATATTATTTTAAGTGGGAGGACCTTCAACTTATTTTCACATTGGTTGTTTTAAAGTGATATCATTATGGAAGACGGGTTAGGCAAAAAAAGGAATCAAGCAAAAAGTCTCATAAAGTTACAAGAAGAGCATTTCAGAGTATGTAATTGAGTCTTTTCTTTTTGAGGACTTTATTTTTGCATAGTGTTAATTAGTGTAGGATGCCCAGGTGCTTGGAGCTGTCAGTAATGTGTAAAACCAAGTAAATTAAGCAACAAGGGATTTTATGCACACAATGGATATAAATATCTAGGAGAATTTGCCTCAAACTGAGTTATTTTTCAGATAATTTGAAATAAGTATGGAAAGATATCCAGTCTTGAGGTGATGGGCTGATAAACTGCCTTATAAGTGGGGATCAAGAAATTGTGCCTTGCAGGATTGGGCCTTGGATGGCCAATTTGTAATTAAGCCATTATTTTAAAAGTAATTCTGTTTCAAGATGATTTGTTGCTTGTACAACAACAAAAGAGAAACAGTGTCCTAGAATTCATTTTTCCCCCTTTATTTCCTAGTTTACTGGGAAAACACAGTATAAAGTACAGGAGTCCTAAGCAGAAACTAGTCTAGTAGCGAAAATAATGCTGCCTTATTGGGTCATTCAACATTGTAACAAATAGTACAAAGTACTTTGGGGGATAGAGTCAGAGCACCAGTCACACTTCTAACCGCAAACATACCTCTCTGGTTCACCTTGATAATGTGTTTTATTTGGGGGAGAAGGCAGCAGAGGGAGAGTTTTTAAAATCTTGTATTCCCCTGAAAATTATTTATTTCCTGTGGGCGTAGGGAAGAACTTTATATAGCAGCATTCTACATGAGAAAATTTTGAGTAGACTAGGGATGTAAAATAATTTAAAATGTAACCGTGTAACCCCAACAGATCCTAGTAGTTACACTCGCGGCAGGCTCTGCAGCATATAGCTTATATATAAACTTTAAAGCTTAAGCTTAATACTGCAAAGCCTGCAGCAAATGCTCCCGGGGTGGAGGTGGCAGCCCCTGCCGACCCCGCTCTCAGGAAGCAGCCAGCCTGTAACCTGGATGGGCCCAATAATGTAGGGAAAACAAGAAGGTTCTGGTAGCTAAATATGCAGCTGATAATTTTAAAAAAATCGTCAAATGTAAATGTTCTTTTTCTATCCAAGTGGGTTTTAATATTTCAGAAAATGAGATATCCAGGTTTTAATTGTACATTTTAGATGCTATGGTGTCTGCTATACAGGTTATTTTCTCTATAAATTGTATTGAGAGCTTTCTTAGTGCTTAAAACTAGAGCTGAGGTTACCATTAAATGCAACGTAATGAAAAGAGATTGTTAAAATCTGTTTTTTAAAATGTTGCCCAAATTATTTTTTTTAAATAATTTTCTAATTATTATTTTGCTATAGATGCATTTCCCCTGGGATTTTATCAGCCATTGACTTTAAAGAAGTTTGCATTTCTCTTCATACTGTTTTGTTCTAACCACTTCAGGTTTCTGCACTACTGATTTTTATTTGCCATGATTCAAGTACATGGTCATGACCTTTGGTCTTTTCAGTTGAAGTAATATTTTCAATATTGACAATTCTGTTTAATCAAGGAACTCTCCATAGCTTTCTGGAATTCCTAATTTTGGCTCAGAGGTTTCTGTTGCATGGCAATCCATAATATCAAAAACACATCATGATGCATTTTTTTCAGTGGCATTTAAGTCTCTCGGTTAGAGCCAGAACTGAGAGTTAAGGACTCCTAGATTCTGTTCCTCAATGCCATTGGCTTATTGTGCTGTGTCTGGAGAGTCACTGAGGCACAAAAGGGTTAACTTTTCATCTGTAAAATGGGTTTAATAAAATAATTGGTGTACATGGATATTACATGACCTGTTACAGTATTTGAATCCCAGACAGTGAGCACTCAAGACAACATAAACATATTTTAATTTGATTCCGTGAGAGCGGGAAAGTCAGTCATCTAATCTAATTATTTGGGCATCCTTCTAGTGAAAGATTTAACTTTGTCCACTGACAAGTGGTTTCAATGTTCACATAGAAAGGTTTTGTCGTCAAAAGTGCTTGGCTCCTTCAGACACTCAGAGGCTTAATAGTAAGGTTACTCATTTGGCCAGGTTTTGTGATTGCTAAGAGAAGCAATTTCGCAGAGTAAGAAACTCAATTCTGTAAGTATAGTGAATCTGAATCCAAGCAGCACAATCAGCTTTTGGACAATAATGATCTGCTGGAATATAATTCATTGGACTGTGCTTCACCGTAGTGGGCCTTAGACATAAGAACATAAGAGAACATAAGAAGGGCCATACTGGATCAGATCAAAGTTTCATCTAGCCCAGTATCCTGTCTTCTGACAGTGACCAATGCCAGATGCTCCAAAGGAAGTGAATAGCACAGGTAATTGTCATGTGATCCCTCCCCCTGACACCCATTTTCAGCCTCTGACGAACAGAAGCTAGGGACACCATTCCTACCCATCCTGGCTAATAACCATTGATGGACCTAACCTGCATGAGTTTATCTAGTTCTTTTTTGAACCCTGTAAAGATCAGGACTTTAACAACATCCTCTGGCAAGGAGTTCCACAGGTTGATTGTGTGCCTGCCTTAGGCAATGAGGACTCTCAGAGTTAAATTAAATTTTTGTTTCTCTGAAACTTAATCTCACCAGCATGTTGGCTGGCAATGGGTAACTGATGAAGGGCAGGCTTCTGTCGGATCTCAATAAGAATTATCCCAAATCTCTGTAAGCTCCTTCAGAATAAAAGGAGCTGTATTTTTAGGCTTTGGTGTCCACTTGTAAAACTTAACTCCTATGTTCCTGGATCCAAAAAGCTTATGCTACAAGCATCCTCCTCCTGAAACACAAAGTGGTGAAGACAGCTTTATGGTTACGTCCTTGTGTCCTGTTTGAAGTGAGAGCTTAATTTTGTGTGTGGGGGGGGAACTCTGGTTCATACTTCACCTTCTAAGCAATCATGACCACAGTAAAATTTAACACCATTCAATGAAAGCATTCTCGGTGCATATGGTTTTAGGAAACTAATAGGAATGGCTTAATTTCTCTAAAGTTATCATATTTGAAATGGTTAATTTAGGGTCTTTATCAAGGATTTATATGCTCAGTTTTCACTTTCTGTCTTGGATATTTCCAAAAAAATTGTGCACTTATTACAAATTCTTAGAAGAGGAGACAGTACAGTCTATCTTGGTGGAACAAATGAGCAGAGGCGTTTCCTTTATGGGGGGGAAAAAAAAAAGCTTTCTGAAAAGACTTATGTTCTGATGAAAGCAGTCCCTGACACAGTGTTTTCAAAATTATCTCTTGCTTTGGAGAGCTCTAATGGAATTACTTTGGATATTTATCACTGTAAAGCCTGTGAATGTGATGCATTACATACATAGTCTCTTCCTGTACCTTACTCTGATGCCCATTATTCGGGTTAAAATAAAACATCTGTCAGAACCAGTTACGTCAGGGCTGGGCAAGATGTGGCTCGGGGGCCGGATCCGGCCTGCCTAACACTTTGATCCAGACTGCATCTGGCTGCTTTATTTATATCCTGCTGCCCGTGACACCGAATTTCCAGGCGGTGGCTCAGGTAGCAGGATCCTATTAAAATGGCTCTCGGCTTTTAGCTTGGCACTACCCTAGAAGGGGCCAGAGCCATGAGTCTTTTAAATAGCTGCAGCAATCCCAGCCGACTGCCAGGCAATGCGGTAGCGAAAGGGCCGGGAGCCGTGAGTCCATTTCTGTGTTTCCAATTCAAAGCTCCTTGCCCCAGACTATTGGGGGGGGAGGGGAAGAGGGAGGAATTGTCCCCAGCCACACCCCTTCCGCCCCTTCTGGGGGTGGAGCCGGCCCATGACCACATAACAAAATTCTTTAAATAGCCCCCTCCCATGAATATTACTGCCCACCCCCAGGTTAACTGTTGGTATGCAATAGCCTGTTAATCTCCATTGTCTCCTTGTCATGTTGGTCAGTTCTGATAGTTGAGTCCTCAGCTCACCTAAGAAACGATCATAGGACAGCAGAGGAGGAGGGTGAAATACCGATCTTTTCTTCTACCTTGAACCAGTATCTTTTGCATTGGTGCTTAGATCTGGATTTTTTTGAATACTTATGCCCCAAAGGGTCAGTGTAAAAACAAATGGCTATTACCATTAGTCTCATAGAACCATAGAGCTGGAAGAGACCTTAGAAGGCCATCAAGTCCAGTCCCCTGCCCAAGGTAGGACCAATCCCAATTAAATCAACCCAGCCAGGGCTTTGTCAAGCCGAGACTTTAACACCTCTAGGGATGGAGACTCCACTACTTCCCTAGGGAACCCATTCCAGTGCTTCACCACTCTCCTAGGGAAATAGTTTTTCCTAATATCCAACCTGGACCTCTCCCACCACAACTTGAGACCATTGCTCCTTGTTCTGCCATCTGTCACTACTATGAACAGCCTCTCTCCGTCCTCTTTGGAACCTCCCTTCAGGAAGTTGAAGGCTGCTACCAAATCCCCTGTTCTGTGGGGTCTGTTTGCTTCAGTTTCTGTTCACCAGTTACTGATTTTTCTAACTCTAAATATTTGAACGTCCGTTAATCATGCACACAACTTTTATGGAAACCTCCTATGATCAGCCTTGTTTAAAGTTTTTTTAAACTCGTCATGGATTGCCACTGAGCACATGGGAATTACATGCGTGTAATTAAAAACTATATTTAGTTCCATCTTAACTAGTATGTAATTCTTATCCTTGTCAGAGGTGGTCTTTTATTAGCGTGTACAGTATGATATTGTCTAAAGCACAAAGGAGGTTTTAGAAAATCTGAATACATTTAAATCCATAATCTGATGCTTCATTCATATTAACATAAGGAGTGTGATTGTTAGACCATTTTTATTTTGTTTCATATGCTTTAATTTCAGCTTAGGCAATTCCTTATGAAATATTATTTATAAACATAAAATGTATAGCAGAAGGTATCTCGTCAAGAAAGATTAAAATTAAATTTCTGGTAACTCATGTATATCTCTCTTTCTGTGTATTTTCAATGATCACATGCACAGAAAAATATAAATCTGAATTACATTTTTATTAAGAATGCAGATTAGTATTTTTATCCTTTAACAGATTGCAAGTAGGTATTCTAGGCACTCTTTTTCTAATGGAACAGTTGGATTGTGAAACTGTTCTTTTTATAAAACCTTTATTAAATACATCTTGTATTTTTGTTCTATGGGCTACAATTATTTAAGAAGAAATTAACTTTTAGATGAAAAATACGAATATGCTGCAATTTGAGCCATTTGTAACTTCAAAGCAAACGTTGGCCAAACAAAGGTTAAACATTGGTTTATATGTATGTGTCAGTGTTCGCACTTTTCAGATTTGCAGGTTTCAGTTCTTCTGTGAGAAATCATCATTGTGTAAGATTAACGTTACAGCATCGCAGTGCTTTGGAAGACTAAGCTAAAACACATGCTCTGTTTTTGCAGGAGAAATAGAATTATTGAAACAATTATGAATGTTTATATTGTATGGGAAGGGAAAGGAGATTTGTTTCTTTTGAAGAAAATAGGTATGAAGCATTTTAAAGATAGTTCCTGAGCATTGTCCTCTGTGCCTTCCAATGTAAAAGTATCAGAAATACCCCACATAATTTAGTCTGTGGCTATACTTAAGGAGACTTATATTTTTCTTCAGTATCATAGGTGTGCTATGGTGGTTTGTAGGAAAATAAAACTAACCGATTCTTGCTTGCAACCTAAATTACACCTAAAATAGCAGGGAAGGACAGAGGATAAAGAAGAGAGGGTGTAGTAAGGCAGGGGTTACACACAATGGAATTTCAGGAGGTATGTTATTGACCGAATGTGTGTGTGTGTGTGTGTGTGTGTGTGTGTGTGTGTGTGTGTGTGTATATATATATATTTTTTTTTAAAGTGCATAAAACTTAATATAAAAAATTGAGCCTTGGGACGGTTGGGGAGTTACAGTTAATTCTCTTTTTTAAAAATGCTTCTCGTTATCTTAGGTTGGAACAAGATATTAAAAAGTTAAAGGCTGACCTGCAGGCAAGCAGGCAAATTGAACAGGAGCTGCGTAGTCAGATCAGTTCTCTGACTAGCACGGAGCGGGGAATTCGAACTGAAATTGGACAGCTCCGACAAGAAAATGAGCTGCTTCAGAACAAGTATGTTTTGCTACAGAACTGTGTATAGAGTATGAACTTGGGCAATTGCAGCATGTTTTGTTTTATTAACGGCTGGCAGCATACTAACCTGGACTCTGGGGAAATCCTGTTTACCTTGCTATCTCTCTGATGGTCCCATCACTCAAATCTAGAAGAGTAGAGAGCAGAGCTTGTCCCTGTATCTTCAAGGAATCTAATTGAATAATCATAGAGCAGTTTTATTAGTAAGTAGAAATGTAGCTTTCCAAGTGTAGCCTAATCGTTTTCAATTCTAGTTGAAGGAGACACATTTCTTAGACTCCTAGTGAAATTGGTAATGTCTTTCCAACTGCCCTCTATTTTTCAATATAAAGTAAGTTTTAAAAAAAAACATGTTCAATCAAGAAGTCAAGCTTTTATACTATTCAAAATTGGCCATCATATAAACATTTCTTGTCCTCACCTTAAAGGTATTTCATGCTCTCTGCAAGCAATACAGGGCACATGAGAATTAGATTTAATAAATTAATATAGGTTTCCAAAGAATTAAAAGACTTAATTTTGCCTTTCTCCTTTTAAACTTAAAATTACATTGGAAATATATGTACAGAAATGTCTTAAGAGATTGCTTTAAAGGTCATATAATTCATTTTATTCCCTCTTTTTTGTAGTAACCTCTTAGAAGTCTGAAAACTTCTCCATACAGATATCTCTATCCAATAAGAATTTTCCTCCTATTTTTTCCCCCAATGGTGATGACATCAAACAGACCTTTTTCTTCCTTGACTTTTTTACTGATATCATGCATCTATTCAAGTTAATGGGCATTTTTCATTGACAAGATTGGCAGCAGCACCCCATTCACGAAGTTGTAATAACAACCAAATACATGGTTGCCACTTTCAGCACCGCCATTGTAAAAAATTATTCTAAACTCCCCTGCCAATAGGAGTTTAGAATCTTCATGATCCTGCCAGAAGGCACAGAGCACCTCCTAGAACAGGACCAATGTATAGCGCCCTGCTTGGACACAAAATGTGTATCCTCATCCATATCCATACCTGCAAAAATGAGCTGCATTTTTGGAGGATATTGGAGGATTTTCAGGGCTTTACCAATGTATACTGCTGCAGAGACCATGGAGGCTGTCCTCGGCACTGTGGCATTAATTGCCTTGTGATTCTTGGCGTGTCATTTCATTGTTTTGGTAAAGGGCTATCTTGTTTTTAAAAGACCGTTTGACATCTGGAAGCACTGTGCAGTAGGTCCAGAAAGACTAATTTGGGGCCTAACCGATAGAAGAACCTTTTTACACTTTAAAAAAAATTACCCAAATCTATTTTAAAAGCATATGCTTATTACTCCTCAGATTACACAATGCTGTACAAATGAAACAAAAAGACAAGCAAACTATCAGCCAGTTGGAGAAAAAACTGAAAGCAGAGCAAGAGGCACGAACCTTTGTAGAAAAACAGTTGCTGGAGGAAAAGAAAAGGAAGAAGTTGGAAGAAGCAACTGCTGCACGTGCTGTTGCATTTGCTGCTGCTACCAGGTACTTACCTTTATTTTAGTCACCGTTTTGCAGCAACTGAAAAGGCTTCACATCATTATCTAGTCCACTTGCAAAAGCAAGGTACTGTCCATTGGTAGTCAGGTATTAAAGAGACACCATCAACGTAAAGATCTCACTTTGTGTGCTCTTTCAGCCATGGGTAAAGCTGTAAGTGGTGTCTAAGGCCCCAAACCTGCAACTGGTTTGCACAGCAGTCCCGTGCAAATACATGGAGCATGAAATCAGTGAGGCGCTATATAAGCATGGGCTTCACCCATGTAAAACGACTTGCAAGCTTGGGGCCAGAGATTCTACAATTGCAAGATTAAAGGGCAAAATATTTTCCCTGATGTATTTGCTTCATTTACATTGATGCATTGGACACCTCTTGTGTGTGAGCTTTTTTAAAGTTCCCTCTGAATACACAGTTTGCCCTGTCAGTTGTGGCCCCTTTCACACAGCAAAAGGGAAGAGAAATGCATAATTAAAAATAAAAAACTGTCATGCGACAAAAGATTGCCAGGGACTTGGCATGAGACCTATGATGATGGATGTAAAAATGACTCTCTTAGCTATTTTTAAATTACCAGATTTCTTGTTGACGGTGCCCCTTTAAGTTGTAAAACATAACAGACTTGCTAAATTAACACTATATTTCCTTTATTTGAAGGGGCTTTCTTTTATTTTAGGGTTTTTATAGTTCTTTGAAAGTAAGACTATTTCTGTGTTTTTGTAAATTGATTCTGAAAAAAATTAAAATATTTAAATAAACACCAATGTGTTTTCACTTATTTTGATCTTAGTATGTTTTCCTTTGGCAGAATGCTATCATAATGACTATCTCTCTTTTTATAAGAACTTGGTTTTGTATTTAAAAAGTAATTCAATATTGACCTTTGGCATATGTTAGAGTATTTAATAGGGCTTTTACCTTCAGGAAAAAAAATGCAAAGGTAATTGTTGCACGCATTCAAGAAAGCACTGTTGCTCAGAGGTTCAGTGGTGCACTACTTGTGCTCCCATTAGGTTTTGAAGAAGTAACTTGCTAAATAGAACTAGTCTCTAGCTTGCTGAAGTGTGGGGTGGAATAGATAATGCCCAAAGCAATTAACTGCAACTGCAGGGGCTACTCCATCTTCATTGAAAATGTGTTGTGTAGTGATCTGTCATGCAGGGAAGAAAAGTGGTGGCATTTTGTCAGGTTCTTTGAGATGGGCTAAAAGTAAATATTTGATCACTTAGGACTTTTTCTCTTTGGGCTAGTGGCAGTTGAGTGAGTCACTAAGATGATGCACTTAGTCTATGAAGGTCCAATCCTGCAGGGCTCACTGAAGGATTTATGTGCTCAGCATTGGGTTATGTTGTCATGGGAGATGCCAACGGTATCATATCACCATTTGCCGCCATGAATGGTATCGATAGCATCTCGGAGAGCGGCCACCTGGTCTGCTCCAAGATTCTCCTTTCAGGTAGCAAGAAAGAAGCTAGTGAAACGGTTCAGGGCAGCCCTGAAAGATCTTTGGCACAAGGCTTTTTAGAGGAAAAAGGCAAATCTGGGGAACTCCTCAGTAAGATCTTTGCCTTAATTTAAATTGCTTGCACTTTCATGAGCTGCTAGCACAAAATTATAAGTTTGTGCCATAAAACAAAATCATACATTTCAGCAACAGTGTTGTTATTCTGATGACTACCCAGTAGACCTGTCTTCATGAATTCAAGTGTCCAGAAATAAATCACTTTGTGTGCTGTATAAGTACATGAAAATGGGTATCCTAAAATCCTTCTCACAATAACGGAGACTTTCATCTCTAACACAAAGCTAACAATTTAATGGGTGAAATACAATTTTTAGACAAAACAGTTATATTAGTGTCCTATCTGTAATTTCTCTTCACCCGTACTAGGAAACAACCTTTAAAGTCTGTTTTTCATTAT
Organism: Pelodiscus sinensis; assembly: GCF_052426305.1. Taxonomy (NCBI): domain Eukaryota; kingdom Metazoa; phylum Chordata; order Testudines; family Trionychidae; genus Pelodiscus; species Pelodiscus sinensis. Next base: position 2,216,521 of record NC_143077.1, read on the forward strand.
TCTGGAGAATCAAAATATCTAAGGCTTGAAAACAAGTCCTGTTAATGATATATTGTAGAATATAGTTGAGTTATAGCTATTGTCACTGAAATGCCTTTTTTTTTTCTTTTCTACATAAAGAGGAAATTTGCGGGGAGCTGATTTCATTTTGTTGGTAGAAGGAAGTCAAATGTATATCATGATACAGAATCTTAGTTTATATAATTTTTTGCATAAAAGCATTGGGAGGGAAATGTTTCTCATGTAGTTGTGGATGCTAAATTAGCATCCTGCTATAGTAAATTCACAGGATGGTGATTCCTGATAAATATTTATGCTTTATATTGATCAGTTTCATGCAGAGTCATTGTACTACCTGTGTCATGTGCATCCCTTTAAAAAAAAAAAAAAAAAAGTGTGTGTGTGTGGGGGGGGGGGGGTCCCTACCTGTTCTGCGTGGATATGAAAGACCCTAAAGTACTTTTTACATGAACCAAGGTTTGCCCTAGAAATTATGGCCAAAATTTCTTCGTTACCTCAGACCTCCACTGTTGTACCCAAGGTGTCATGTTCAGGCTGGTTACCATCCTTCATCCCAGAGTTGGATGCATTTTGGTGATGTGACCAGATAAATAGTTGGAAAGCATTTGAGATTTCCAAATGAAAGGCACTGCTGAATCCATTAAGGCCCCCAATATCTCAAATACTAATTCCTGCTTTTTCTCTTCTCCAGAACATACAAATGTCTCAAACTTCTTTGTTTCAGGCATAATCTTGGCTAATGATTTTTCATCCTTTTGTCTTACTTTCATGAAGGAAAGTCTGTCATTTAAAAAAACATTATTCTCCTTTCTAATTTTATTCAGCAATATTCATAGTAACGTGACTGATCTGAACCTTTCAGGGACACTAACAGAAGAGTTGCCTTTGTTTCACTCCCTTTTATGATAACACTTCCTTCACAGAGGAGAATGCACTGAAACTTTACGAAATCGTATCAGAGAGCTGGAGACAGAATGCAAGAAGCTAACAATTGACATAAAGCTGAAAGAAGACCAGATACGAGAACTAGAAATGAAAGTTCAGGTAATGAGAAGGCACTCTGGGCTCAGACTTGCAGCGTGTTGAGTGCTTCAACCCTCAGTGTAGTTGGTGAACCTTCCTAGCACAATTGAACCTTTCAGATGTGTTGTGCCCATCTAACATTAGGGTTTGGGGGTGAAGAAGATTAGTAATAGTTTCTTACCCTCCTCACCACCTCGTTATGTACTTGTAGATTCTCTCCTCCCTCAAACCAGCTAATTCAGGTAAGCTAACTCAAAATGCTAACCCTCTATGCCCCTGTGTAGGAATACATTGTCAGCCCTGGCACCCTTGTAAGATTCTTCTTCCCAGTTAAGGAATAAGTTTGCCTGCACAACACCTTCTAACTGACATGAAATAACTTTTGGTAAAAGTGAAAAAGCTGAAAGGAACAGACTGAGTTGATTTCAAACTTTGAAAGCACCCTATGAGGCTACATCTGTCCATGAGCCTACCTGGTATTTCTGTTTTTACGGTCAATGGTTTGCCATTGAAATGTCTTCCTCTCCCCTGTTGCTGCTTGAAAGTCCCACACAAACCAAAACTAATTATATGAAGGGAAAGCAGCGAAACTGTGCTGATTACATACAGTACAGCCAAAGCAAAACTGAAATAATATTTTATTCTTTAATTTTTTGTTGCACTCGTTTATCTGGCTTGTAACAAGGCTAAGTAAAAAGATTCAAATGAGTGAGGTTTTTCCTTTAAAACACATGCTTCTCAGGGCACAGTCAGATAGTGAATTGAGAATTTGTATGTCAGATGCTTAACTTTGATATATGGTTTGTTTAGTTTTTTTTACTATATTCTATCTTCTGACACATTCTTTAATCTTCAAGATCTGACTGTGAGCTTTTTCCAGGTTGCACATATAATGTTTGTTTTAAAAAGCAGGTAGTTGTTTAAATGATTAAAGATCTCAAAAACATGAGCTATGAAGGAAGGCTGAAAGAACTGGGCTTGTTTAGTTTGGTAAAGAGAAGACTGAGAGGGGACATGAGAGCAGTTTTTAAGTATCTAAAAGGGTGTTACATGGAGGAGGGAGAAAAATTGTTCTCCTTGAGGACAGGACAAGAAGCAAGGGACTTAAATTGCAGCAAGGGAGGTTTAGGTTAGACATTAGGGAAAAATTTCCTACCTGCCAGGGTGGTTAAACACTGGAATAAACTGCCTAGGGAGGTTGTGGAATCTCCTTCACTGGAGATATTTAAGAGCAGGTTTAGCCTCCATTCATTAGCCAGGATGGGTAGGAATGGTGTCCCTAGCCTCTGTTTCTCTGGAGGTGGGTGATGGGAGGGATCACGTGAGGATTACCTGTTGTGATCCCTCCGTCTGGGGCATCTGGTATTGGCCACTGTCAGCAGACAGGACACTGGACTAGATGGACCTTTGGTCTGACCCGGTCTGGCCGTTCTTATGTTTAGGTTAGTTAGGCCTATGTCAGGGATGATCTGGACGGTGCTTGGTGCCATGAATGCAGGGGACTGAACTTGATCTCTCGAGGTCCCTTCTAGTTCTAGTGTTCTATGAAGCTACCCACAATGACTGGTTTGTGGGGGGAGGGTTATGTTTCAAACTGTTGCTTCTGTAGAAGTTTTGTTGTTGCCTCAGCACTTCAGAATTTCTCCTCTGTTTTTTCTTACCCACCAATTTCTCTGTTTAAAACGCTAGGTTTTTTAATACCAGCTTTTTTAAAAAATTGTGAAATTTTAATATTTGTATTTCCAGCCTTATTGATTGGTTGTCTTTGTGCAAAGTAATTATTTTTTTCTTGTATTTGATTTTTGGACTTGTGAAATAATTACAAAGCCCAGATCACTTCCTGGCTGAATTTACATCTTGATTCTTCCTGAGCAACTGAAATGGCTCAACGTACCATGTTTACTCATTAAAAAAAAATCTCAGAGGGGTAGCCATGTTAGTCTGTAACTTTATATATAAAATCTTGGTTTCTGTTATTTCCACTCCAATTCATTTGAAGTGGGTTTTACCCACTGAAGTTCATGGTTCTGTACCTTTTGGTTAGTCTCTAAGGTGCTGCAGAACTACTCCTTGTTTTTATATTTACCCAGTGTCACTTTAAACCACTGGTTCTCAAACTTCTCAACTATTGTAGCCCTTTCAGGAGTTTGATTTGTCCTGTGTACCCCAAATTTCATCTCACTTAAACAGTTTTACAAAATCACACCTAAAAATACAAGTGTCACAGCCACACTATTACTGAAAAATTGCTGACTTTCTTGTTTACCACATAATTATAAAATAAATCAATTGGAATGTAAATATTGTGCTTACATTTGAGTGTGTAGTAGTATATCGAGCAGTATGAACTAGTCATCCAATGCTTTTTCTTTAGCCTGTTGTAAAACTAGGCAAAAATCTAGATGTGTTGATGTACCCCCTGGAGCCTCTGCATACTCCTAGAGGCACGTTTCCCAGGGTGAGAACCACTGATTTAAGCTGGCAATAGTGGGAGCCGATCTTTTGGTGCCCATTTAGCTACATTGACTAAAATAACAATCTAAAGTCCTTTATATAAAATTCCATTGGGGGATTCTGTTTTTCCATCCCAAACCTGGTTCTTCATGTTCCACAGTGAGCGACTCAGCTCTCCCACTGGCACTTCCAGGGTGGAAATGAGCTCCAGAGAGGTTTTTCTCACATCGCTGCAGTCTGCTTGTATAGTATTATTCACTTGGACAAAGCCATGTGTAATTAAGAACAGTATAATATCACAGGCAGTAATTACCTACCATTCGATAGCGCACTAGGCTCAGTGGTGTGCTAGGACGTGGGGGAGGGAGAAAGACCTGGCTATACATCTCCTGCTTAAAGTCCATATGAATAGCATTTTTGTCTTAATTACTTTGATAGGAACTGCGGAAATACAAGGAAAATGAGAAGGATACTGAGGTGTTAATGTCAGCACTTTCAGCCATGCAAGATAAAACACAGCACTTAGAGAACAGCCTGAGTGCAGAGACAAGAATCAAGTTGGATCTGTTCTCTGCATTAGGAGATGCAAAACGGCAGCTGGAGATTGCCCAAGGTAAATGCAGTTGTTTCATTCACCTACTATTTATTATGAGCTGAAACATTAGAAAATACATTGTCAGGATTACTCTGGCCTATCTGTAGGGCTGGATTGAATGTTCTAAAGGATTCACCTAATTCCCCCTACTGTTGACTCAAAGACAATAAAATCCTTGGTTACTGGTGCTTGTTAGTGGGAGCTGGATGAATACGTTCCTCATACAGTAGAAATCTATCTCCAACCAGAACAACAAAAAGCTTTAAAAAAGTTCTATGCAATGTAGTGGTTCCCAGATACTAGAGAGAGTGTGGGTGAGCTAATATCCTTTACTGGTGCCACTTCTGTTGGTGAGAGAGACACGCCTTTGAGCCACACACAGCTCTTCAGGTCTCTGCAAGAAGTCGTCACCCTGCCTTGCAGAGCTCAGTGTGACTCGAAAGCTCATCTCCCTCATGAGCAGAAGTTGCTTCAAGCTCACCCACCTTGTGTGTCTTTTTTTTTTTTTTTTAAGGGTATTTAGTCAATTACTTTAATTCCTCTTAATTATTTTGTGGAAAATATTCTCTAGTTATTGGGGCAGGGGGAGGAGTCCACCATGATACCTTTGAGGAGTGGGGAAGAACAGACCAAGTGATGGGCAACTTATGCAAGGGAGTGTGCTGCATGAGTGGCCTTCCTCCATCCCAGGGGGCTGCACAATTGTCGTAGCCAAGACGGTCTCCCCGGAGACGGTGATTTTGCTCCCTGTGCTTGTGTATCTAGGATTTGCCAGGTGCGTACACTGAACCGTAGCAGCGCTTTGTACGCAATGGGAGCGCCCGGCTCCCAGTCACTGCTGCGTGCAGTCAACACGCACCTCACTTCACTTGCCCTGGCTTTACCCACGTGTCAGAAACTATGTGGCTGGACCCAGCAGAATCTGGGTATCCTATGCGTGAGCAATGGTAAACACAATGTCTCATGGGCCACACGTAGAACCCTGGTTGCCCACCACTGACAGACTGTTTGAGATGTGTCTAGTTGTAGTCTGCCACTGTAGCCAGCAGAGGGAGCAAAACGTCAACTAACCAGCCCATTCCAAGACCTGTACTAATAGCTACTTGACTCTTACCGTGCAAACAAGGAAGCAAAAATGTATAAGATTTTTCATGTAACATTCATCAGAGCATCCCTGCAGAAACTTATTTGCTTCCAGCAATACTTTTTGACGAGTCAAGTAGATATTTTTTGGGTTTCTTTCATTGTGGGGTGGTTTTATGAGTGGTTTTTTGGGAGAAGGTGGGGATGGGCTGGGGTTATAGTCAGAATATTCTAAACCTAAAATAGGTAAAGCAATATCTTCACATTTTTCAGAGGAATTTATTTAAAAAAATGGAGAATGAAAATAGGAACCTTTTAAAAATAAAAAGTAAACGACTGTCTTAATAGTAGACAGTCTTATTCCATCTGGGTGCTAGTGAACTGCAAGCTGCCAAAGTGTAGACATCAAGATAAATAACATTTGTTTTGAAAATGTCTGCTACTGATGCTAATAGTTTAAAATTTGGCAGTAGCTATGAAGGAGTACAAGCCTGCATTAACTTTGTTCAGTGTTAATAAACCAGTTCTTGTGTGGATGGTCTAGTTGGTGTTAGGGCCCTGAATTTCCTTTGATTGTTTTGCTTGATCGGTTTAAGTCTCCGCTTTTCTCAAACTATAGTCTATGGGTTGCCAGGGGTAGATGAAAATGTGCTGCTTGTTCTAAGTGACACTCTTTGCTCTTCCAGGGCAAATTATTCAGAAAGACCAGGAAATCAAGGACCTAAAACAGAGGATAGCAGAAGTGATGGCAGTGATGCCCAGCATAACATACAGTGCAGCCACCAGCACCCTGAGTCCCGTTTCCCCACATTATTCTTCCAAATTTGTGGAGACCAGCCCTTCTGGACTTGACCCCAATGCCTCTGTTTATCAACCCTTGAAAAAATGAATGCCAACTTCCTTTTTGCCCAACAATTTTGTCAGACCGAAGGCATCGCACAGGAGTGTCTCTTGCAGTCAAGATGAAATTGTATTGTGTGAGACTGTATTTGTCATTTAAACAGAAAGGGGGAAAAGAACATCAATATTTGGCTAGAACTGCCCATCGGTTTTTCCTGTAAATTTTTAGAAAACCTCACAGAACTTTGCAATTTATTTTTCTTGGCCAATGCATTAAAAACAACTCTTGGTTTTCAAGTAGCCAATTTTTGCCTTTTTATGTACTCTTGCATGGTTTCCTCTTGAAAAACACAGGGCTTTGCTTGATTCTGAACCCTTTCTTTTTTAATAATCAACCTAAAATTGCAAATCAAAGTCATAAAGGTACGATGATGAAAATTCTTCCGTTTTTAGAGTGAAAGGGTTAAATAATCTAACAAAGCCTTGATTTATAGCTGTATTAAATAAAGGTACGTGATGTTGCAGAAAATAATTTGATTTCCCCTGAAAGGACCAAACAAATTTAAGGGGCATCATTTAAGGGAAAGAGTAAGTAACGAGAATAGATGATGTGATGGTGGTCGTTGTGTGAAATATAAATATTCCCATTGGTGTGTTTAGTCATTGAGAATTGCTAACAGTCTTGTTCACAGTGCCTTGGGAGAAGACAATTTCAAGAGGAAACTTGATAGTTTAAACTATTTTTCCCCCTTCACTGTCATCTAGCTTATAGATCAAGCTCATTACAGAGTCTACTGCAAATTGTTCACGGTAATTTGGATGTTCATTACAATCCACGGTTACATCTTCTGTTTATTTTGATACAAAATCAGCAGTGTTCTGTAACTTGCCTTGATTGTAATACATCAGAGAAGGCACAATATTAATATAGGAAGCGTTATTGTGAAGGCGGAACTGTGCAATGTACTGTATACAAAAGACTGTAAAGCTGGCTAATAAAAGCTGCAGTTCTGGGTTTTTATTTTATTCAGCTGTGATTTATATTTACAACAACTTGTATTTGACCACTTAAATGGAATTGAATATTTCTCAGCTGTTGTGCCAAGGAGTTTTAAAGAGTTTTAAAAAGCAACTCATAAATTGCACAAAGATTTAAGTTCAAATGTATATTATACATTGGTAGAAAGTGTTTGCACTGGCAACTTTTGAAGTGTTTTTTGGGGGGAGGGATGGGAAGCAAAATTGTATTAGAAACTAGCAAAATGACAAACCAAACATGATTTTGCAAACCTGCAGTGGACTCTGGAAGGACAAAGTTCTTCTTTTAAAAAAAAAATTAAAGGTTTCATGTTAATTGGAATGTTTGCCTCATTTAAAAAATGAAGTAGGACAAGAAAATCAATACAATAGAAGTATTAAAGATTCATCATTTTAATCACAGATATTCTTTTGGGATAAAACTTCTAGCTTTAGCCAGCTGTGCATGTTGCTGTCATTTGCATTTTTGAATCATCTTGTGTAATTGTCACCATACAAGTGTTACTCAGAAATGTCATAGGTTTTCATCTTTGTGCAAAACATGAAATATTGTCACTGACTTTGTGTTGAGGTTCCCCTATTTTGCTGCCTTTTGGGCACTACTTTCGTTAAATACTTGGTCTTGGCTGCATTATTTTTTCTGTGGGGTTTACAAAGAATAAACATTTTCTTGCAGATAAAAAAAGAAACTTTGCTTTTTTAACTGACATGATTTGCCTAATATAAGGAATGCATTTTATTTAAAGAGTTCTCTTAAATTGATAATTAATCTTTTTGCACATTATTTCTCTGGCACTCCAGGTAAGAATTCATCTGTGCAGTATGACTTCACGCTTATGAAGCAGAAAGAAGAGCAGATATCCCTGGTACGCTGTATAAACCCAGCATGTCACTTTTGTGTGTGGAGGGTTTTTAATCATTATCTCTTTAGAATCATAACAACATGCTCTGTGAGGTTGGGTGGCAGACCGAAGCAACTGCTGCTGAAACTTCTTTAGTCCCTATCTTTTTCCTTCCCTGACATGTAGAAAATTTTGAAGCATAATCATCGTCCTCATCTAGGACAAGATATGACAGACAACGAATCCCAGCTTCTGGATATATCTACTTGAGGGGATTCTTTGCTATTGGATCTTCAGTTGCTTTCACCCATGGACTAGTTTCTTCTACATTAAGACCTCTTCTTCTGCCTTTCTTCTTTTTCTTGAGGAACCTGCCGCCCTGCATCTTCCCATTTTGGCTGCTGTTGAGGTGGGCTTCGTTTGGAAATTCTTCTTTGGCCCCTCAAACTTGAGCATACGCTCCAGATCTTACTTTGGTTCTCAGTGGTTAGGCCTCTTCAGAGAGACTTACCTTGGTGCTTTATAGTCTGCAATGCCAATACGCCTCTCTCATTTCTTGGGGAAGAGTCTCATCCATTTTCCTTTTCATACAATAGTCCCGTAAGGAAAGTGTCTTTCCTTTAGGGCGTTTTCTCCCAAAGTGCGCAAAGAAAACACACTTATCAATATACACACTTATCAATAATTATGGGGGGAGGGATAGCTCAGTGGTTTGAGCATTGGCCTGCTAAACCCAAGGTTGTGAGTTCAATCCTTGTGGAGGCCATTTAGGGATTTGGGGCAAAAGTTTGTCAGGGATGGTACTTGGTCCTGCTGTGAAGGCAGGGGACTGGACTTAATGACCTTCAAGGTCCCTTCCAGTTCTAGGAGATAGGCAATCTCCATTAATTTATAATTTAATTTAATTTAATTTATTTACTCTAGGTAAACTTGTGATGATAAAAATCACATTCCACTGCAGTGAAAGATGGATTCTCCACATTCTTCTTCTGGGTGATTGTGAAGGATAATTTGCATCACTCTGATTAAAATAATTAGTTACGAAAGATGAAATTGTTTGGAGAAGTCTTGCCAGCGATATCATTTAACCAAAATAAGAGGGGTTAATGGGATGAGATCACTTAAACATTCAAAACTTACCTTGACCAACCTTTGTGCTGTAAATACTCAACTACTTGAAGAGGAAAATATCTTAATGGTTGAGCATAAATTGTATTTGTAAGACTAACATGCAAATAGGCTGTGAATTAAAGTAATTAAAAGGGGCTTAGATTCTGACCGTCATTTGGAATTAGCACTTGGTAAATAACTTTATAGAGATCTGCTTATGTAAAATGTAATGGTTTTTCCAAAACTGCTAATCACTTCCAAACAAAACTTTATCTATACTTGGAAACCAAATCATGAAGAAAGGGTCATAATCAACCTTATTTATAGCATACCACTGTATTGGCTGAGCCCTTTAGTGATGGAATTATTAAATGAACTCTCAACAAAATACATAATTTTATACTGTAAATTGAGAGAAATTATCCTCCTTATGTCAGAGATGCCATTGCAACTAATTTTATTAAGATAAATTAGAGTTCCCTTTTTTAAACTCTTTGGAATCAGGTTTAATGAATTCAGGGCTACTTCATTAAACAGATTACCCTAAGGAATATGAGTGTGGGGGCGAGGGGGAGTGATTAGTTCAGCTGAACTGCCATTTATGGGAAGCTGGAAAAGGACCTTATTTTACAAACCTGGCAGTATGGAACTTCATAAGCAAACTTCTATCCAATTTAACGTTGGGGCCTCGCAAAAACGTTTAATGTTGAAAAGCTGGTGTTTCTTCTGATGGCCGACGTGGGTTGGAAAGGTGCTTAATCTTCATCTTGGCGATTCTCATGGGCCGATCACATTAATATCTAGGTACAAGACTGGTTTTAAAGCCAAAAGGACCCTGCTTTCCAATCATCCCTTATTAAACTGCTTCCTTGAGTGGGATTGCAGTTAACTAGCTAGCTCTTCTGTATTTGCCATGATGGGTGAGCGCTGTGGGTAGAGATGGGGCTGTTGTGCTCCAAGATGTTGAGAGCTGAACTCATTCAGTGACCCAGGGCTCCTGTACTCAACACTGCCTTTTTTGAATTATTTTTACTGGGATTGTTATGGAGAATGAGATTTTCCAAGATTAGCACCAAGAGCCACATAGGGTGACAGAGGCTTCCCCCCCCCCCCCCCCCAGAAAATCCACCTCATTTGACATCGCCTGTAGAGGCTAGCAAACTGCCAGCGTTCTCGTGGCATAGCCTGGCAGCATGGCCACTTTCAGCAGGGAGTTCATACCTACTAGTCACGTCACGAAGTTCATTCCCCGCGTCCATGTTGATCTCACAAGTGCTGCTTTCCTACTGCGTGGGAGAGGAGGCGGCTCTTTGCCTTTAAGACTACGCTTACTTTGCGTTAGTAGTTCTAAAACTGAACCACCCCCCAAAAAAAAGTGAGAACTGAAGCAAATTGTAATACTAATTAATGTATAATAGATGACAAAAGGGAATCTGAGATGCCTTATTTCTTAATTGAATCAGAGCTGCTTTGATATGCTGCAGCAATGCCACAAATGCAGTCGAACAAATCATTTCTAATAGAGAGGGGTTGGGAGAGAACTCTATCCAATCAGATTGAAAGTTAAGTGGCTCATTTAGGTATAATATTCCCTGTGTGTGGCACTTGGACTCAGTTATAGGGACATGTTGTCATGTTCAGCAAATCCTCATTACTGCATACAGAAAATTCCTCTTCTCTTTCAATCGTATATCTACGATCCTTCGTGGATAATTAAAATACAGTTATTTCCCTTAGAGTTTATCTGAGTTTGGATGATGATGGCTCTGTTACATAAAATAAAAGCTTTAAGTAGATAAATGCTTTCTTCTCCCTTTAAGTATCTGGAAATGCTTCAAGAATAGCATTTTTGCGGTGAATTCAGGTTCCTATGTAGTGCCCCTGAAGAATAAACCTAAGCCTCTTTTGTCTAACAAACATAGTCACTTTCTAACCCAACAGACCAACTTTGACATCAACTGCCTTGGACTTGCAGAAAGATCCAAATTCTCTTGTTTTCTTTTATTGATCTATTGCGACAAAGTCCAGTTCTCATGGATCCTATAAAAATATCTCGCAGTCCATTGGGACAAAATCCAGTTACAAGTTTTCTATGGCAAATGTCTGGGAAGTCTCAAATTCACCAGATCATCTTTCAACACCATAACAAAGCAAAGGGATTCTTACAAGTAAATTAATTAGCGCACTCAGCGCCTCCCATTCTTTTTATAATTGTTAACCTGAGCTGTGTATTCTGCCATATTTGCTACTGTATCCTAATTTTCAACAATCTTAATTAAATAATTGATCTCTTTGTGCTCTTCTTTTCAGACAGTCATTCCATTTTTTTAGACTTTTCAGGAAGATCTTAATTTTCCAAGCAGTTACTGACCTAGAATTCCTTCTAAATAGCTTTGTTTCTGATTAGTCTCTTCTGAAATAATTTAATGCTACATAGAATGGTTGCAAGCAGTTGTAGAATTTAAAGATGTATAAATTGTCTGTCTGTAACTGCAGATACCAAAGTGCTGACCAAAATGACTAGGCAGGATACCTTACAGAGTCTTATTCTCATGAATAAAGAAAGGTTCTGCTTCCAGAAAATGTTGATACATTCATTGTGCATTCAACAGTTCAGTTAGAGCAAGGATGGGCAAAATATGGCCAGGGGCCGGATCTGGCCCATGGACCACCCTGCTGGGACCCTCAGGCACACAGCTGCAGTGGGTTTAAAGTGGAATCCAGCAGCTTTCTGCTCAGGGGTGTGTGTGGGGGGGCTTCATGTGATCTCCCTGCCCCCAGCCCAATCCTCAGCTCTTATTGGCTGGAAACAACCAGCCAATAGGAGCTGAAGAGATTGGCCTGGGGGAAGAGGGCAGCGCAAGTCTCTTCCTTGTCTCGGGACTGAGAGCCACGTGGGGGGAGCAGCCTGCAGTTTAAAGCGATTTGGAGCTGCAGCAGGCAGGGAGCCCGGCCTACCTTGGGGGTGCGGGCCAGGAGACACCTGCCTCTGTCACCCCAGCTCCTCTTGCACCCCAACTCCCTCCCCCAAGTCATCATCCAAACTCTCTGCACCCCCCTGCTCCAGGTCACAACTCCCTCCCCGGCTCTGCACCCCCCTCCCCCAGGCCAGAATCTTCTCCTGACCCCAACATCCTCCCAGACCCTGCACCCCATTCCCCTGCCCGAGGTCACCACCCAGATCCTCTGTAGTCTGCACCTCCGTGTCACCCCCTCCTTCACCCAAACTCCCTCTCAGACATCTCACCATCTCCTGCACACCGTGCGCTCCTCTGTTCCCAGCCTCCATCCTAGACCCTCACACCGTCTCCACAGAAAAGCGCAGCCCTTGACCACTTTCCAAAATCTTGGCGTGACACCCCTCCCCCCCAGCAAAACTTATTGCCTGCCCCTGAGTTAGAGCATCCAGCCACCATCTGGAACTTTAAGACTTTCGTTCAAACACCAATGAATAGATTATCTCCATGGGAAGGAAGGGTAGCATACTGGGACTAATCCCAACCAATCTCGAATTGCTTCCCAAATTGGGAAGGGTCTAGATGAGGCAGAAGATTTACTCGTAGAGTTGTCTGTGAGCTCTCCTGTCCGGCTGGACCCGTCCACACACAAGGCTCCTCGTTCTCAATGAAAGGTTAACCAACTCCATCTGGCAGCAGAGAAACCTGTCACCTGACCCAGGGCAGTTGTGATCCGGGAAAGCCACAGGTTGCTCAGCTCCTAGGAGAGCGGAAACAAAAGACAGGACTATGTAGCACTTTAAAGACTAACAAGATGGTTTATTAGATGTTGAGCTTTCGTGGGCCAGACCCATAAATATTTGATCTGAGGAAGTGGGTCTGGCCCACGAAAGCTCATCATCTAATAAACCATCTTGTTAGTGTTTAAAGTGCTGCATAGTCCTGTCTTTCGTTTCAGCTACACCAGACTAACACGGCTGCATTTCTATCACTATCCTAGGAGAGCTGTGTGTCTGGGAGAGGCCTGGCCAGGGCCCTCCAAACTGAGGCTTGGATATCGGGGTTATGGGCAAGTGGGGGTAGCCTGGCTACCTCCATGAAGGACAAACTTTGTCCCCCGTCCCACAGAAAATATCAAAAAGAAGGAGTCTCGGTTTCAGCCGCTGAACTCTCCACTCCTTGGGCCAGAATGCCCCACGCCGGGGAGACCGACGGCCTGCCGTGGAAAGGTTGGTCTTCCAGTTTAATGCGCTAGCTGGCAAGACTATTGAGAGCTGAGATTTTCAGACAAAAGACTGAAACGGAGCCATTTTCTAATGTTTCTTTTTGTACCTTGTGGTTTAGAGAATCCCTGCTTGTGGGAAATGTTGAATCTAATGTTGATCCTTGTGACGTAGTGGGGATGCCTTACTAGGGCTGGGGCGGCCTCTGCTGTCTGGTCATTATGCAAAGGGGGCTCCAAACCTGTCTGACCAGCTACCCCCCATGAGGAGGAACAAAGGGAGGGGGATGCTGCCCTGGCTGGGGGGCAGGGCTGGAGGGGAGTTAGTTTAGTTTCCTGCTGGGAGCATGGAGGAAGCAGCCTCAGCAACAGGCTGGGGGGTTTAGAAGCCGAGACCCCCCCCCCATATCAAGGGGGGCTTGAGGCATCCTAGGCCTGTCCTGTAACCTGATGACATCTGTGCTGGGCTGTATCCTGGAGAGGCAATAAACCCCCTCTGTTCTACTGGCTGGGGGAGTCTGTTCGTGCCATTTCGGGGGTGCAGGAGGCGGGGACCCCAACGCGCCGTCACAATCCTACAGGGCTGTTGGCCCAGTGGCTATAGCTCACTCTGGGGGTGCTGAACCTCTGTGTTCCCTTCTGACTCCCTGTGCATCCTACGTACGGTCATGCTCTGCTTCTGTTTCCCCATCCGCAACATGAGTCTACGATTGCTCAACCCATCCTCACAATTCCCCTATTAGGAATCTGTAAAACACTGAGATTTTCTGATGAAAAATGTTCTAGAAGTGCTCAGGAATAAGAGGAGATTATCAGATTAGCACAAACCAAAATCCCAGCTCAGAATGTCTCTGAATTTGGAGTAAATTTGCATCTGGATCTGAATGTGGCATGTAAACAACATGGGGTTTTACTGGAAATGTTAAATTTGCAGAAAGGAAATTAACTTTTTTCAGAAATAGCCACAAGAGGGCCCAGAAACCCCTGTGGTAGACAAGGCAGTCCAAATGTGAAACACGAACACACGTTCAACAGGTAAAATGTTTAAAACTCACTTTTTTTTTAAACAGGGCTCTCTGAAAATCTGACCTTAAGTGACTTGCCCAGATCCACACAGGAAGTCTGTGGCAGAGGTAGGAATTGAAGCCAGAGCTGAGTTTAGTAGCATGCTTTGCCATTCGTCTACCCGTCTGCTGTTAAATGTTCTGTAGAGTAGCGTGTGTACATATGTAAAAAACGGACTGGCTTCGATCAGCAAAAATCTCTGAAGGCCAGCCTGGTGGTGGATTGTACTCAGAAGGGGGGCCTTAACGCTCATTCTGGGTGGGCAAAGCTGCTGTGAGAAATGCAGCAGCTCCCTTGGTTCGCAGTGAGAACATTTTTCAAGTGCATGTTCTCCAGCGATTAGTCTGAGTGCAGATAAACCAGGCCCCGCAGTGTCCCACGCACCGCAGGTGTGTCGCGCCCGCTTTGCATTTTGTGTCTCTCCGTAACGCCAGGGTTTGAAATGGGGACTTGTTTTTAATTCATATTAAGAGAGGCATTTGGAAGCGTCCAGCGGCGGGGGCCAGCTACGGGGAGTCTAGTCCTGAGCGTTCTATCGACTCTGCAGATAGACCTGCCATTGCAAATGCGTTGTTACGACACCCACGCTGGTCGGGGTGTTAAATGCCTTTCTGCTAGAGCTGGAGCCAGGAACTTCTCATGTCTAATCTCAGCCCCTTCACTGGCTCCTGGTGAGCCTTAGGAAATGGCTTCGCCTTTGTGTCTCCCTCGCTGAGAAGTGGGAGTGCGAGTTGCTTACCGGCCGGGGCGGTGCCCAGCTGCTAGGAACAGCAGCTAAAGGTTTTGTCCAGCACTTGCAAGGTGCAGAGTCCTGGGCAAGTGCTAAGTATTAATGTGGTGGCCTCCTAAAGCAGGCATCAGGGCTTGTGCGTACTCGTCTCTGAGGGAATTTCTCTCCCTCGAAGCTTGAAGGCTTCGCTTTCCCATGAGATGTCACCTGACTCGCCCACAGCAGCAAAACATTTACTGAGAAGAAGAAAAAAGCCGAACTCTGCAAGCAGACGAGCTGGATGCCTTCTGGCCCCTCCTTTTTAATTTGTGTGATTTACGGCGGCTCACGGGGGGAGGGGAGGGAAGGCAGCAGCCCGGCGGAGGGCAGCCGGAGTTCTGCCGAGGCACTTGGGGGAGACCCTGGAGGAACGGAGCCATGGTCTGAGTGCGGGTTTGTGGCACGAAGCCAGGTGCTCCCAGCCCGACTTCACGCTGCACTTCGACATGGCACCGCTACTTAGAGACCAGGAGCCTGCCACAAAGCGAAGGGGGGTCGCTGCCGAGGGAGTCTCTGCTCCGGAATTATCGGGCGTGTTCCTCGCCAGCGTTCACACTCCGAATGCAGAGTTCTCTGGCAAAGTCCTGCCACAGGCCTCGGCCTGCCTCTGCCACCGACAGGCAAAGCGGGAAGAGCCCTGCCCCCGAGGGTATATCGACACTACAGGGTTTTGTTGGAAGAATGGCCGTTTTTCCGCCAAAACTTGAACGTCCACACTGCAATCGCGTTCTTCCGCAAGAAAATCCAAGGACCAGAGGGGTTTTCCCGACATTGGGAATCCGCGTTCCACGAGGAAGAAGCCTTTTTTCGGAAGAGCTCCTTTGGAAAAGAGCATGTGGACGGGGAGGAGGGAGTTCTTTTGGAAGAAGAGGAAGCAGCACAGGTGTCCTGGTGGTCGCTCCGCCCATAGCAATCAGCTGACACAAGGGAGCGTCCCTTCAGTGTGGCCGCTCTGTCGAAAAAGCAGATTGCGTTTTTGAGGCACTTTTGCAGTGTGGATGCTCCGTGGGAAGAAGTTTTTCCGGAAGATCCCAGTCAGACAGACGAACAGATGGAGGGAGGAGAGGCCAAGATACAACAGAACGTTTTTCTCCTTGTTTTTTTCAGTCTGATCCGTGTTCCATGGTTGTTTAACCTGACTTAGCCCCTGCTGCCTTCCCCACTAGTCACCTTGCCTGTCAGTCTGCACAGCCTGGCCGCTGTAGTCCAGTGGTGCACGAGGGACGTGCACAGCGGATCCAGCCGAAGGGTCGGTGTCTCTGTGATCCAAGCGCTGGCCGTGGATCATGCACACAGGCCCTGGCTGGCTCTGACAGCAGGAGCAGGGCAGCGAGGGCTGTGGGAGCAGGCTCGCGGGGCAGCGTGACTTCCCGGCTCAGCGTATCCGCAGGGCCGATCTAGCTCTGAGCTTGCAGACCTCTGCTTGGTGCCAGACCCGGCCGGCAGAGGGTGGGAAAGGCGGGTCCGTTGGATGGGGCCTGGGTTTTATAGCTGCCATTTGTTCATTGGATTTAGGTTGGCCTGGCCGTGGTGGCAGGCGGGCAGGAGACCTTTCCCCAGGGTTTTCCTGCTCCGCAGGCTCCGAGAACAAGTCCCTGCCACCTGCTCTGCATTGGCCGGTTTCCGTGGGCACCTGGGGTGAGTGGCCTCACGGCTCAGTCCAAGCGGCACCGAGCCAGGCAGGAGGGGAGCGAGGGGCAGGAGAGCCCCTGGGCAGGCAGAGGGTGCTAAGGGGGGAGGGACAGGACTCTGGAGATCCGGGAGTTTGGGCCTGGTACAGGGGAGAGCAGGGAACCAGCGAGGGGCGGTGAGGGTAGAGCCAGGCCAGGGGGAGAGGCCTTCAGGCTGGGCCCTCTGGCCCGTCAGCCCAGGCAGGGGTGGCCGGTGTCGTCGGGGCCGTGCTGCAGCCAGTGGAGTCAGCGTGTGGGAAGAGAGCACGAGGCCCCGGCACAGGCGGCCCCGGCGTGCGCCGCTCAGCGTGATCCTGGAGGGCTGCCGGGGCCCTGCCGCGGGGCCGGGGCGGGTAACGTGCCCCTGCTCCAGGTCTGTGTGGGTGGGCGGAGAACCGGCCTTTTATAGGTGACCCGCTGGGAGGGGGCACCCGCACCCCAGTCACAGGAGGCGGGGCCGACTGGCTGCCAATCCCAGGCCAAGGGGGGGCGAAGCGACGCCCCGGCCAGCTCGCGACACGGCTCTTCTGGCACATCGTCAGCACCGGCCCGTCAGGCGGGGGGCCAAACACAAACCAGCAAAGCGCCGGCTTGGGCGGGCTCGTTGTCCCCTGCTCCGCGCCGGGGCCCGTCTCTCCCCCTGGGCTTGCTGGTCGAAGCCGGCCTGTCTCCCTCGCGGAGCTCACTGGCCCCCGGCGCCGAGGTCTCCTCTGCCGCCCACGGGAGCTTCAGATCTCTGGGGGTTTGTGGCCCCCTGGGTCTGGATGCCGGAGAGGGGGGCCGCCAGCAGACCTGCCTCGCGGAAAGCCCTGCCCTCCTGGGTGCTGGTGCGGTTCATGGGCCACAGAGCTCCAGCTCTCGGCGCGAAGCCAGCCCCCCGCGGAGGCACGTTGGGCCGTGCAGCCGCCCCCGGCCTTTCCGCCTCCCCGACGGGCCCTGATGGGCAGCGACTTGATGTGAGGGACTCGTGTCAGGAAACGGAGCCTGCGGCGTCGATTGCTAGGAGACGCAAACGCCCCTGGGGACCGTGCGCGGCTGGAGACGGGCGTCGGCAAGCGCACGCAGACACCCGCTTGTGAGGCAGCAGGTGATGCGCACAATTATCTGCGTGTGGGCTCCCGCCACAGGGCCCCCCGAGCCTCCGCCTGCCGCACAACCGGCTCTCGGCTGCGGCTCCTTGGCCACAAGCCAGCTGCAGCTTTAAAGGTCGCCCGGCTAGTGAGGTGGGTGCAATTCCCGCGGCGTGGGGGGCTCTGGCAGCCCCATTCTGCATCCCTCCCTGGACAGGCGAGCCAGGCGGCGAGCGGCTGCAGCCACTTCCAAAGCGCAGGCTCAGCGTGCGGCCGACGCGAGGGAGAGGCAAGCGGAGGCCACGTTTGTGCGGAAACAGCCAAAGCTCCCACACGGCTCCATGCTGGAATGAATCCAGGCCCTCCGCTGCGGTGGCTTGGTGCCTAAACGCCCTAGGCAGACGTTTGCCCACCAATGAATGTGAGGGGTGAGTCTCTGTTCTGCGAGCTCTGCCCACTCAGGCCTTCAAGGCAACTGCAGGAACCGTCCTCAAGAAGTACAGGGGCCGACCAACCTTCCTGCTAATTTTTTTCATACATGTGTGGACTAAATTTTGGCATGTGCACTGAGCATGTGCACCACCAGTCAAAACAAAATCTAGCTGTGGACACTCTACAAATCAGGGGATCTCTCCAGAGCGGCTGCACAAGGAAACACTGGTGCCTGCTATTTTTCCAGCTGAAGGAGACTCCTCTGCTAACGTTACGGGGCCTGTGACATGGGGTGTAGCTGTTCTGAGGGGCCCTGTGAAGCCGGGTTACAAACACAGCCCAGCCACGTGGTCCGTGGCCGCACTTCTCTCTCTCAAGCTCGTCCTCGACTAGTTTAGTTCATTGACGGTGCCTGGAAAGGGCAGGACGCCAGTGCTGATCTGCCTGCGACAGCCGCTGATCCCCTAGGGCATCGCGCAGGGTCCCCTGGGTTCTGGTCTCTCTCCGCTGCTCACTCTGGCACTCGCCTTCCCCCGAGTCTCTCGCCTTCCCCCGGCTTTCCCTTTCAGTGCTGCAGCCCGGGGGGTAGCACGGGCCCGGGGGGAGCCTCCAGAGCTCCCCAGTCCTGGTATCTTCCCCTGCTCCCAAAACCAGAGGCGCCCCTTCTCTACTCACCCCCCCAGGCCGAGCACTCAGCTGCCGGGACTCGGGGTCCGGGGTGGTACGGACTCTTGTGCGCCCTGCCCAGGGGGCTGCTGGGAGCTGGGGGGGGTGCTCTGCGGGAGGAAGTCGGCTGGCAAGGAGCCGTGTCCGAGGGCACTGCCAGCCCTGGCACTAACCCTCGCCCCAGCTCCGCCGGGTAAAGGGGAGCCAGCTCCGGGTGGGGACTTCAGCGGCGCCTGCTCCTCTCCCCAGCTGCAAACGCACAAGGGGCAGGTCAACCGGCTCCCCCTCCTGGGCCCAGGGAACGCCAGGGGCTGCTCGGCCCGGGGGGCGCTGTGCTGCCCGGGGGGGGGGGGGGCTGGCCAGGTCTCTCCAAATAGGCTGGGTTATGGGGGGGAGGGGTCCTGGCTGCTTCCATGGACAAACTTTGTCCCCCAGCCCAGGGGAAGAATCCCGCGGAAGGGGTCTCGGTTTGGACGGCGGGAGCGCCCCGCGCCGGGGACCCACGGCCTGGAGGCGCCTGAGACCTGGCCTCCGGAGCGCTGACGGCATCGCCGGCCCCCTGGGGCTCCGTTGCCTCCTGCACGTCCGGCCGCGAAGTCTGGACTCGCGTTGGGCGAGGCCGCTGTCAGGGCTGCCGGGCTGCACCGACCACGACTAGCTCCGGGGCTCTCGGGCGCCTGGACGGGAGCCGGGCAGCGCCGGTGCGGGCTCCGGACCCCTGCTCCCAGCGCACGGACGTGGCTCTTGGCCCCGGAGGCAGGAACCTCCGACCTCGCCCAGACTGTCACTGGGCAGGTCCCTTCACCTCTCGCGGACCCGACACCCCCGATGTGAACGTGGCAGGGCTGGTAACACGCCTGGGAGCAGAGGGGCTCGAGGAACGCGAACCCTCCATCGCGGAATGAAACTGGAAGCTCCTTGGGGCGGGGATTGGATTTGTTGTTCTAGACGTACGGCCCACGAGCCAGCCCCTGTCCGGCCACTGCTGCCCGGCGCAGCCCAGCCTCGGCCAGGTAAGGTATCCCGCCCCGTGCCACCCCTGTTTCCCACCCCCAGCACCCTGCCCTGCCTCCTGCACCCCCCAACCCCCTGCCTTGAGCCCTTCATACAGCTCAGCCCTGACTCCTGCATCCCCAGCGCCCTGCCTCCTGCACCCCCCACACCCCAACCCCCTGCCCTGAGCCCTTCATACAGCCCAGCCCTGACTCCTGCACCCCCCAACCCCCTGCCCTGAGCCCCTCATACAGCCCAGCCCTGACTCCTGCACCCCCACACCCTAACCCCCTGCCCTGAGCCCTTCATACAGCCCAGCCCTGACTCCTGCACCCCCCACACCCCAACCCCCTGCCCTGAGCCCTTCATACAGCCCAGCCCTGACTCCTGCACCCCCCACACCCCAACCCCCTGCCCTGAGCCCTTCATACAGCCCAGCCCTGACTCCTGCACCCCCCACACCCCAACCCCCTGCCCTGAGCCCTTCATACAGCCCAGCCCTGACTCCTGCACCCCCACATCCCCAGCGCCCGGCCGTACGGTTGACAGCAGACAGCCTGAATGCCCGCGTGAAGCTGGATTTGACCAGTTATGATGCAAACGTCAACTGTGCGAACAGCTGCAGCCACAGAAATCCCGTTAAAGTCTGTGCGAACAATGGTTCGTTTACAATTAGTAATCATCGTGTCAGTTATCGATAACGTTACGTTGCACATTTTCAGTCATGCCAATGGGCCTTCTTAGACGGCTCTTTGCTGAGCCTTTGTTCTGAATTCTGATGTAGTTTGGCCCTTTGCTTTGAACGGGTGGCTAGCCCCGTGGTGAGTGGTCTCTGTGCCGCGCCACGGGACGGTGCGCCACGCCCCGCAGGTGTGCGGGCCGCGCCACGGGACGGTGCGCCACGCCCCGCAGGTGTGCGGGCCGCGCCACGGGACGGTGCGCCACGCCCCGCAGGTGTGCGGGCCGCGCCACGGGACAGTGCGCCACGCCCCGCAGGTGTGCGGGCCGCGCCACGGGACGGTGCGCCACGCCCCGCAGGTGTGCGGGCCGCGCCACGGGACGGTGCGCCACGCCCCGCAGGTGTGCGGGCCGTGCAAGGATCAGCTTGGCTGACAAAGGGAAGTCGTCCAATGAAAGCCGAGGGACGCTGCTCGCCCACCAATCAAAGCCAGTCAGGTTCCCCACGTTCTCCGCATGGGAGCGGCGCCCGAGGGAGAGCAGCCGATGCCACCGGGCCTGACTCCTTTGGCGTGTGAGGTTCGAAGAAGCCGCATCCATGCGGGGCGAGGGTGCGGCAGGAGGGCCAGGAAAGTCCCTTCGGGCGAGGAAGGTGAAACGGCAGGAATCCCTTTGGCAGCTGCTAAGACGGCTCGACCGTGCGGCTCTAGCCCCTTCTGCCCTGGCGCCCTCGTTGCGGGGCTGTGACCTGGCCAAGAACAGCCGAGCAGCGGCCCAGGCCCCCCGACTCCTGTCTCAGCCAGACAGACGCTTGCAGACGGCTCCGGCAGCTGGAAGGGAAGTCGGCCCTTGTCTGGGGTCAAGCCAGCCGGTCCTGCCATTCTCGGGCCAATGCGGAGACAAAACAGCAGGGCGTTGTCGTCTGGCGTCGCACAAGAGCCACCCCACGTGCCCCCCCGGTGTGAACCTTGCACCCGGCCCGTGCGTGGGCTGTGGGTGATGCAGGCAAAGGAAGGCACGGTCTCTCCAAAGCAGCCTGCACACCCAGCCACCGGGAAGACTGGGGCCATGGTGCGGCAGCTTCCCTGGGGCAGTGGCGTGGCACCCCAGCTACCTGGCCACCGGGCAGGGCTGGGGCAACAGCAGGGCAGTCCCAGCCCTCTGCATGGCCAGGAAGGATTGGGCTGGGGTGGGTGGGGCTTGGCTCCAGGGGCGGGGCCTCAGGTGGAAGGGGCGGGGCTGGGGCTTGCCTTCACTGGGCCCCATGTGCAAGGGTGGTGGGATAGAGGGGACTGGCCTGGCCTCCTCCGTGTGGCGTGAGCTTGCCCACACCACGTCGTGGCAGCTTTTAATGAACAAGCCGCACAGCGAATGCAGCCCTGGCCCTGTGTACTTCACTGGGAATGGATCCACTGCAGCGGCATTTCCGGGCCCTGGCAAGCCAGGGGGCCCCGTGAGCAGGAGGCGGGTTTCCTCTTCGTGGCCGTGGGCTTGGGACGCCGCGGAGCACCCCCGAGGGCGTCCAGCCATTCTGGGTTCTGCCCTCCGTGCCGTTTACCCCGGGTCCGTACAGCGCCGTGCACAGCAGGGGCCAGCCGAGAGATGCCTGATTCCAGCCCCTCCACAGACGGGGAGATGAGCCCCGAATGCCCCGGGCGACTCGGGCTGAGGCCGAGCGCGGAACAGGGCCCAGGACGCCGTGCGCGGCCGCTGCCGGTCTGTGCTCTCCCCCCGGCGCTAGTTCTGCCCCTCTGAGGGCTCCTCTCCCTCCGGGGCCGTTCAGGCTGATCCGGAGCCGCTCCTCACAGCAGGGCTCTGCCTGGAGCTCGGTCAGCAGGAGGCAAAGGGCCAGAAAAATGTCTGCCTCAGCGGGGGGGCAGGATGCAGCTACCCGACCTGGAAGCTGGTTGCTGGCGCTGCTCTGGTGAGCAGTGTCATGGGACTGTCCCTGCCCGGACCAGGGGGCAGCCCTGGACTTGGTGTCCTCCGAAAGGCCAGGACCTGTGGCAGCACAACGCCCTTGCCCCAGGCTGGGCCAGGGCTCCGCAGGCAACGGGCCACCTCCTTAGCGTGCGGCACGTGGGCTCCCTCTGGGTCTCCCGACCACGCACAGACCCAGGCTCGTGGGAGCAGATGCGATCGCAGCCCGAGGGGTCGGGCCGCAGGCTCGTGTGCCACATTGGCCTTAGCCTGCAGGCAGCTGGCACGCCGATCCATCGGTCCCGGATGGGCTGTGGCGGTGGGGAGGGGGCACACGGGCGTTGGGTCTGCGGGTTGCTCCCTGTGTCCTCGTAGGGCCAACCCCGAGGCAGTGGCTGTAGAATAATCCTGCTGTCCCGTGGCAAGAGCTTTGGAATCTGGCCGAGTGGGGTAAGGTGGCCGTGGTTTTCTGGCTTATGTTACAATTAATGTCGGGACCAATCCTGTGAATGATGAACATCCTCGGGATGGATGGGCTGCGATCGATCCAGCAGGAGTTGATTTATTGGATCTAGTATAGACCCGATAAATCAACCACCGAGCACTCTCCTGCCGACTCCGGTCCTCCCCCAGAATGAGAAGAGTAAATGGAGTTGACGGCAGAGCGCCAGGGGTCGACTTACTGTGGGAAAGACGCCGCAGTAACAGACCTAAGTACATCGGCTGCCGCTATGTTAGTCACGCAGCTGTCGTTGTGTAACTTGGGCCCAGTGTACACAAGGCCTCTGCCCTCCTCCTAAGTTCAAAATCTGCTGCCCCCCCAGTAGAAGTTCCTGGCTCAAAGCCAAATGGCCCGCTTTAAGATAAGGGTGCTAATTCTGTCAGGAAAGTCTTCTCTGGGACTCCAGTCGCGGATCGGACACTTACCATCTGCCATAGTGGAAACGGGTTTGGGGTTTTGTGGCGCTGGACTTTTACCCCCCTCAAAAAAAAAAAAAAAACCCAATTCCATATTGTTCTTCCAGCTCTAGAAATGGTCCCGTTTCCACAGCGTTCCCTCTGACCTCGCACGCTCGTGCGCCCTTGGCGGGCTGTCCACGTGGCGAGGCCCAGCACTGAAGTGGCTTGGGGTTGTGGAGACACAAGTTTCGTCTTCCGCTTCCAGGCTCGCCGGGGAAATGGAGCATTTCTGGCGCCGGGGCTGCGGCCCGTGGAACCCTGGGTTCGAGCCGGTGACGCGCACCCCCTCTGTGTTTGGGGGTCCCAGTAGGTGAGCGCCCCGTTCCCCTGGCGAGGTGACCCGGGGGCAGAGAGGGATGGCTGCTGTCTCTCAGCTGCCCGCGCTCCCCAGGAAACCTCCTTGCTTCCCAGTCGGGAGCGCGACCGTTCCGGGTGGCCCCAGTCCGTGGCTGCTCCGGGCAGGCCCCACGTGGGCAGCCTGCAGGGACGTGCCGTATTAGTGATTATGAAACGGCCTGGGAGACGAATCCGTCCGGAGGTTGCCATGGAAGCACAAGCAGTGACGTGGTCTCCTCTTTAAGAGGCTTTCAACGTTCCACATGCAAATGAGCGCTTTTCAATACACACACGGTCCCCGCCCTCGGGGGGCGACGGGGGCTGCGTTGGATGGCCCCCTGCGCCAAACCCTCCCCGAGGGGCCAGGCAGGGGGGCTGGGGACCTGCGACAACCAGGACGAAGCTGACACAGGAGCCTCGGGGAAGGGACTGTGCTACCCTGCAGCCTGTAGACCGGGGTCGGGCCTGCCCCCGCTCTGTGCCGGGTCTCAGTGCGGCTGGGTCTGGGGGGCAGCACATCCCATCCTCGGTGCTGCCAGACCCAAGCCAGCTCCGGGGTCCCGGAAGGGGCGGGGGCGGGCAGCCAGTCCTACACCCCATCTGGTCTGTTCCTCTCGCCATCAGCGCGCTGCCCTGGACACTAGCGGCCCCGCCTCCTTTGAATCCTCTGCCCCGGGGCACTTCCCCCTTGTACCGGTCCCAGGACCTCAAAACCTTTGACAGTCGTGGTCCAGGGCCGGACGGGATCCCAAGGCCATCGAGTCCCATCCCCCATCCTCACCACCTAGACCATCTCTGACAGATGCCTGTGCAACCGACTCTTCCATATCTCCTGTGGTGGAGAGTCCACAACCCCAGGCAACTCATTCCAGTGTTTCACCACCCGGACAGGGCGTTTTTCCTGATGTGCAACCTCAACTTCCCTTGCTGCAGTTGAAGCCCCTTGCTTCTGGCCCTGTCCTCAGAGACCAAGGAGAACAAGTTTTCTCCCTCCTCGTAACACCCTTTCAGGTACTTGTAAATTATTACGTCCTCTCAGTCTTCTCCTTTCCAGACTAAACAATCCAATTCTTTCAATCTTCCCTCATAGCTCATGTTCTCTAAGACAGCTAATCGTGTTCACTGCTCTTCTCTGGACCGTCTCCAATTTGTCCACAAACGTGGCTCCAGAACTGGACGCACTAGTCCACCTGAGGCCCAATCAGGTCAGAGGAGAGCGGAAGAAGGACTTCTTGTGTCTTGCAACACTCCCGGTTGATGTTTGCTTTTTATGTCAACTCATATTTAGCTTGTGGTCCACTCTGACCCCCGATCCCTTTCTGCAGGACTCCTCCCTAGACGGTCGCTTCCCATTCTGTGTGAGAGACACGGATTGTTCCCCCCAAAGTGGAGCACTTTGCATTTGTCCTTATTGAACTTCATCCTCTTGACCTCAGCCCATTTCTCCAGTTTGTCCAGATCAGTTTGAATTATGACCCATCCTCCAGAGCACTCGCCACCCCTCCCAGCTCGGGATCCTCTGCACACTCAATAATCGTACTCTGTCTATGCCATTATCTAAATCGCTGATGAAGATATTGAGCAGAACCGGCTGCCAGACTGATTCCTGCAGAACCCCACTTGTTCTGCCCTTCCAGCAGGACTGTGAACCATTGATAACTACTCTGAGAACAGTTCTCCAGCCAGGTATGCACCCACCTTACAGCAGCCCCATCTAGGTTGCATTTCCCTAGTTTATTAATGGAGGTCATGAGAGACTATCAAATGCAAAAGTCCAGCTTTAGGTCTTCCACTTCCCCCTTATTCACAAGACTTGTTTATCCCATCGAAGAAAGCTATCTGATTGGTTTGAGATGGTTTGTTCTTTACAGATCCATGCTGGCTGTTCCTTAGCACCTTGTTATTTTCCAGGTGTTTGCTCATGGATTCCTTAATTATTGGCTCCATTGTCTTCCCCCGCACAGAAGTTAAACTGACTGGCCTGTAGTTTCCTGGGCTGTCCTTATTCCCCTTTTCATAGATGAGTACTAGATGTGTCTTTTTCCAGTCTTTTGGAATCTCTCCCGTCTTCCATGACTTTTCTAAGGTAATAGCTAAAGGCTCAACTACTTCCTCAATCAGCTTCTTGAGTATTCTAGGGTGCATTTCATCAGGCCCTGGTGACTTGCAGACGTCTCACTTTTCTGAATAATTTTTTACCTTGTTCTTCTCATGTTTTAATTTCTGAGCTTACCTTATGTCTCAGAGGGGTCGCTGTGTTTGTCTGTAACTTTAAAAACAGTTTGTCGGAATGGCTTTCCGTTTCGTACACAGATTTTTAGGAGACAAGGAAAACACCGCAATCCATGAATAAGATTTTGCATTTGCAAAAATTGCCTTGTCTCAAGCCATTCTAAAACCCCATGCGAGCCATTACCAGTGTGTTGTACTGAGGCAATGAAAAGCATAATGAATAGACAATATTTCTAGCAGGCCCGTTGTATCTGAGCTGGGAAGTTTTCACGCTAGGGCTGGTGCTTTACCAGGTTTAAGCCATCGGTAGTTAATTGACGGGATGGTAGCAACCAGACAGAAGTGCTACAATCGGCCAGCTGCTAAAGCCAGCGATCTGTGTATTTCAGTTCTTCGGTGAAAGAGCGACAGGCCGGTGCACTGACAGTGCGATTGTGGGCAGCAGGGATTAAAGGTGAGTGTGATCTGTCTTTGCTTAATTTTAACTTCTTTGCTCCCTTATTTTAATCGCTAACTCATCAGGCCCAAGAATAGTCTCTTAGCAGTTATTAAAAGCATCCACTGGTCCATTTTGCCACTGCAGCTGGTGCTAACCTCAATCTCTCTGTCTCTTGCTCCCGCTCCGTTGAATCTGCACCGTGGGAGCGATCAGCGGGGGATGCTAATTTAAATTGGAGAGGGGCAGATTGACACTGGCTGCAGCCGAAAAGACCTACAGAGCCATTAACGCTCTGCCGGAAAGGGGAAGAGAACAGCAAAGTGATTGGCTGCCTCCCCTGGGCCTGCGCTGGGTGGGCAGCAGGTGGAACCGGCGTTGCTGCGTCCAGCAGTTCGTAACCAGGGTTTGCCCAGCCGGTGCCAGGCTGACACCGACCGGTGGGGCCCTTCCCAATTCATGGCCATGAAAACTGTGTCCTGGACTGTGAAATCGGCTCCCCCGTGAAATCGGCCTTTTGCCTGCTGGCCCTGGGCCGTGCAGGTTTTGCAGCCTGGGGGGCCTGACCCACATGGGAGTTACTTTGTGGGGTCACGGTATTGCCACCCTGACAGGCCACTAGTGGGGGAGGAGACAAAGGGGGGCAACCGCCCCGGGCTGGCGATTCCAAAGGACCCAGGGCTCCCAGCCTCCACCGCCAAAGCCAGTCGGGACGCGCTCCGGGCAGGGCCAGGGGCTGACTGTCCCTAGCCCCGCCCCTTCTGCCTTAGGCCCTGCCCCTTCTGCCCTAGGCCCCGCCCCCTCTGGAAGCATGGAGCCCCGCCCTCCCCCCCCCCCCCGGCTTCTCTGCTGCAGAGTTGGCAGCTGGAGAGCCGCAGCCTCACGGGCGTTGTGACGGTGCCAGTGGGTCTGGCTGGGTCAGAGGGACGTGGGGGGCTCGTCCACGCCCCCCACAGTGCGGCAGCAGCCACGCCGCTCTGTGTGGTGCCCTAGCTCCGGCTGGGCTAGCAAAGCTGCCTGCCTGGGCCGAGAATCCTCCCCGCTGCAGGGCGTCGGACACCCTCCACGCCCCGGGACTCGCCTGCTTTGCAGCAGGGCCGGGCCCAGGGGCCACGTGTCCCCCTGGCTGTGAGGCCAAAGGGAGCGCAGGCCGAGGTTGCAATTGCAAAGTGGAGCCCGAGGCTCCGCACTGGAGGAGCCCAGCACGGATTTCAGCCCTCCTGTTCCCCCCCACCCCCGCAGGCTGCAGCCTCCTAATCGCCTTAGCGAAAGGGCTGCTGGAAATCTGCCCGCTGCAGGCCGGGGAAGAGGGCCCGGATGGCCCCATGTGCACGGTGCCCCCGGCTGCCTGGCTGCGCGCCCGGGGGCGTCCGGAGGAAGCGATTGCTTGACCGAGGCGCTGGATTTCTGGCCAAAGCAGCATCTTGCCACGGTGCCGAGAGGGGAGCAGCCCCGCCCTCGGGGGCATGTTCGGCGGCGTTGGAAGCTAGCGGGGCTGGTTAAACTCCAGGAGCGTGGAGTATAAAACCCTCCCGCCACGTCCACTGTCTCCTCCCGCCCACGGCACCAGCTGGCGGGGCACGCCAGGGTTCACAGGCCGGGCGCTGGCTGGGCAGCACAGCTGTTGCTGTGGGCAGTGCGGGCGGAACGGCGCCCGGGGGAGATACTGGCAGGGCTGCCCGGTGGGGGGCAAGTGGGGCAATTTGCCCCAGGCTCCACGAGAAGGTCTGAGACAGGGAGTGCCAGGAAGGGGCCCCCGAAACTGCTGTGCCCCAGGCCCCCTGAATCCTCTGGGCGGCCCTGGACCTGCCCCCCGATGGAGGGGCCGGGCAAAGGGAGCAGTAGCCCCAGAGCCTGTCAATTCAGAGGGGCCTGCGGCTCCGGGAGGGCTGAGCAGCCACTGGAGCTCCGGGCCGCCCGTGGGCAGGGCTGGAGGGAGGGCACCACGTGTTTCGGGCAGCGCTACGTGGGGTCCCCTGGCTGAAGGCTGGCTGCCCTCAGCCCCCTCGTCCAGGGGAGAGAGCCAGGCACCTCCCAGCTCGCCCAGGGCCCAGCAGAGGCTGTCGGCTCCCTGGCAAGGTCAGTCGAAGTCGTCTGTGCTGACTTACTGACACCGAGCCCTTACAGGCCGGAGCCCTCAAAGTGCTAAGGGGGGAGGGACATGCCCAAGGTCGCCCTGCAAGCCAGTGGCAGAGCCAGCAAGCTCATTTCGGTCGTGAGAGTCGCAGGCCAGAGCTCTGCCCCCTGCTCCTCCCTGGGGCATCTCTGCCAGAGCTGGGCTGGGAAACCGTCCAGGCCTCAACCTGGGCAACTGTGATTTGTCTCCCTTAGTTCCTCCTGCAGGGAGAAATTGCTGAGGTCAGCGTCTTCCCTTCTTGTCCTAACCTGCCGCCAGAGTCCGTGGCTCCCCGTGGCGGGAGGACCCCCTGGCTCTTCCGTTTGCCTGTCATCGCCGTGTGGAGCCGCCAGCATTCCCGCCGCGAACCATCGCCCAGGTTCAACACTGCACCTGCCTGCTCTGCTGAGCGCCCTCCCGGCCGAATTCCCCGAACGGGCCCCGGCGGGAAGAGATCGGCGCCCACTGACCTGGGAGAATTACCAGCCTCGAATTCCCGCCGATACCCCCGGCGCTGATGGCTGCCCCCCCCCCCAGGATTTCCTCCTAGGCTGACAGTGGGGCAGAATGGAAAAGGTAAATGCCAAGAACGGGGGGGGCCTCTGACCTATTGGAAACGGAGCCCCCAGACTCTCCCAGAATCACACGTTAAGCGGCGCGGGGAGGACTAATAACGAGACCCGTGTGCCGGAGGGAGCGGGGCCGGGGCCGGGCCGCGTGCCGAGCGCTGACGTGTTTAAAAGGCTGCGGGGGGAGAGAGGCACTTGTCAGCCGTAAGTGAAATTCACACGAGATGTTTTATGCGGCAGCCGGCACTTAAATCCAAGGCACAGCCTGAGCTGTTTGATGGGCAGTGTCATCCGGCCGGGCAGGGAGCCGCATGTCACACACGGGATACGTTTACCTGCAAATGGATGCTGAAGGTTTTGCAAGGAGCAAGTGCCCAGAGCCAGGTAGCGAGTAGAACAAACTTAACCCTTCGCTTCCTGTCACTTGACTAAGGACCAGGCGGGTCCCAGGGGTTTTACGGCCATGGGACAGGTGGGCTTGTCCGTCAGAGGGCCTGAGCTGCTGGAAGTGCCTGTGTGGGATGAAAGGTCCAACTGCTGTCATGGCGCGGCGGCATTAATCCCAGAATCATGGCTAAATTCCGGCCCTGGCTAAATCCATTCTGCTTTCCCCAATTCCCCTTCTCTCTTACACCGGGAGATCATTCCCTTGCACGTCCTGATCCAAGCTGTCATGGACCCTTGCTGGTCATTCTCAAACGACTGCTATGTTCCACCCCAGAGGCAGCTGCATCATGTGATTTCTTCAAGTCCTGTGGATTCCTTCTCAACACCTCACTGCTGCCTCGTTGCTCATTGGAACTGAATACAGGGTAACTGACCCATCAGACCACGCACTTGCCTACGCACAGCGACCAGGCAACCATTGGTGGCGATGAAGAAGGCTACAACTTTACTCCCCTTTACAGTTTGCAAACCACACTCGTCATCCCCACTCAAAAATTCAGCTGGAAGATGCTGGCGGAAGATGGATTTTTCTGTGGCTCAGTGGCCCCCAACCCAAAAAAGGTTCCCCGTCTCCGCCATACATTGACAACACTGAAACCGTTTGCTTCGGGCATAAATTAAAATTTTTCTTTATTTAAAATGAAGTTTGGTAAAATAACCTGAGAAAGTTAAAGCGCTGACTCTGTTTATTTAGATTTGGATTAATATTTCATTTCTTACCGGCTATATATGCCCCCTTACGTTAGAGCTGCAGTAGCCCAATAGGCAGGGCTCAACAAATAATACAATCTACTCACCCGTGGCAAGTAGATTGTGACCCGGAAAAGCTGGGATTGGGCGATCTGCGCATGCGGTTCGGCAAGCCCTGCTTATAGGAGTAATTCACTCAGCGCACAGTCAACCTGTGGAACTCCTTGCCAGAGGATGCGGTGAAGACTAGGACTTTAACAGGGTTAAAAAAAGAGCTAGATAGATTCATAAAGGTTAGGTCCATCAATGGCTGTTAGCCAGGATGGGTAGGAATGGTGTCCCTGGCCTCTGTTTGTCTGAAGGTGGGTGACAGAGGAGGGATCACGTTGTGTTCCCTCCCTCTGGGGCATCAGGCATTGGGCACTGGGCTGACCCCGTCTGGCTGTTCTTACTTTAATGGAGTATTTGAGGTGGTCAGAGATAAGCGAAGGCCTTTTGTTGTCCTGGCTGGCTGGCTGGTGGTCCCTGGAGAGGTCTGTGTGGGAAAGTGCCGCGCTGCTCAGTGCAGACGGGGACGCTGTCGCTATTGTCACCTCTTGAAAGGAAACGCCGAGAATCCAAGATTCAGGAGATTGGTCTGAAATTGCTAAGCAGGGCGCGGAGCAGCCCAGACTGGGCCAGGGAGGCTCTCGGCACCAGGCAGGGTCTGGCCCCACCACCTTCCGCAGGCTGGCCAGCGTGGTTTGGGGGAAGCGGCCGCGTGAGGGCTCGGCGCACACCCAGGCAGGCCCGGGGAGCACAGGGCAGCCGGCCGCGCACGGCCCGGCTTCGGCGCGAAGCAGCCATCAGGTAATGGCGGCGAGTGATCGCGCTCGCTGCCAAGAGCTGGCAGACGGGGGTTAATGCGCGGGGTTAGCCGCCCGCCAGGCCTGCTGGGAGGCAGCCGGGCGCCTGCAGGGGGTCCCTCGGCTTTCCGGGCCTGCGGCCATCTGCCCAGCTGCCCTGTCCCCTTCCAGCTCGGCCCCCCCGGCAGGGGCACTTCAAGGCCTTTGCTTCACTCCTCTGGGTTCATGCCCTTCTCCGGCCTGTGTGCTCCCAGGAGGAGGGTTTGCGCGGGGGCAGGGTCTGTCGCCATTGCGGGGGTGGCAGGACCGTCCGGAGACCGGCGCATGGAGGGGGCAGTCACTGTTCTATGGCTCCTCCCGGCCAGGCAGGCGAGGGACTCGCTTGGGCCGCGCCACGTCACGCCCGCCCTTGTCCAGCCGGAGGAACCTCCAGAGACGCCCGATGGTTTGGGCTGCAGCCGGGCCGAGCCAGAGGGGCCCGTGGGGTGGGCCCCGACGCAGGAGTCTCTGCCGGCCCAATGGGGCCCTGTGCCCCTGCAAGTGTTCACTCCATGCTGGGGGAAGGGGCGGGCGGGCAGCCCCGAGCGCTCTGTGCCCACGAGAGGCACCGTAGCGACCCGCCGGCGTCGCCCCCCGGGCCTTGCTGGACGTCTCCCGCTGAGGCACCAGCTCAGCACCGTGGGGAGGGGCATGGACGTACCGTGACCCGTTCTGAGCAGGGCTGGATGAGCCAATTCCCAGGCCATCCAGCAGGAGGCGCTGTGCTGGGGATTCTCAAACTGCTACAGGGAGCCCGTCCCTTATGGGGGGAGTTTAGATTCGGAAGGACTGGCCCAGCGTGATCTCGTGGGTAAGATCCAGAGTGTAAATTAATTGGGACCTGTGGGGGAGGGTGTGATTGGGTCCTAGAATTGGGTCCTGTGGGGGAGGGTGTGTTAGGCCCAGGGAGCCCTGGAGCGCCCCCAGGTGGCCAGTATCTTGCCCTTAGCTACCTGTCGTCTTCTGCCCCTTATGCCCCAAGTCCCTCCCCCTCCACCCAGGGTGCCTCTTCCTTCTGCCCCACAGCAGGGCCCCCACGCTCTGGGGTCCTCCCCTCCCAGGGAGCCCCCACCCTCAGACTCAGTGACCCACAGCCAATCGCAATCTAGCCCCTGCCCTGGGACAAACTGCCACCTGCCCTGGCCACTCGTCAGAGGTAAGGGGGGTGGACCTGCTGCCTGCAGCCTGCGAGTGGGGTCAGCCTGGGCTCCCCAGCCCTGCTCTGCCTCAGGTACCCCTGTAGGTCCCTGGCAGCCAGGTCCCTGCTACTGCCCTGCTGGAGCAAGACTGCAGCTAAGCTTAGCAGCCCCTATTTATACCACCCCAGCTGGGTCCTGACTGGCTGCTACCTGCCTAGGCTGCTTGCTCCCGGGCCTGGCTTGAGGTCTTATTTCTCCTGGATCAGGCAACCACCCCACTCCCCCTTCAGAGGAGCAGGGGCGGGGGCAGGGACGGACACGGATGGAGATGGAGGAGGGGTGTACTGCTCGCTCTCTGTCTGAGCCAGCCAAGCCAGGCAGCCGCGAATGGCCGGAGCCAGAAGGTGCATCGTCTGTGTTTGCAGCCAGCCAATCTCAAATTAAAGCTGCAAATCAAAACCCCATTTGCTGCTGGGCTGACCAGGCGCTGGCGGGAGGATAAGCTTCCTCTTCGTCATGTCTACAGCCCCGTAAATGTCAGCGGCGCGTCATGCTGACATGCACTGCCCCAAAGCGCTTACAACGGGCTGGCTCACCCGGAGGGGGCCCAGGGAGGGAAGGATCCTCTTATCATCCCATGGGGGCTGCAGGGGTGAGGCTCCTGTCCCAGGAAAAACCCCACACGGCCTCCTGCCCCCCGGTCCTGGCAGATCCAGGGATCCATGGCGGGAAACATTAGGCCAACGGGGTCAGGCGTTGGTCGGCAACAGGGATCTGCAGAAGTAGCAGTCGATGGGACAGACGGCAGCTGGCTATACAAGGGGCATCGCCTGGCAGGGTCCAGGGCGCGTGTGGGGGGTGCAATTAGTTTGGTTCGGAATCCCTAAGAACACAGTGTGGCTCTGAGTGGCCCCTTTGCAAAGGGCAAAGCTGCGACGAGTGATCCCGCGCACAAAGCAAACAACCATCCGAGAGCCGCGTAAGGAGATTACCAGGGTTAAAACGAGCTGACGGGATGGTTACAATTATTATTAGCGTCCAAGTCTTGGCAACTGGAGCAGCAAGTCGCTGCCCATCTGGTCTCTTGTGTCCACATGGCCGCAGAGCTTCCGTTCCTGACTGCACGTTAAATCCCATGTTCTGCTACAGTCTGAACTGGAAAACCATCAACAACCTGCAGCCATGAAATCTGATCTCCTGGCAGCGTGCGACTGAAGCCCATGAATCAGGCGGCGGTGTGATGCAGAAATAGCATCCGAGAAGTCTATCAATTTAACATGTGACAGGACAGACACAGTTTTGCTGGGCAGACAAAAAGGGAGCGAGAGTTTACCTAAGGAAGCAATGAGAAATGGTTATAATTAAGAGTGTATTGAATTGGACTCGGTGCTATGATTAGAATGAGCACCCCGGACGTTTTACACTGTTGAAATGATCCCCATCAGCATTTGCGTTATAAATTCCTTTTTCCAGAGAGTGGACCATGGACCGTGCAGGAGCTGCACAGATTTACCCACGCTAAGGCCAGATCTGCACTCAAGGGGACCGTCAAATCAAGATACACATTAATTATGTAGCTGGAGTCAACGTACCTTGATTTGAGTTTCTCCACTGTCCCCACAGTGGGAGGCTGATGGGAACAAATGCTCCCCTCCGCTTACCTTACTCCTTGCAGTAGTACCAGCCACCGATGGGGGCACCATCTGAGTTTGATTTAGTGGGTCTTTACTAGACCTGCCAAGTCAAACTCCAAAAGATCGATCAGGGCACTGTCGATCTTCCCCGGAGTGAAGACGTGGCTCAAGTCTCTGCCCCAGCGAGCTACCTTCTGCCATCCTGAATCAAATAAAACTCTCATTGGCTGGAGCTCAGATCCCCAGAGCGATTTAGGTTGATTTCAATAGGACTGAGCTGCCGACTAACCTTGGAGGCTTTGGACCTGAGTCAAAAGTTTCTGCTGCGTAAAGACTCCCGAACTTGGCCCACCGCTCAGCGAGAAATGTCACCATTGTACGTGGACAGACAGAGCCAATCGGATCCCTCGCAATGGAAAACTCTGTGTGTGTGGGGGGGGGGGAGGAAACGTTTTGATGAGAACCGTGGAGGGCAACCTGCCACCTAAGGGCCGCAGGAGGCCCTGCAAGAGATTTTCTTTGCCGTTGCTCCTGCTCCTGCACAAGGATGCTGCTGCCGCTGGTTTCCAGTCGTGTCATTCGTTCGTACCACTGTCACGAAAGTGACACTCGTGTAAAACTGGGGCACGGGAAGGGCAATGGGTGCGGATTGCACGTAGCACTGACGGGAAGGGCAATGGGTGCGGATTGCACGTAGCACTGACGGGAAGGGCAATGGGTGCGGATTGCACGTAGCACTGACGGGAAGGGCGATGGGTGCGGATTGCACGTAGCACTGACGGGAAGGGCGATGGGTGCGGATTGCACGTAGCACTGACGGTGGGAACCCTGCACTCCCGCTGCAGCCAATCGCAGCGCTGCGACGGGGCAATCACACCCCCTGCAATTTCTAGGTGCCCTGGCCTGGGAAACCGTCTTGGTTACGACACTCGTGCGACCACTCACCAGCATGGGTCGCCTGGGGATCAGAAGCAGGAGGGATACTGACGGGGGATGGGCTCGGCTTGTCTCCTCCCAGCTACTTTCTGTGCAACACAAGCACAAAATTCAAAGAGGAAAAGCCACTGCATTTTCTGCAGGGCGCTTCCCACCCTCCTGTGTTAGGGAGCCAGGGCCCACTGGATATTACTTGGACAGTGGAGGGGGCCCGTGGATGCAGGTTCTCGCCACGCTATTGCCAGATGCGGGAAAGAGAATCCGTGTCGGGATCAGGGTTGGGAGTTTGCCAAAGATCTACTTGAATTTCTTACGTACGATCGGAGAATCTGGCAAGCCTGCTTTGAAAAGGTCCAGGAAAAAGCCAGCTTCTCAGCGAGGCAGTGGTGTCTAATGGTTAGCGCAGTGGGTGCCAGTTGGAAAATGAAATTTTCATCTTGTGGGGAATTCTGATATTTTGCCGTTTGTTTTTGTCCCAAATCAGGACAAAGAGTCAAAAATATTGAACTGTTTTGTGGGCCAAACTATTTCAGCTTTAAAACCACAGAATGAACCTTGCTGAAATGAAATGGTTCAGTAAGGCTGCAACATTATACAAGGATGTAAACCTTACACAAAATAAATAATAAATATAATACAGAGGTGAAGACAAAACTGAATAAAATTAGAATGGACCAATACAAGAGAAGCTTCAAAGAGGGCCCACTCCTGCTTTCTTTCCTCAGGCAAATCAGCCAGTGAAATCATTGGAGCCAGGTGACCCTCTCAGGGCCACCTCCCTGGAGAATCGGGGGTGCTGGGAGCTTTGACCTCCCCCGGGGAGGCCAGCGGAAGCGAGGGCGGTGAGTGCGTAACCGTGCAAACGCTCAGCGATAAGCCTGGACTTACCGATTAACGTTCATGGTCACATGCAGGCTCCTGCCCCAGTCCCGGGAGCCGGCTGCCGCCTCCGATACAGGCCCGGGGCGACAGCCGGCTCCCCGGGAGCACCCTGCCCTGGCTCCCGGGAGCTGGCCGGGGGTGCGTGTAACGACTGAGTGTTTCGGTGTTATGTTACACAATTCCCCCATTGTAACCTCCCTAACGGAAGCACTTTGGCAGCGACTCGTTTGTCCGCCTGTCTCCGTGCAGTAGACCACGACAGCCGGCGCGGGGCTCGCCTTGCAGGATCTGCCCTCGGAGTCCATCTCACGCACCGCACCAGCCCCAAAGTGTGAAAGGGGAACGGCGGAGACGCTGGCTGGACCGCAGGGACGCCCCAGGCTCTGTGTCCTGCGCGACCTGCGGAGCCGAGCGGGCTGGGGGCACCGTGTGCTGCCTGCGACTGGGGGAGCCGCTGCTGAAATCGACGCAGCCCTGACCTCGGTTCCTG
Organism: Pelodiscus sinensis; assembly: GCF_052426305.1. Taxonomy (NCBI): domain Eukaryota; kingdom Metazoa; phylum Chordata; order Testudines; family Trionychidae; genus Pelodiscus; species Pelodiscus sinensis. The sequence goes on from NC_143077.1 coordinate 2,252,720, forward strand.
AGGTGCAGGCGGGGCCAGGCGGGCACGTCGCGGTTCTGGAAGGAAGGGCTCTGCACCATTGATGGTTTGTCCAGCATTTGCAGCTGTCAGCTGGGAGGCCGGGAATGGGCGCAGCAGCCTGCGTGTCCGTGTCGGGCAGCTGTTTGAGGCAGCGCTGGAAGTCGGCCAGCATGCGCGCTCAGGGGACGGATGTGCCCCGGGTGTCGCTGGGGCGGCAGGTGTCGAGCGTTGCTCGGTGTTCGGGGGGAGGGGGCAGCTCTGTGTGTTGTGGTGAGTGGGCGTGACAGCACACAAGTGCCGAGTGCGTGTGGCATGTCTGTGTGGGCGTGGGAACGCGCGTGTGTTTGCAGCGCTGCTCGGTGGCTGTGTCTGGGGGAGGGGGCAAGTGTCGGTTGCGGATGGAAGCTGGGGAAGGCACATCCCCCCCCCCCCCCCCCCCCCCCGCCCATGCTGCACGGCATTCACCGCCTTTATCTCTGCAACCCAGGAGCCTCTGGCATCGGCCCGGCTCCGCCTGCAGCACAGTCGCTGCATCGGACCCAACCCTGGAGCCCTCTGCATGGGCAAGCGCCTCCTTTCGCCAGTGGGGATCAGGGCCGGCCCTGCCACCGGGGGACTGAGGCGGCCACCTTGTGCCAGCCTGTGGGGGGCGCCACTAGGCCCCAGAGTGTAGAAACCTGTGTCTACTGCCGGCGCCCGAGAGGAGCAGAACAGGGAGGAGGCAGAATTGAGACCCTCCAGAGTTTTGTCCCAAGCGAGGGGGAGGGGGCGTCATTGTGGGCCGGCCCGGGGGGAATTGCGCTCACGTCCCATCCCTGGCTGCAGTCGCGGCTGCTGTGGCGTCACCGGCCGATCCCAATTCCACTGCGCGGAGCCGGAGCCGCTGTGCCCTGGCAGACGGCGGGCAGGGCCGGGAGACGGGAGAGCTGATGTAGAGCCGGGCACAGGGTGAGCGTGGGCATGTCCCCGCTCCTTCCTGTGGCTCGGTTTCCCCCTTTGTGAACCTGGGATAATGGCGCCGACCTTCCACGGGGCCCCTCAGGGAGGGCGGATACAGAAAAGCAGGTTGTGCCGCCGTGTCCCTGGGCTGCAGACTGGTTCTGTGCCCGTGTCAGCCTGGCTGGGGAACGGGGCCAAGGCTTTGGATTCAGGGTGTGGCGGAGCCGTGCTGGGTTCTGTGGCAGGTTTGAAACGGGGCCAGAGAAGTGAGTGTGAAGTAGGGATTTAAAAATCGTGTACCAGCGTCAGAGCTGGAAATCTAGAGTCCTGCCCTTGGGCCGGAAGAATCCCAAACACTTACAGCCTGGGGAGCGACCGGCTAAGCAGCAGTTCTGCAGAAAAGGCCTGGGGGTTACAGTGGATGAGAAGCTGGATACGAGTCAACAGTGCCCTTGTAGCCAAGAAGGCTAATGGCATATTAGGAAGAGCATTGCCAGCAGAGCCAGAGACGTCATTATTCCCCTTTTTTTGTCTCTGCTGAGGCCACATCTGGAGTATTGGGTCCAGTTCTGGGGCCCCCACTACAGAAAGGATGTGGACCCATTGGAGAGGGTCCAGCGGAGGCAACCAAAATGATGAGGGGGCTGGAGCACATGACTTATGAGGAGAGGCTGAGGGACTTGGGTCTGTTTAGTCTGCAGAAGCGAAGAGTGAGGGGGGACTTGATAGCAGCCTTCAACTTCCTGAAGGGAGGTTCCAAAGAGGCTGGAGAGAGGCTGTTCTCGGTGGTGGTGGGTGGCAGAACAAGGAGCAATGGGCTCAAGTTACAGAGGGAGAGGTCTACATTGGATATTAGGAAAAACTATTTCACTAGGGCTACATCTGCACTGCAGGCTTCTTGCACAAGAACTGTTTTGCGCAAGAGTTCTTGTGCAAAAGATCTTCCACAAGAGCGTGTCCACACGGCCATGTGCTTTTGCACAAGAGCTCCCATGGGAGTGTGGACGCTCTCTTGCACAAGAAAGCTCTGGTGGCCATTTTAGCCATAGGGCTTTCCTGCGCAAGAAATTCATGTTGCCTGTCTACACTGTCTCCTTGTGCAAGAGGGGGAGAGGAATCACTCTTCCGGAAGAAGCCCTGGTTTCCGACGCTTTACTGTAAATTTACTTGCACAAGAACGTGCGTGCAGTGTAGACACTCTGCAAGTTTTTGCTTAAGGACAGCGGTTCTTGTGCAAAAAGCCTGCAGTGTAGAGGTAGCCTAAGAGGGTGGTGAAGCACGGGGCTGGGTTCCCTAGGGAGGGGTGGAATCTCCATCCCTAGAGGTGTGGAAGTCCCGGCTTGACCAAGCCCTGGCTGGGAGGTTTGAGTCGGGTTGGTCCTGCCTTGGGCAGGGGGCTGGACGTGAGGCCCGTGAGGTCTCTGCCAGCCCTGGGATTCTATCTCAGCGGTTCCACAGTTACCAGCCCTGCGGCCGGACGCTTAGAGCCCGCGGCAAACCCCCCGGGGAGCAGCCCCCAGCCCCGGCCGGCCCCTCTCCTGGGCAGGCGGCTTCGCTGAGTGCAGCCGACGCCGTGAACCGATTAGCACCCGCTACCGATGAAACGGTTCGTCCTTCGCGCTCAAACACTTGTAGTGTGGGGGCAGCGAACCGCCCGGCCCAGCCCTCGCCGTGCAAACGAGCTTCTCTCTGACCCGCAGCGGCCCTGGCGCCGCTCTGGGTGCTCTGTCCAGTGCCCAGTGCTGTCCCCGTCCCCCCCCCCCGGAGGTTTCCGCCTCTCCCCGGCCTTTCCCTCGCCCGGGGGGGATGGGAGCGTGGCTTGGCGGCCGAGCGGAGGGTTTCACGCCATGGGTCTCCTGTCCTGTGACTTGGCCGCTGGGTGGGGTTCTGGGTTGGGGGTTAGAAAAAGCATCCCCGCGCCCAGTGGCACTCGGGCCCTGCCCCTCTGACACGCGTCCAACTCTCGATTGCACTGGCAACGAGGGGCCTTAGTACCACGTCCCGCAGCCACCGGGACTGCGAGCGGCCGGGCCTGTGGACAAAGCATCCGGCAGCCCGCCAGTGGCTGACCCTGGTGAACCACGTCTAGCCCCGGGGCTGCGTATTGCCCCGCCCCCGGTCTAAGTGCGAGGCCACGGGTCTTCCCGCACCAAGGCAGGGTCCGGCAGTGAGGCCCAGTGGCTAAATTCACGGTTTGTGAAGCGCTCGAGCGGGAAGGGAGCAATCCAAGTGCCCAGCACTACTCTCAATTTTCGTGGCCGTTGCTCTTTCACCAGCGGGTGATCCGTGACGGGCTGGAGCGCCCGGAGAGAAAAGGCAGCGCACGTGGCACCAGCGCTTGCTTGCACGGCACAAGTGAGGCCGATGTCTGCACAGATAACGAGACAAGCGGCATCTGGCCAAGCCGACTTCTCTGGGAGGTGGAGCACAAAAGTGACCAGACGGGCCTCTTCTGCAGGGCCCAGTGCATTATGGGACAGCAGTGGGAGGACTTCTAACACGGAGTGAATTACCCTAGAAACGGGCCGTGTCCGCATTGCCACCTCCTCCCCGGAGCCGACACCAGCAGGGATTTCCCTTCTAAACGGGCCTCGCAGCCACGCCCGGGCCGTGGAACACGCTTTGCAGCAAACGTGTATTGGCAAGCGGATCCCCCGCCTGGTGGATGGACACAGCCGCCCCTGGATCTTCCGTTTGCTCCCCCCGCAGCGGCCTCAACGCTCAGCAGCCGCGCCCCTGGGCCTCCTGGCAAAGAGCCCTGAGAAGAGGCGTGGAGGAGGAAGAGGCGGAGGTAGTTTGGCCGATGTTCCCAAGTGCAAGGGCCAGGGTGGGAGAAAGCACCAACGGGCTTGCTAGACAATGCAGCCAGTGGGCAGTGCAGGCTGGCCGGGAGGCCTGGCGGGAGGTGTCGAGTGCAGGGCCGTGATAGTGACGACAAGGCCAAGACAGGACCCTGGGGCTCGGGGGCTCCTCGCAGGCGCAGGGCAGGGCTGCGATGCAAAGCTCGTGTAGCCCTCGGAGCCGTTGAGAGGCGGTTTGATGACAAGGACGTTTGAAAGATCAGCGATTACTTTGGCGGAAGCTGGCCGGGTGCCGCCTGACCATGCTGGAGCCCTTGCTTTGATTGGCAGCCTCTCCCGCTCGGGCTGCCTCCGTGCTGTGGCCTCCGTGCTGGGCCTCCGTGCTGTGGCCTCCGTGCTGGGCCTCCGTGCTGTGGCCTCTGTGCTGGGCCTCCGTGCTGTGGCCTCCGTGCTGGGCCTCCGTGCTGTGGCCTCCGTGCTGGGCCTCCGTGCTGTGGCCTCCGTGCTGTGGCCTCTGTGCTGTGGCCTCTGTGCTGGGCCTCCGTGCTGTGGCCTCCGTGCTGTGGCCTCTGTGCTGTGGCCGTCTCTCCCGCCCAGGCTGCTGCGACATGGAGAAACGTGTTCTGCTGCTCCCTCGCCGGCCGGCGGCCCGAGCCAGCATCTTCAGCCCAGGCAAAGCCATTGCCGCTGGGGCTGGTGTTCATTGGGAAGAAAGCAGCAGCAGAGGCCGTTCCGCCGCCGGAGCGTGTGCTCCGAACATCAGCATCCAACCCCCAGTCCCACGTGTCTGAGCGTGGCGGCCATGCACGCTGGAGGGGCGAAGAGAGTCAGCAACGTGCCCCAGAGTGAGAATGGTGCACGTGCAAGGGTGCCACACGGCAGTCAGGAGAAGGCCCTGCCTCTGACGAGCGGCTTGTTTGTGCAAACGCTGCAGGGGAACTGGTGGGAAGGGAGCCAAGCGCCGGTGGGGAAGTGGCTGTCCGAGGGAAGCAGCATCTTGCGACACGCTCAGCCCAGGCGCGTGCAAAGCACAGCCAGCGGCGCCCAGCAGAGGGGAGACTGAGCCCTGCTGGGCCACAGGCCTGCTGTGTGGCTGCCTCCCCCAGCCTGTCCCAGGATTGGCGGGGGTCTGTGTGGCCATGCGCAGGCTGGCTCGGCGGAAGCTCTCCAGCACAAGGCACGCTGTCATCTGGGAGCCCGGCTCCGCCAGCAGCTCCGCCACTGGGCTTGGATTCAGCAAAGCATTTCGGAGTGCGCTTCCAGCCTGGGCTCCCACGCCGCTCCCGGCACAACGCCCGCGATGGGCCCTGCTGAGCAGGGATGGATTTCAGCGCACGCTTACGGGGTTTGCTGAATTGGGGCCTGCAGTTTTACAGGGACCTTTAAACTGACTTATTACCCCTTGCCACATGCCTCTGCTGTTGTTACCAGCTGCATTAAGAACCAGCTGTATCTTTTGATTTCAGTTAATTAAAATTTCCTCTTTCAAATTCAGGCTGCAGTTGGTTTTCAAGGGATAGTCAGGTTAAAAATCAGCCAGTACTTTTTGGAGCGGGGTGGGGGGGATATTACTAACAGGTTAGATTGTTAAAACAAAGAACAGCTTCCGTCTCGTTCATTTCCATCATTCGGGTGGCTCATCCGTGTCCTGCGTTTCACTCAGCGTGGCCCCTGCAGATCTCTCAGCCAATTCCACGTGCGCTGCTAGATCAGTTTCCCTTTCTGGCTCCCAGAGCAGCGCTGCAAGGGCTGGGGTGCCAGCGCCAGATGGGAAGGTTTAAATTCAACCCAAAAGCTGTTTTCGATCATGTTAAAATCCATCTATTAATAGGAAGTTTTGTAAAACCTTTAAAAATTACTTCCCAGAGCCACGTTTTGGGCCTACCCCGCCTCCTTCCACTAACAGCCCTTTCATCCGAGCGAGCTCCCACAGCCTCCCAACACTGACGCTTCATGGACAGCACGTTCGTCACCGCCGGCTGCACTCAGCTAGCGCGTGCATGGAGTGACACGGGGGTAGCTCGCTGTTCCCTGGGATGCCAAAGTGGTGCCTGGAATTTGCTTGTACCACATCTGAGGTTTAAGTTCTTCTTACTGCAGGGAGCAGTTCTTGTTTGTGATTCCCGTGTCCTGGGCACGATGCAGTGCAGGAATCTCATCGCATACATGATTTTCAATTCAGAATCTCAATAGGCTCCGGCCTTAATGGAAAGGTGACTCAGACCGACCATGGCCATAAAATAGGGTGGAAAGTTTCAGCGAGAAACGACCACTGATTGGAGCAGCTGGACACTCCGGAGTTGGGGGGAGGGGCAGGCAGTTGCAGGCATTACGTGATGTGTGTGGGGACGGCTGAGCTGACAGAGTTAAGCATGTGGCCTCCTTAACCGTAATGCAGGGAGGGTCCCTGTATCCGAGTGGCTGCCGCAGACACTTAGCGCCTGTGGCATGGGGCCATGAGGACGTGCCCAATCTAGAGGACACACGGAGGCAGCACAGGGCCGTCATGGCCGCTGACTCTGCAGGTGGGAGAGTCAGCGTGTGCCAGGGGAACTTGACCAGGGCTCCGAAGGAAAGCTGGACCCGGCGCTGCCTGAGGATGGGGTTTCTCAGCTTGTTCAACCTGCTCTGTGCGTCCGTCTGTCTGTGAGTCGGTTTGTTCAGGAACTCCTCCTAGGACCAAACATGCTTGTTAGCGGAACCGACAGCCAGGCCAGGCCCATGGGATGTGCCTGGACTCGGACTGGTTCTCAGCCAACCCTAAGGGAGAGGCCTGCGGGCGGGCACAGTTACACTGCAGCATGACCACCGGGGGACCTGTACACAGTGGCCATCCACAGGTAAGGGTCCATGCTGGTACCGTACGGGGTTGTCCGTCCCCCCTGGTCCCCATGACTGGACAGCCGGCGACTGGGGGGGGGCAGCCTAGGCAGGCAGCACAGCTCCTGCTGCTACCCCTGGGGAGTCACTGGGCAGCACTGCCCCTGCGGTGGCCCCAGAGAGCCCCCACATCCCTCCCAGTCCCCTGCCCCGACTCCTGCACCCGACGCCCCCAGCCCCACTCTGGGAATTGCCGATTCCAGAGCCGCGCTCCGCCCCCAGGGCAGCAGCAGGATCAGGCCCCCCCAGCCACGGGCAACCAGCAGCAGGAGCCCCCCCCCCCCCCCCCCCCCCGGCCGTCGGGTTAGGCCACTGGGCTTTATTACCCCCGGGGTCCGGCGCTGGCCTGGCCGCGCTCAGCCCGGGACGCTCCCCGCGGGGCAGGGCGCAGCGCGGAGCGCACGGGGCGGTGCCTGCGCCCCAGCCCGGCCGGGCACGTCAGCGGCGCCTCCCCGGGCGGGTCTCCGGCCGGCCGCCTCCCACTTCGCCCACGCGATCAGCCCTCGCCCGGCCCCGCCGGCAAAGTAACTTTGCGGGAGTTCGCGGCGCGCCATGGAGGCGCTGCGCTCCGCGGGCCGGGCCCTCATCCGGAGCCCCAGCGCCGCCAAGCAGTCCTGGGGCAGCGGCAGGCACCGCAGTGAGTGCGCGGGGCGGCGGGGGGTGTCCCGGGGGGAGCCCGCCCCCCCCCCCGACCCGTGCGGGGCCCCGCGGCGACCTGCTGCTTTGCTCGGGGAGCGGGCCCCAGGCGCACGCCAGCCCCCTTCCTGCTGCTGCCCGCGGGGGAGGTGGGGCTGGGACTCGCTGCCCGAGGCCGTGGGCAGCCCGGGGAGCAGCGGGGCGGGTGCCCCTGCCACAGCCCCGTGGTACCCGCCCTGTGGGCAGTGGGGACCCCCCTCCCCGTCTCTCCAGCCCCCCGGGAAATCTCCCTGCTCCGGCCTTTCCAGCAGGCCCAGGGTGCAGCGCCAGAGGCGGCCCAGGCGCCCTGGAAAACAGCCCCCTGCCCAGGCTCTGCTGCCCTGCTCCCCTCCTGGCTGTCTGCTGGCCCAGCTGGGTGCCCTGCCAGGGACAGCTCTGGGCCACGCCGCAGGCCGGGCCGGGACCCTGGCTGAAGAGTTCCTTAAGGTGCAGGAGGCCACCGTGCGTGCCGCGTCTCCGAGTTAATGGGGAGAGGGTGACGGCTCCCTGTGTGGGAGCACCCCGGGGCAGGGACTGCTGCTGGGGGAGGTCATGGGAGGTGACCCGCCTGCCTGGAGGTACGGGCCAATGTAGTGAGTCACCTGCTTACCTGCGAACTGGCTGCCTTGTAGCTCTGCTGTCAGACTGGGCCCGGACTTGGCAGCATCCATGGGTGTTTCTCAGCCCCCAAACGACCCCTTCCCTGCCCCAGTTCCAGCCTTTGGCAGACAAACCGCCTGCCCCATACTCGGCCGCGGCAGCCTCTGGAATTGTTCTCCCCGACCGGGACTGTCCCCCTGGACTTTTTGCTGCTTTGCCTAAAACTCTAAACAAAAAAAGTTGCTTCGTTTACTAGAGAGCAGTGGAGTAAATTGCTCATTGTGTGGCCTCGTTACACGGCTTCATGTGGTGTGTCAGCAGTAGTACGCCGTGTACACACACGACTGCCATAGCGTGATGTGGTGTGTCAGCAGTAGTACGCCGTGTACACACGCGACTGCCATAGCGTGATGTGGTGTGTCAGCAGTAGTACGCCGTGTACACACGCGACTGCCATAGCGTGATGTGGTGTGTCAGCAGTAGTACGCCGTGTACACACGCGACTGCCATAGCGTGATGTGGTGTGTCAGCAGTAGTACGCTGTGTACACACACACGCGACTGCCATAGCGTGATGTGGTGTGTCAGCAGTTGTATGTCGTGAACACACACGCGACTGCTGGCCTCCTGGCCCTTGGAGCGTGTTCTCTCCCAGTCTGCCTCCATCATGGCAGCGACGAGCCCTGGGCTCCTCATGGGAGGAGAGTCCCCGGTGACTTTGTGCCCCTCCCTCCCCGCTGGAGGCACCCAAAGGCTGCTGGGTGAATGGGGAGGGCTCGGGGTCTGCCGGCGTCTTGCTCGATGGCTGGGTGGCAGAGGCGACTCCGCGGTTAACTTGTAACGGTGGTGTGATGAGCTGGGTTCCTAACGCCGGTTCCTCCTCGCTACCCCGCCCGGCACTTGCTGAAAGGTCCCACCACAGGGCTTGCCTCGTGCACCTCTGCAGCGTCTTGAGCTTTGGCCAGTAGCCTGGCCTTGCACCCGCAGGCTGCGGGGCACCGGCCATGAGCCCGGCTGCCTTTCCCAGCTCCCACGCAGCAACGAACGGCCTCCGAGTGGAATTTTTTCCACGGTCTTCCCCTTCCCACTGGATTGCAGCACTGTGCCGACGGATCGCTGACTCCTCTCCAGCACAAAACCCCGCGTGTTCCCTCGGCCCTAGGATGGGCGTACGAGACGTTCGCTTCCTGCCAGGCGTGGAGCTCGCTTCTCCCGGCCTCCAGAGCGTGGCCCGTGCATGTCTGCGCTGGTTCGCTCAGGCCTCGCTTCTTGTCTAACACAGGCTGCTCTGTGATCTGCGTCCCTCCCCCAAGCCTGCTCCTAGCGGGTGTGCAGCCGAGCCAAGACCCCTGCCGCACCAAAACGCACTCAGCCGGTTTGAAGAGTAAAGGATTCTCCCGGGCACGGCTCCCCTCCCCCCAGCCCACCTTGCGTCTTGGGACCTCTGCTCCCTGGGAAGATCAAGCGGCTTGAGTATTTACTAACCCTCTCCACTTCGCTCCCGGGCTTGGGCCTCCTTTGAGGATTAAGAGGCTGGTGTCTCCGGGTCTGGAATGCAGCCCTGGCGTGCGGGCGTAGGAAGCCTAAGCAAGCGTCGAACTCTGCTCGAGACCCTTGGGCAAGGGCTGGGGCTTGGGGCTGCAGGCCCTGGTCTGGGAGGGTTTTTAGGATAGGGGAGGGGTAGCTCAGTGGTTTGAGCATTGGCCTGCTAAACCCAGGGGCGTGAGTTCTAATCCTTGAGGGGGGCATTTAGGGATCTGGGGCAAATCTGGCAGGGACGGTACTTGGTCCTGCCGTGAGGGCGGGGGACTGGACTCGATGGGCTCTCGAGGTCCCTTCCAGCTCTAGGAGATAGGTCCGTCTCCATTTATTATTATTATTACAAGCACCCTGCTAGGGAGCAAACCTGACTTTGGGCGGAGGCTGAAGCTGTTCGGACTCTGCTGTCACATTGTCTGAAGCGATCTCGGGTGCCGGCATGCCGAGGGGATGGGAAATGGAGCGGCTGTCAGTCGGAGCACAGGCAGAGCGGAGTCCGGGTGTGAGCGTACTTGATCGCACTGGGCTTAAGGCTCCGGGCAGGTTTAGAGGTTCCCTTGCTGGAGATTATTCCCCCCCCCCCCCCACCCCCCGGAAATGAGCTTCAGGAGAGAGATCTTTTGGAACGGGGGCTTGTGAAAAATCTTCTCTTGGGGCCTGTTTGGCGTCCCCAAAATAGCAAAAGTTTCTGCTCTGACTAGAGCTGTTCTCCCCAGCCCCGCCCCCGCTGCTTTCCGTGCTCTGTGGCCTGGGGTTAGATTTGCTTAACAACTTTGTTCTTTGTTTTTGTTTTTGCTCAACCAATTTTTTCCCACCATGTTTGGTATTTTTTGTGAAACTATCTGGCAACCCCACTGGTAACTCCGGGCCATTGCCCCCAGGGAGACATGCCGTGACCTCCAGATGCTCCAGGGAACTGTCGCCCTGGCGTGTTTGTGGGTTTCCAGACAGCGGAAAAGCATCTCATGCTGAGCGAGGCAGCTGGAAGGAAAAGGAGCCGTGCGGCCGGGGGAGGCGTGTGCAAACTGTGGCTGGCTTGGGAGTTGTTTGAGGTGCCAGGGAGCTGTTTGTGTTTGCGAGATGGGCGGGGACGTCCGCGCCCGCCACTTCACCCTCCCCGCCTTCCGAAACCAAAGCATAAAGCACTGTCGACTTTGCAGCCTCTCCGGCTGCTCCGAGCAGCTGCGCGTGGGTTCGGTTCTGGACGGCAGAGCCAGACACAGGTGCGCGTGGCCCTGTGTCAAAGCCACGAGGAGTCCGCTGGCACCCTAGAGACCGATTTAGTCGGATAACCCCCCCCCCCCCCAAGCTTACGCCCGGGTGAATCCGGTTTCCAGGGTGCCCCGGACTCCCAGGTGTGCTTGCAGATACAGACTGACCCCGCTTCCCCCTGAGCCTTTGATCCTAGGTAGTCGATCGCGTCTGTCCTTGCCCACCGAGGCTGGAGAGGGTTGCTGGTCCCAGGCGGGGGAGCAGGGATTTCCCAGTGGGGGGGGCTGGGCTTTGCTTGTAGCCCCGCAAGGTCTTGGGAGCCACGGTGGGAAACCCAGGGGAGGGATCGGGGGAGCTGCGTCGTGGTTCCAGAATGATCCTCGCTCGGACAGTCGCCCCCCCGGGCCGCAAACCATCTTCCTCTCCGAGCACTTCAGTGCACGGGCGGCGGGCGACACAGGCGGGGGAAGGCATGACCGTCCCAGCCTGCCTGTGCCGCCCAGCTATGGCCCTCACCTGGGGTGGGGAGGATGTGAAGGGGCGTGGCTTCCAACAGAAGGGGCGTGGCTTCAGCTTTTCCCCTGCTGGGCCTTCACCCGCCACCCATGAATGAAAAGGCGCTTCCTTCTGAACCAGGCGCCGCTGCCAGCCCCTCCGGGCTCTCTGTGCACCTCCGAAAGCAGCTGCTGACCCTTCCCCCGACCCCCAGGGACGTCAGCACGAAGTGGGACCCGAGGAGCCTCTCCCTTGGTCCCCCCACCCCAGCTCGAAGATGGGACACCCAGAGCAAGGCTGCGGTTCCCAGATCCCTAGGGGCACGGTGCCCCCGACCCCAGCCCCGGGCAGCTGTGGGAACGGTTTGGGGCCTTCGTTGCACTCCCTGGTGGAAATGGAAACGCCCCGCAGCAGCCTTCTGCCACGTGTCGAGGGGCTGCAAAAGCCGCCGGGCTGGAGAGAGACTTCCCCTTTAAGCAACATGCGTCCCAGTGAGGAGCCCCTGGCAGCAGGGAGGTAACGGGTAACCCGGTGGCCCCGCCCGGCTGGGGGCGCCCTCGCCTGTGGGATCCTGGCTAACGGGAATGTTTAACCGGTTCACTTTTTACCAGGGATTTGACCTCCCTGGTACTTTCGGGGAGGAGGGCTAGCTCAGTGGTTTGAGCATTGATCTCCTAAACTCAGGGTTGAGAGTTCAATCCTTGCAGAAGCCATTTGGGGCAAAAATTTGTCAGGGATGGTACTTGGCCCTGCTGTGAAGGCAGGGGACTGGACTCAATGACCTTTCAAGGTCCCTTCCACATCTAGGAGATAGGCATCTCCATTAGTTTAATTTAAAAAATGTGCTTCTCTGTTCCCGGTCAGTGCACTGGGAAGGGCCGTGTGTCCGAGGGATGTAAAACATATTTAAAAACGTAACTGCGTAACCTGGGGGTGGGCACCTCAGCTTGGCGGGGGCTGAATGTGGCCCTCAGCTTGCCTGGATCCGGCCCCCGAGGCTCAGCCCCCCCCCCAGCATTGGGGAGTCCATGCGGGTGCTCCAACCCCCCCCCCACTGCCCGCCATAATCGCTAAAACTCCCAGCAGTGACACGCACTGTGCGCGCCGTAGAATAAAGCGCCAGTAAAACTTGACCATAGCGCCCACAGCGCAGCCTCCTGGGGAACGGGGCCGGTCGCCCCTGCCAGCCCCGCTCGTGGGGAGCCAGCCTGTAACCTGCGGGGGGGGGGGGGGGGGGGGGGGGGGGGCCCTGACACGGAAGGGGCTGCTCCGGCCCCTGCCAGTTAACCGGAACTGGGAAGCCTTTGCTGTGAAGGGGGAGGCTTGGCCCAGAATCCTGGAACCAGAAGGGACCTCGAGAGGTCACCGAGTCCCGTCCCCGGCCCTCGCAGCAGGACCCAGCACCGTCTGAGCATCCCCGGCAGGCGTCTGTCCAACCTGCTCTGGCACGTCTCCAGGGGTAGAGATTCCACAGCCCCCCCGGCAACTTATCCCCCCGGCAGGTAGGAAGTAGGGATGGTAAATATCGGTTAATTGACTAGTCGAGTAACCTCAGGAATTCTTATCGGTTAGTCGACTATTCTATCGACCCCGGGGGTGGGGCCAGCAGCCTGTGCGCTCCAGCCCCACTCCCACGGAGCCCCCCGTCTCTCCGCGCTGCTGCCTCCATATCAGAGCACAGGGTGCCAGGCGGGAGCTGGTCCGTGAGGGGAACCAGTTTAAAACCCAGCTCCCCTCACGGACCAGCTGCCTGATACAGAGGCCGCAGCGCCGGGCGGCAGCAGCCCCTGTCCCGGTGGGATCTGACTCCTGGACTTGGCATGAGCCAGAACTGAGCCGGGCTGCCCACCTGGCTCCTAATACGCTTTAACTGCAGAGCCGCAGCGGGGGTAGGTCCCGGACCCATTGCAAGCCAGGACTGAGCCGGGCTGCTGGCCAGGGGCGGGGCAATGCGTGTAGTCTGTAAGCAATAGCATCTAGACTAACGCTATCGGTTAATCAGTGAACCGACGACACTATCCCACCCCGAGCAGGAAGTTTTTCCTACTATCCGACCTCAACCTCCCTTGCTGCTTGTCCCACCCTGGGTATTGTGGTTAACCGGTTAGCTTGCGACGTCCCTAGTGCCTGAGCCGAGGGGCAGAGAGGGGGGTGGGGCTGAGCCCTCCCCAAAAGCCCCAGAGGAAGCCATGGTGGGAGCAGATCAGATGAGCAAGGGTGGGCCTAGCTCATACCCTGGGCTCTCTCCGCCAGCCTGGGCTGCCCCAGCGGCTTGCGACGTGCTGGGAGGGCGGGAAGCCCCGGGGGCCGGTCCCGGGTGCGGCGTGTCCCTCGCGAGCAGAGCCGGGGCCGGGTGGCAAGGGGCGGGCGAGGACGCGTCCCTCCCTCCAGCCAACGACAGCGAGTCTCCAGCGCGGAGCCGCGCCAGCCATCCTTGCGCTGCCTGGGAACAGACACGGCATCTGGTTTGGCCTCGGTTCCCTGCTGAATCTTGGCAGCGGGTCGCCTGCCTGGCCACACGGGCGGGGGCGGGGAAAGGGGCTGCAAACAAAGCCTGGCTCGAAAGAGCGTCCCCGTGCCGGCGGCTCCTCAGCCCGGCGGGCAGCCAAGCCAAATCGACGCTTGCCTGGTCCCCCGGGGGGTGAGCTGCCCCAAGGCTCAAGGGCAGAGCCCCCGGTTCGGGTGTGCCGCGCTGGGGAGACTTAGTCTAGTTTCCCCTGCCCTGGCAGGCCACATTCTGCCTGCGTGAGCCAGACAGCGGCTGGCCAGCCTAGTGGTTAGACCGGGCTAGGAGTCAGACTCTAGTTTCCGGTGGGCCAGGGTCAACCGTGCTGGCTCTCGGGCGCGCCTGGAACCAGAAGTCAGGCTCAGAGCAGTCCCAGCTGGTGGGCGGTTGCTCTGGATTCCCTGTGTGAGCTGCGTGCACGTCCGCTCGGTGCCCGGGAGGAGACGGGGCTGTGACAGCATTGGTGCGTCAAGGGCGGTGTGTTGGGAGCTGAGTTTTGGGGGCAGTGTGTTCGGGGCGGTGCATTGGGGGCGGCGTGTTCAGGGCTCTGTGCGTTGGGGGTTCTGTGCATTGGGGGCTCTGTGTGTTCGGGGCGGTGCATTGGGGGCGGCGTGTTCAGGGCTCTGTGCGTTGGGGGCTCTGTGCGTTGGGGGCTCTGTGCGTTGGGGGCTCTGTGCGTTGGGGGCTCTGTGCGTTGGGGGCTCTGTGTGTTCGGGGCGGTGCGTTGGGGGCTCTGTGCGTTGGGGGCTCTGTGCGTTGGGGGCTCTGTGCGTTGGGGGCGGTGTGTACAGACCTGTCTTCATTCATGAGAGCTCTAAGACCCGCCACGCCTTTGTGTAGGGACAACGCGGGGCACGTTCCAGGTGCCTGGGTGAAGGCGGGAGGCGGCCATGCAACGTGCCCTTCTCCAGAGCAGACCGGCGTGCCCAGCGCGGAGTGTTCGGAATCGCCTGATGGCCTATCGCCTGCGCCCCCTGCTCGGCCGGCTTTCAGCCTGCGCCGGGGGGGTGGGGAGCCCTGCCTGTGCAGCCGCGGGGCGGGAGGGGAGCCATGTCTGAGTCAACAAACGTGAGTGACTTGATAGCTGAGTCTTCAGACAGCCCGACCCAGCTGAGTTCCCCAGTGGCTTTGTGTTCATTCCGCTCGCGGCCCCTGGCTGCCCCGTGATGGAGCCGTGCCCTCGCCGCCCTGCGTGGGGGGAGCGTGGGATGCAGCGGGAGACCCGGCGCGACCGAACGCTGCAGCAGGCGACGGGACGGCGGCGAGCGAAATCGCAAAGCTCTGGCTCTGCGGGGGAGACCGGCGCCGCTGCACCAGCTGGGGGGCGGCGGGAGGAGCAGTCGGACCTTGGCCGTGATTCCCGGCGGAGGATCCTTGGTGTGTCTGACGCAGGCGCCGGCCCCTCGGAGGTTTGGACGCTGCCGCCTGCCGACGGTGAGGCCGAAGGTCCCGGCCTTGGAAGCGTCGCACAAAGTCCCTTCCCTGGCTCCCTCCTCCTGCAGTGGGGCCCTGGCCGGGTCCTCGCCAGGGTGCCGCCCTTTCCCCTCCTTGCCGCGTGCTGTCACTGGCTCCGTGCCGAGTGGCACCGATCCCCCTCTGCCCCCCAGAGCGGCCGCACCCTTTGGGGCCCTCTTCCCTGCCTCGCATGCTCCTAGCAGCGTCCCTGGGGCAGAGACCTTCCCTCCGTGCTCACCTGGCTTTTCCTGTCCCTAAGTGTGGGCGCCGGGGCGGGCGCCCTGCTCCCCGGTTGGGCCGAGCGGGTGCAGACGGGGGCGCGGCGGAGCCGGGACTCGGGTGCTGCTGGAAGGGGAATCGCCCTCACGTCAGGGAGCAGGGCTCTGGGTCCTGCCCCAGGCTGTGGCGAAGGCCAGAGGATGAATGAAGCCTTGGACAGGGATGAGCTAAGTCAGTGGCGGGCGGCCGGGGTGCAATGGGCACAGCCCGCACGACCCCGCCACGCAGGCGCGGTGAGCAACGCCGCCCTGTGACCCGCTAGCCCGCGAGCGAATGCTTATTGGCCAGTCGACGCGCCAGTCGGCTAGTCGCTCCCCCCTTGCTGCCTCTGTCAGACGGGGGGTGGACGGGGGGGGGGGGTGCTGCAAAGCGCCAGTGCCACGTGCAGCCCAGGGCCAGCTGGGGTGCCCCAGGCTGCATGCGGCATTTCAAAGCGGCCGTGCAGCGTGGAGCCAGGGTCAGCCAGAGTCCCCAGCTGCTCCCGGGTGCCACACGGCGCTTTCGCCTTCGGAGTGCTGCAACCGCCAACTTGCCAGGCGGAATCGCCCGATCGCCTAACCGAATAGTCGACACCGAGCGCATGGCCTGTTGGCTGAGTCGGCCAGGCGCTGTTTAGCATCCCTGCGCTGCTGGGCCGACGTACGTCCCGCTCTCCCTGCGTCCTGGAGTGGGAGGCCGCGGCGCCCCCAGCAGGCCAGGCCGTGGCTCTCAGCGAGGCCGGGCCCCTGAGTTTCACAAAGCCCCGGAGAGATCAGGATACACTCGGCTGATTGGCACAGCCCTGTGGACAAATGGAGGCCAATAATTACACTCCGGCTGACTGACGTGCTCCTCTGGACCCTGTAATTATGAAGGGAGCAGTTCTCCAGCGGGGGAGCGGGGACATTCCTGCGCTTTTCCGTCCGACTTGGTAAGCGAGGTGACGGGGGAGGGGCACGAGACCAATTCGGATCCCGAAAGGGAGGTTTCCGGGCTGGCTGGGAGCCGCTGGCGGGGGAGAGGGGTGAGCGGGTGCGAAGGACACTCCGTCCCCTTGGGACTGGGCGCTTGGCTCCGTCTCTGCTCGGGGTGGTTGGCGAAGGCTCTGCCCGCGCCACGCGGCTTTCGCTAACGGTCAGGGGGCGCGGACGCTACTTGTGGGCAGGATATCCCCGGAGCAGGCTCAGCGTCCGCGCAGGCGAGCGCCCCTGCCCGCAGCTGGGCCAGGTGCCCGCTGTCCCCGTGGGGCCGCTCGAGTGCGGCTAGTTCGCTAGAGCAGCAGCCGCCAGGTGGCTTCAGACCTGGCTGGATGCCGCGGTCCCAGCAGCCCGGGAGGGCCACGCCGAGCTGGCTGGAGCCGCCCAGTCATTCGCGTCAGCGCTGTCCCGCGTGGCAGCCCCTTGGCTCCGGCTCGGCGCCTGGCCGTGGGCTCAGCCCTCGCTGCCGTGTGCGTAACTCCCCCCCGGGGCTGCGGGGGCTGGGCTGAAACCCTGGGCCCGCCCTGTGATTGGCCTGTGCTGTGGGAAGCCGCCCCATGCCAGGAGTTGGCTGGCCCCCAAGGGGCAGGGGTGACCCCCTGTGTAGGGCAGTAAGTCCTCTCTGGTGACTCCCCCTGGCGCTCTCCTCTCCCTAGATCACAGGGCCCTGGACTGTCGGCTGCATCGCCCTATGGGGGCCTGGTGGGTCCTTTCCTGACCCCCCCTGAGGGCAGGGAGGGGGAGCCAGCCAGCCCTGCTCTGCCCCAGTCCCCAGCTCCCGCAGTGGCTTCTGCTCCTGGCCTCATCTCTGCTCCTGCCTTGGCACCGGGCCTGCCCCCAGTTGCCCCGTCTGCCCTGCTCTCTCCCGTCCCCCGAACCAGGGCCCGTCTTGGCCCCAGCTCTGGGGAAGGGGTGTGGCCGGGGCAAGGGAGGGGAGATGTGGGGCCCGCTGCACTAGGTCAGCGATGCAGGGAAGGGCAGGGAGCTCTGTGAACCAGCCTCCTCTCTCCGGTGCCGGGCGGCGGGGCTCCGGGCGCTGCTTGCAGGCGCCAAGCTGCCCTGGGTGACTTTCCCTGCAGAGGGGTGTTCATGGGAGAGACAAGCGCTTCCCGTGGCCTCTGGTGGCAGGACAGAAGCAAGGGGCTGAAGCTGCAGCGAGGGAGGGTCGGGTGGGACACCAGGAAAAGCTTCCTGCTGCCAGTGGAATGAGTTGCCGGGGTGGGGGGTTGTGGAGTCCCCCGCCCTGGAGACCTTGCAGGGCAGGTTGGACACGCCTGGGGGATGCTCCGGAGCCGTGTTTCTCAACCTTTCGATGTTGCTGAAGAGCCCCCTTTAAAAGCAAAGTGGCCAGTGCTCCCGGGACCTGCCGTTCGGACACACCCTGGTTTTCTACCATTGCAGCGTGTTTGTTTCAGCAGGTTAATCGCAGCCGGGCCGGCGATGAAATTCTGGGGTAAAAAGTAAAAAATAACGAAGGGCTGTGAAACGTAAAGCACAAATTCTGTGATTTCCCAAATTGCCGTTGTTGACGCCCCCGCAGGCGCCTCTCGCGTACCCTGCGGGTCCTCGTCCCACTGGTCTGGACGGCGCTTGGTCCTGCCGGGAGGGCAGCGCCTGGACTCGGTGCCTCGCGAGGTCCCCGTGATTCTGTGTCCCCGAGGATACTGCCCCGCACGGCACCCCCAGTTCTGGGGGGCTGCTGCTGCTATTTGCCTCGTCTTCTCCCTTCAGTGGGGGATCCGGCCGAGTCTCGCTCCCCCCAAGGCCTGGCCAGAGCCCGTCCAGCAGGGTTTCTCTTCGAAGCCTTCGCCGCGGGCAAGTAGCAGGGTCCTGCCCCAGGGAGCCAAGTTGCCTCTTGTGCGACGGGGCCTGGCACGGCCTGTGGCGCTCCCCAGCCTGCTGGAATTGCTCCCCCGCCGCCAGCAGGTGAGACTGAAGGGTCTTTGCTGTTCCTCAGAGCTCCCGGAGAACTGGACGGACACCAGAGAGACCCTGCTAGAGGGGATGCTCTTCAGCCTGAAGTACCTGGGCATGACGCTGGTGGAGCAGCCCAAGGGGGAGGAGCTCTCCGCGGCCGCCGTCCGAAGAATCGTAGCAATGGTGAGTGCTGGGCCCCGGGCCCCAGCTGCTCTGCTCCCGCTGAGGGAGACCCGCCCCCCAGCGGCACCTCCCCTTGCCGGGGGCTTGGCGGCAAGAGCAGGGAGAGGCGGGAGCCTCGGGGGTGGGGGCTCAGGCCTCACCGCCCCTCGTCCCTTGTCCGGGTGAGCAGAGGTCACGCCCATGGGCTCGCTTGAACGGCGACTGCCGCAGCCGGGCACGGGGACGCTGGTGTCGTCGTCGGCGGGGCCGGGCGCGGGGACGCTGGTGGCGGCGGGGCCGGGCGCGGGGACGCTGGTGGCGGCGGCGGCGGGGCCGGGCGCGGGGACGCTGGTGGCGGCGGGGCCGGGCGCGGGGACGCTGGTGGCGGCGGCGGCGGGGCCGGGCGCGGGGACGCTGGTGGCGGCGGCGGCGGGGCCGGGCGCGGGGACGCTGGTGGCGGCGGCGGCGGGGCCGGGCGCGGGGACGCTGGCGGCGGCGGGGCCGGGCGCGGGGACGCTGGCGGCGGCGGCGGCGGCGGGGCCGGGCGCGGGGACGCTGGCGGCGGCGGCGGCGGGGCCGGGCGCCTTTTCAGAGGGAAATGTTGCCGGCTCTTGACCTCTCAGTGGGGCCGCTGTGCTAAGCAGCCTCCGTGCGCTACCTGTCCCGCTGTCCCCCGTTACTAGCGCTCGGCCGGGGGGATTCCCCGGCATGTGGGGTGCTGCGGCATCGGGACGGTTTTCCCAGCAGGGCTGCTGAAAGCCACTGAACAACCCTGGAAACCCTGGGCGGGCTGGGAACTGCGTCCAGCCGGGGTTGCTGCCTCGGTCCCGGCCCCGCTTGGACGGGCTGCTCCGAGCGTGGCACGCCAGAGGCGGACTGGCGGGGAGCAGCACCGTCGGCCCCCCCTCTCCTGGCCCCAGGCGGCGGTTCGTCTCTGTGCAGCTGACGGATCCCTCGCCAGCATGGCCCGGCGACCGAGGGGGCCAGAGTTGACGCTGCTCCCCCCACTCGTCGCCGCTGGCCCCCGCTGGACGATGGGCTCAGCCACGTGGCGGCTCCGTGCTGGGGCAGCGTGTCCGGGGAGGGGATGAAACCAGATACGTTAACAAACTCCTCCCCCTTTCTCCCGGCTCCGGCGCCTGTCGCTGCCCAGCCCACCCTGGGAGCCGAGGGGCAGAGCCACCGCTGGCGTGGCTGCTCTCCGCAGCCGTCAGTCAGGCTAAGCAGGTGGCCCCAGGCTGGCGGCAGAGCCCTCCGCGGGTTCCCAGTTGTATCCGCACCCGCTGCCCATCTCAGCAGAGACCTTGGCATTGGGGAAAGTTCAGAAAGGAGCCCAGAAACGAGTGGGGGTTGGAGCAGCTGCCATATGGGGAGAGAGTAATAAGCCTGGGGCCTTTCAAAGAAGAGACGAGACGAAGGGGGGAGGTGACGTGAAACTCATGGCTGGGGTGGAGGAAGCGAATAAGGAAAAGTTCTTTACTTGTTCCTCTAACACAGGAACTCGGGGTCACCCAATGCAAAGAACAGGCAGCAGATTTAAAACAAACACACGGAAGTGTTTCTTCATGCAGCGCAGTGTCAACCTGTGGAACTCCTTGCCAGAGGATGTTGTGAAGACCAAGACTTTAACCGGGTTAAAAAGAGCTAGATAGATACATGGAGGTTAGGTCCATCGATGGCTGCTTGCCAGAGGCTGGGCATGGGCGACAGGATGGATCACTGGATGATCTTTGTCTGCAGAAATGAGCCATGGATACCCGCAATGGCATCCGCAGATGGGATCCCCGGGGATTTGCAAGGCTCCCCTTAGGGGAGTGTCTCTCAATGACATAGTGCAGCTTGTGGCACAGCCGGGGAAGAGTAGCCCGTCTCTTGTAAGCTTTGGGCAGGAGTCTGTCCCCAGCCTGGCCCCGCCCCTTCTGCCTCAGGCTCCACCCATTCCAGGAGCCCAGAGCTGCCCCCCGTTTAGGATGCTGATGCTGGGCGCACGCTAAGTCCTGGCAGTCGCTTTCACCCCGGGAGGGGGCTGCTTGCTTCTCTGCTCCGGGGCCGTGGGGCAAGAACAGATGCTTGTGCCCAAGTGCTGTGCCGTTGTGTGTCGCCATGATCTCCCTTGGTGCCCCCTGAGCCGGGGGTGGCTGGTCCTGCCCTAGCCTGGATCTCCCCCGGGGCCGAATGGAGCCAGCCGAGTTCTCTCTTCCGCTGGCTCGCTCGCTTGCGGCAGTTCAAATACGAGCTGGTGAGTGGAGCTGCAGGCCTGCTGCAGTGCTCCGAGGTGGCTCTGCGACGGCCCACCGCTCTGGGGTGTCCAAGTCTCTTGTGTCTGGGCCCCAGCCACTGGCCCCGCTCCTGCTGCGAGAAGACCTGGGAACCAAACTGCTCTGCAAATGCCGTCTTCTCTCTGAGCTGGGCGCTTAGGCACCCGCCCAGGAGAGAGTCCGGTGCCGCCCAGCTGATTGGCAGAGCACCCACAGCCAGCAGCACCTGTTTCTACAGGCGGTGCACATTCGCACATGCATTGGCGCACACAACAAAATTCATTCCACACATTGGTGGTGGGAGGGGAAGAGGGACCATTGGTTGCCTGGGCTCTCTTGTGCCCAAGCTAGTCCTCGGTGGCAGTCTGGCTGGCCTGCAAGTGAGCAGCTGGCGAAGGGCCCGGTTCTGCAGGCTCTGGAGCAGGGGTCTCCAGCCTTTTGACCCCCAAGATCACTTTTTAAATGTCAGGTCAAGCCAGGATCTACCCCGCCCCTTCCCTGAGACCCCGCCCCTTCCTTGAGGCCCCGCCCTCTCCAAACCTTTCCGTAGGCCACCCGTTGCTAATGGAAACTCACGGTTCATTACATAATTGTACCCGAGCCATTTTGCTAGGGCTGCAGCCGGGGAGAAGGGTTTAATTTAAACGATTGAACAGATGAAGCGTTTTAACTTTCTCCTGCTGATCAAACTTCATTTTAAATAAAGTAAAACGTTACGTGCAGCACAAAAGGTCTCAGCGTTTTCTTTCTATAGGGCGGGGGTGGGGCACCTTTCCTGGGGTGGGGGCCACTGACCCACAGAAAAATCAGTTGGGGACCACACGAGGGAGAAGCAAAAAATCTCCCCACGCCCCCAGCCCTCCCTGATGTGGCCCCCAAATGAGACACCTCCCCCCCTGCGCTCCAGCCCCACGGGGCCAAGGCGAGGGTCAGGGCTTCCCATAGGCCAGATTGACTCTTCTGGGGGTCTAGGGTTAGTAGATCTTGTGGACCCCTTAGGTTCTGGGGTGGGGACAAAAATGAGGGTCTCAGTGAGTGGGACAAGGCAGCCAGCGAGTGGGAGAGGGGTGCAGGGTCTGGGCGGGAGGTGGGGTGCAGGACGGGGAGAGGAGGGCCGGGTTTGGCAGCAGGAGAGGGGGTGGGGTGAGGGTGTGAGGGGGAGTTCGGGGGCGGGAGGAGGCTGGGGGAGTAACGCAGAAGAGGCGGGAGGGGGAGAATGCAGCCAGCTAGTGGGGAGAGAGGCAAAGAAGTGGGAGTAAAGGAAAGTGCAGCTTGTACAAAGTAAAATTGTATCCCCCCCCCCACATCTTCCCTCTGCTCCAACCTCGCTCCCCTCGGCCCCGTGATCCCCCTCAGTGCAACCCCCGCCTGACCCCTGCATCGCCCCATCCCCCCAGTGCAACCCCCGCCTGACCCCTGCATCGCCCCATCCCCCCAGTGCAACCCCCGTCCCCGCCTGACCCCTGCATCGCCCCATCCCCCCAGTGCAACCCCCGTCCCCGCCTGCCCCCTGCATCGCCCCATCCCCCCAGTGCAACCCCTGCATCGCCCCATCCCCCCAGTGCAACCCCCGTCCCCGCCTGACCCCTGCATCGCCCCATCCCCCCCAGTGCAACCCCCGTCCCCGCCTGCCCCCTGCATCGCCCCATCCCCCCAGTGCAACCCCTGTCCCCGCCTGATCCCTGCATCGCCCCATCCCCCCAGTGCAACCCCCGTCCCCGCCTGACCCCTGCATCGCCCCATCCCCCCCAGTGCAACCCCCGTCCCCGCCTGATCCCTGCATCGCCCCATCCCCCCAGTGCAGCCCCTGCCCCCGCCTGAGCCCACATCCCCGTGCCCCCAGCGCACTCACCGGCAGGCCGGCCGCGCTGGGACTCGCAGCCTCCGGGGCTGGGAAGGGGCTCGCCGACCCCATGGGGAACCGCGTAGCCCTGACCCAGCCACCCAGCCCCCTCTCAGAGCAGGAGGCAAGAGCGGAGGCTCACGGCAGGTCTCCCCCTCCCAGCTGGCAAGTTACCGAGGGGAGCACTGGCCTGGGATGCTGGACGCCAAATGGGCGAGGCTGCGCCGTGTCCGGCTGGCCGGGTCAGAGGGCAGCCTCCTGGCCCCTGGGGCCCCGCGCCCGACCTGCAACCGGCGGTGACTCTGCTCTGGAGGGTCCGCGTGGCGCCGGGGAGAGGGTGACTCCGGCCCGGGGGCCAGGGAGACCCAGCTCCTGGAGTCCTGTGCTGGTGAGGCCGCTGCTTCCTGGGGGGGTTTCTGGCCGAGATGCGCTTGCCCATGGGGCCAAGGGGAGCCCCAGTCCCGTGTTGGGCTTTTAACGTCCATTCGGGGGGGGAGGGGGCTGGGATTTTTGAATGGCCGGGCCGGGGATGTGCCGGTTCAAGCCCTGGCTCCGTGCTCGGGGCTCTCCCGCCGCCGCTGCTCGGGGGGGCCGTGTGGCCGCAGGGGTCAGGGAGCAGCTGAGCCCGCCCGAGCTCTGGGGGGGCGGAGGACAAGCCCAGACTGCAGCTCCCCCGGGGAGAGTCGCCCACTAGCAGCTGAGCGCCGCTCCCGGGCGGGGGGAGGACGTGGGAGCTGGCCCCCCGTGACCAGCTTGGTCCTGTCTCGCGGGCAGGCAACGTCCCCCCGACTCCCTCCACAGCCGGGGCCGACTTGGGGCCCGTGGCCAGGAGAGACGGGCTCGCGAGCGGCCGGTGCCATGGCGGGTCCCCCTGGCGGGCTGTAGCCTGGAGCATCGGCGTCTCCTCGGGTAGCCGGCTGAAAAGAGAAGCAGCCGGAGCCCAGCTGGTCCCCGCCGGTCACGTAGCCCCCGGCGCCGTGGTCACAGCATCCCTCTGCGCAGGGGGCCGTGTTGTACTGGGGGTGAACTCGCTCTGCAGCAGCCAGCGCGTTCCTCCCTGGAGCCAGCCGTGTCCCACGGCCCCCAGGACGCGCCCCCCGCCCCGCGCCCACTGGTCCCTTTCCTTTTCCGTCCCCAGGCGAAAGCCCGTGGCAAGAAGCTGCAGAAAGTGACGCTGAGTGTGTCTCCGAGAGGGATCGTCCTCAACGACAGCGGGACCAACGCGCTGATCGAAAACGTCTCCATATACAGGTGCGTGGCTGCGGACGCGCCGGCGGGGAGCCCAGGCCCGAGCCTGCCCCAGCGGATGGAGTGTTGGCCTGCGGGCGCCCCGCCGTGGGGTGGGCGGCGAGGGGGGAGCGCGTGGCTGGCTTCTGTCTGCCTGGGCGGGACGGATCTCTCTTCGGAGGAGCCCAGATGGGAAGACAAAGTTAAAGGGCGTCCCTGGCCTCTGCGTGCCGGGCTGGGAATGGGCCCCGGGGGGGCCGCGGGACGGTTCCCTGTTCTGTTCCCTCCCTCTGCGGCACCTGGCACTGGCCGCTGGGCTGGCCGGGCCTTTGGTCACCCGGTTCCACTGCCGACCCCCCGGATCTACCCCGCTCGACAGAGCTCAGTGGGGCTTTGCTGCGAGGTCGAACCTGCAGGCCGAGTCGTTAGCTGGTACCTGAATCCAGCTGGGACAGGGCCCGGGGAGCTGCCCCTTCCAGTCCGTGGGGCCAGGGCTGTGCTCTGGGGACGTCGGCGTGTCCAGCAGGCTGCGAGCAGAGGCGCTGGTGTGAACCGGGAGCCCTTTGGATGGGCCATAAACGCCCTGTTCTCCTGCCCCAGTGCTCTCCCCGCTGTGCCGGGTCACATGGGAACCCTCGGCCCCCCCCGACCGAGTTAGGCCAACTCAGAACGGACTCTGCAGCTGAAAGCGCAGCCCCGGCCCTGCTGTGGGCGGTTCTCAGCCTCGCCCCCTGCGCACAGCGACTTGCCTTCCAGCGACAAAGCCAGTTCGCTGCACAGGCTGGCGTGACCCGCCCTGCCCTTGGACACGCACGACGGGCGGACGTGGAGGTGAACGAGGGGTCGCTATGAAGCAGGGGGAGGGACTGGTGTGCACATGGGGATGTGTATGCGTGGGCGTGCGTGTGTGTGCACGTGGGTGTGGGCATGCACGTGGGTGTGAGCGTGGGCGTGCGTGTGTGTGCACGTGGGTGTGGGCATGCACGTGGGTGTGAGCGTGGGCGTGCGTGTGTGTGCACGTGAGTGTGGGCATGCACGTGGGTGTGAGCGTGGGCGTGCATGTGTGCGCGCACGACCCCCCCAGCCCATGGTCTCGTGGCGGATTGTAGGAAGACCAACCTTGCAGCTCGGCAGGGAGTGTTGTTGGGGGCGACAGGGGGCGTCTCCCCACGAAGCTCGGAGCCGTGTGGCAGGCAGAGCGTCGGCCCCGTGGGCACAAGGGTCCCGGCACACGGGGAGAGGTGGAGTCCACGTGCAAACGACTCTGGACGCTGGTGCGTCGACCGTCGGGCACGTGGGACGCCTGCGCCGCTTCCTGAGAGCATCCCGCGCCCCCGAGTTGAGTGGAGGGTCTGGGCCAGGCTGAGCTCCTAACCCCGCTCCCCTTCCCCCTCCGTAGGTTCCTTAGGCCCTGCCTGGGGGGCAGCCGCAGCCTCAGTCGCTGGCTAGTTGGCCTGCCGCCTGCGTGCGCCTCACGCTGGCTAACGGGGCGGCCGATCCCCACGTGACTCAGTGTGGAGGGGGAGCAGGCGGGGGGGGGGGGAGGAAGTGCTCAGAACTGCCCCCGCCCTTCACAACGGCTGGCTCGTCTGCTGGCTGAAACCCGGCAGCGCGCGGCCCGCCCGTCTCGGGGTGCCCAGCGGCCTCCCTCGGCCAGCCCCGGACCCCTCCTGCGGAGCCCCGGGCCCCTGGGGTTCGACTGTCCGGGCCCCGCTCCGGCTTCGCCCTAACTGAGCGTCTGGGGGAGTCAGTGACGCTGGAGCGACTTGGCCCCTCTCCTGGTGGGGGGAGAAGCCCCGAGCGATGGTCCCGACAGCCCCGCATCCCTGGCCCCGCTCAAAGCCCAGGCAAAGTGGTTCCCCCTCAGCCAAAGGGCTGGGCCCCGCAGGCCTCGCTCGGGCGCGGCTCTGCTCCCCGGGGCTCTCGCGTGGCCGCCTCGTGGTCCCGAAGCCTGAAACGGGGCTTTGCTGCGTGAGCTGGAGGTCCCGGGGGAGTCCCCAGTCCACGGCTGGGCGCTCGGAGCCTGGTGGGGGCGGGTCCCCTCGGCCGTCGGGCGCCGCCGCTGGCTCTGAATTCCACCCGCCAGCTGCTCGCCCCTCGGCCCCCCGCCCCGCTCTGCTTGGGGACACTGAGTGTTGGTTAACTGGCTGATCGAATAGTCATACGGCGCCTCCGCCTTTGGCGTGGAGCAACGGCCCTGGGGCGAAAGCGCTGCAGGGAGCCCGGGGCCAGCGAGGGCTGCAAGCTGCCCCCCCCCGGCCCAGGCATTTCCCAGTGGCAGCGCCGGGGGAGCTCAGGGTCTGGCCCCGGCTCCACGCAGCGCTGCCCCTTTGAAGCTCCGCGACGAGCCGTTCACGTCCCTGCTCTCTTCCCGGCC
This sequence comes from Pelodiscus sinensis, assembly GCF_052426305.1. Taxonomy (NCBI): domain Eukaryota; kingdom Metazoa; phylum Chordata; order Testudines; family Trionychidae; genus Pelodiscus; species Pelodiscus sinensis. The sequence continues at coordinate 2,278,840 of NC_143077.1, forward strand.
TGACTCTCGCCCTCGCTGTGGCTTCCAGGATCTCTTACTGCACCGCCGACAAGACCCACGACAAGGTGTTCGCCTACATCGCGCAGAACCAGCAGAGCGAGAACCTGGAGTGCCACGCGTTCCTGTGCCCCAAGCGGAAGATGGTCAGTAGTGCGCGGGGTCCGGGGGGGCACGGCTCAGGACTTGGCTCCCTGCTTCAGGCAGGAACCTTGCTAGCTGGTCAAGGGGCCTGATCCGGCAAGCTCTTCCACCTGATGGTATCGGGGTTCCTGTGCTTGAGGCCGTGGCACGTGGCTGCCGGCAGCACCGCGTGGCTGGGTGCCCAGGGCAGCCCGAGCATGTCAAAGGCTGTCCTGAGGCTGAATCCACCTGCCTGTGTGCTGCCGGGAGGGGCGGGTGTAATCTGGTGTGTTCCTTTGTGTGCCTGTGTTGGGAGAAGCTACGTTCATCACCGCTTAGGGCTGGAATGCTAGACTGAGTGGTCACCACGTGACATTCATAGGTAGTAACTTTACCACAACCAAAAGGAAGTTTTTCTTCACGCATCACACGGTCAACCTGTGGAACTCCTTGCTGGAGGATGTTGCGAAGGCCAGGAAAAAAGAATTAGATGCATTCCTGGAGGTTGGGTCCATCAATGGCTGTTAGCCAGGCTGGGTAGGGACGGTGTCCCTGGCCTCTGTTTGCCAGAAGCTGGGACTGGACGACAGGGCAGGGATCACTTGATGATTCCCGGTTCTGTTCACTCCCTCTGGGGCGCCGGGCCTTGGCCACTGTCGGCAGCCAGGACACTGGGTGGATGGACCTTTGGTCTGACCCGTCTGGCTGTTCTTATGGAACAGGCCTCCGGAGTTATCTAGTCCAACCGCTGCTCAAAGCAGGACCAAACCCAACAAAATCATCCCTGTTGAAAATGCCAGGTCCCATTCCCTCTTCAAATTCTTTCCCGCCCCGGGAAAGCCGGCCCTCTGCACTGGCAGCCTCCCCAGCCCCTCCTTGCTGGATCCGAGTCTGAGATGTGAGAACCCACAAATTCCCCTGTTTCTTATGGGGGTGCCAGGCTCGCTGCTCCTCTGACCACTAGGCAGCACGCCCCATGAGGTGAAGCCCCCCCCCCCGCTCCCAGAAGGGAGCGTCCCCTATGAAAGAGGCAAAATGCAGAGTGAACATGTCCTGGATGATGCCTTGAGCCCGTAAAGGCGTCTGTGCGCAGCGCTGAGCTCCCGCCTCGCCGGCCGGACGCCAGTGGGAGGGGGCCACGCGTGGAGGGGGCAGAACCGACGCCCCAGTGGGTGGGAAGGGGGCATTTCTCTTAAGGGGGTGGGGCCCCTCCTGGCACCCCTCTGTGAATGCCGGGTCCTGTCTGCCCGGGCCCCGGGCTGCAGTAGGAGGGGAGCAGGCGAGCTCGGGGAGGCTGCGCTGCAGCTGGAGCTCCGGCTTCTTCCCAGCCTGGGGGGGAATCGCCAACAGGAGAAGGACCCGGCAGCACCAGGCCTTTCAGCTGTGGGGGGAGGGGTCCCTGCCCCTGCTTCCCCTCGTCGTCCCCCCCCCGGCTCACGCTGGCGAGCAGTGCGCTTACGGCAGTGCTAGCGCCGCCGCCCGGGGGAAACACGAGGCCGGCACGTAGCCCGCGCCTTGGTCCTGAGCGCCTGGGGGGATTGTGCCGGGCGGGGGATCGACGTCTCGCCTAAGGGGGGAGCTCTGCGGAGCTGGGCAGCGGGCACAGGCCGTGCGCGGGAGGAGAGCGGAGATCTCCGGCCCAGGGACCCATGTGGCCATGGAGACGGGGCTGGGCTTGGAAACGGGGGTGGCCGGCGCTAGGAGGGGGGTGGACCAGATCTAGGCACATCCCCCCGCCCCCCAAGTCAGGCAGAACAACGCCGTTAATATTCCGTCCCTTTCCCCCACCTCGCAGGAGAGCGGGAGGATAATGGAAGCTGCCCCTTCTCTCCACGCTGCAGTGTGGCCCCATCTTTGCACTGCCGAGATAAGGCTGTCTCTGCAAATGAAAATGTAAATCTCTCCAGCGCTAACAGAGCTATCGGCGCGGTGCATCAGCTCCATGCGGCTGCCTCGAAATACAAAGTTCTCCAAGGCCTTTTGTAGTAGAAAGTAGAATCTTTGTCCTCGCGTGAAATGCGTGAACGCCATGCTGATCGAAGGGAAAGGACGCTCTTCTCCCAGAGCCAGGCATCTGAGCATCCAGCCCAGGGTCCGGGCTCCGACTGTGTGTGTAGCTACCAGGCTGGCATATAATTAGTCCGTATTTTTAGTTCACGGGCAATTCTCAACGGTAGCTGGCTCTATTAAACGTGATTCAGATGTGACAGCTTAAATTGTGAACAGCTGAGGGGAGTTTCATACTTAATTACCATATTTAAGTTTTTGCCATAAAGCATTCACGCGCCCATCAAAGATGTAAATAGCTCAGACATTCAAATGAGATCTCTGCTTTGTGAGGTTTAATTGGCAGACGGGTTTGTGAGCTTCCCCCCTTCGAACAAGCCCCTGGCTCTTGGAACTTATTTCTCAATTACACTTTTTTCTTCTTTCGCTGTCCCCAAAGCTTAGAGGAAGGGAAATTCCATGTCTCGGAACCTGCATTTATTTCACATGCAGCTTTTAAACTTTATAACCCACCTGCCGTCTGAAGCGTGTGATGTGCTCCTGCATGTGAACTCTCTTTACTGACCGGAGTCTCCCGTCCCTCCCTTGCCACGCTGGGGAGGCTGCTGAGAGCAGGGCTTTTCGTCTGCTTTCCTCAGCCCAGGGACAGACACTTGGGTTGGTTCGGAGGCAGTTCCAGCTGGGTCGCTGAGTTCTGTCACCGGGGGAGACATAAGCGTGACTGAGATCTTGCCCCAGAGAAGGGGAGTCACACAAGGACACGTCTCCCCCGGCAAGGAGAGCCCCCCCATCTCTCATGCACTGGCAGCTGGGTGCCTAAGCTGCCCTTTGTGCCTTTCAAAGCTTCCCCGTATCTCTCTGTGCTGAGTGTCAGTCACGTCGGCCGTCCCAATGGAGAGCTGAAACACGAGGGTGGGCCCGCTCTTATTCCTCCGCCGCCGGTTCCTTTTCCTGCCCCACCCTGTTCCTTGAGATGATGTGGTCTTGAGAACAGACTTGAGTGGGGGGAGTGGGGAGGAATTGCTGACGGGTTCTCTCTCTGTGACAGCCACTGCTGGCCAGGCAGCATCTGAACTTCAATGGGTGACTAGCTCTTGGTCCAGCCCACACCCCCGCCATCGGTGGCACCTTTCTTGGCAGCCACGTGGTCCCTGGAGACTGAGGGTGTCTTGTGCTTAGGGCACTCAGCCACCACTTGAAAGAACCCCGTGGAAGTCCTTGCTCTGCCACAGGCTTCCTGCGTGGCCTTGGGAGAGTCATTTAGCCTCTCTAGCGCCGTTTCCCCCTGGTGCAGAGTGGGGATGATGGCATTGCCCGGCCTCACGGGGCCACCGTTAGGATGAGTCTGTGAAGGGCGGGGAGGCGCTCAGATGCTGCAGAGGGTGAGGGAAGGCGGGTGGGTACCTTGGCAGTTGCTTCCACCTGGTCACGACCGAGGCATGTGGGAAGCGCTTGGTACGCACGGAGGCTGGCGGGACTGTTAGCTGCCTGAGCGGTCCACGCGGCACGCTCCCTCCTCTCGGACACGAGCCCTCTCCGTGGGCATCGCGCCTGCCGCCAGCGCAGTGCGGCAACCTCCAGGGCGAGCCGACTCCCTCCTGGGCTTGGCGCCGCCAGTTCCCGGTGCATGGCTGCCCGCGGAGCCACCGGCCGGCCCCGTCTCCCCGCGGCGCTGCCTGCTGACGGGCCTGCGACTGTCTTCCAGGCCCAGGCTGTGACCCTCACCGTCGCGCAGGCGTTCAAAGTGGCCTTTGAGTTCTGGCAGGCAGCCAAGGACGGTGAGTGTCTCAGGGCCGCTGGGCTATTTACCCTTCCGTGATCTTCTCGAGTGGGGGGGCGGCGGGGGCGGGGCTCTGTGGGGGCGGGGCTCTGCAGGTGGTAGGGGCGGGGCTCTGTGGGGGTGGGGCTCTGCAGGTGGTGGGGGTGGGGCTCTGTGGGGGCGGGGCTCTACAGACGGGGGGGGCCTGCGCGCTGCCCACTCGTTGCTGCCCATGGCTCTCGCCGGAGTGGGCCCCGGAAATGCGCCCCGCTAGGCACCGGCAGCGCCAGCAGCTCCCGACGCGGGGCCCGTTCTCTCTCACCCGTGGCTGTGGGAGGCCGGTGCAGCCCTGGTGCCGAGCGCCGTTGCTCCCCCGCTAATGACGCTGCAGCGCTCGGGTTGCGCTGTCGGGCGGAACCGGACCTGGGCCCTCGGGAGCTTCGGGGAGGAGCCCCTGGAGCTGGAACCCAGCTGGCTCCCGGCTCCGCCTCGCTCTGTCTCCGCCTGGTCTCGGTGCCAGTGTGGGGGGCGGTGGCCGCAGCCAGCCGGGGGTGTGTGGGGGGGGGACCGCACCAATCCACAGACCCAGCCTGCAGGACGGGATCTGCCTGCGCTGCCCAGGGAGCCCGACCCAGGAGCAAAGGCGCCGGGGAGCACGATGGGTCTTTGTTACCTGCGCTGTAGGTGGCTGTGAGGCGGGGTGGGGAGCCTAAGGCCTGGGGGCCAGATGCGGCCCCTGGCTCACCTGGATCCGGCCCCTGAGGTTCAGGGCCCCTCCCAGCATTGGGGAGGCCACACTGGCCCTCCAGCCCCCCAAGTGTGGGGCCGGAGCTCACAAAATCTGCTATCCAGCCCTTAGGCTCTGGGGTGTGAGGGGAATGCGGGGAGGGTCTTCCCCTCCGGCGGGGGCCACGTCAGCGAGGGCTTGGTTGGGTCTGGGGGCTTTTTGCTTTTCACTTATGTGCGGCCCCTGACTGATTTTTCTCTGGGTCAGCAACCCCCAAACCAGGTCGTTCCCCTCCCCACTGTACATCCCTTGGCATGAAAGTGAGAGTGTCCCTTGCTCCCCGCCAAAACATCCATTGCTCCAAGCACTGCCGTGCACCGGGGGGTTCAGGGCCACTTGCATCCTGCACTGGGGAAATACTCAGGGGCACGCCCGGCAGTCCCCCAGGGGGGCAGGCGGGGAAGGGGGAGGGACCAGCCTCAAGTGTCTCGGGCAACGCTGGCTCCTCTGGAGAATGAGGGAACGTCCGTCGCCACCGTGAATCTTGAGGACGTGGCTCGGAAACGTTTGCCCCAAGCACACGAAGCCCGAGAGGCAGGTGATCCAAACGGTGGCTGGGAATGGAAATCTCGGCCGGGGGAAGAAAACCGGAGCCCTAATTAGTGACCCACCAGCTAAATGCAAAACTCCTCCGTTTCCGGGAGAGCTCGGTGGTGGGGGCGCAGACGGACTCTCTGGGCCCCCGTCAATGTCACCCTTCTGCGTCCCAGGCAGCCAGTCCAGACGCCCTCGGCTAGTCCCTCCCCCTCCCCCTGCATGTAGCAACACTTCACGCCCCTCTGGACGCGCCCGGCCAGCTCTCCTGATCACTAACGTCCCCTCTGCCACGTGCACATCGGAACCCCAGGCCCGACCCACAGGAGGGGCTTTCTCGTTGCAGAGAAGGAGAAGCGGGAAAAGTCCAGCTCCGAGGGCGACGGGGCGAGTGGCCGCACCGCGGAAGACCCGGCCGGCCTTGAAGCATGTAAGTGGCAGCACAGGAACGTCTCTTCGCTTTCGGGGGCCTGCACCCCCCGAGCCGCGGCCGGGGCCTTTCCTCGGGGGGCGACCGACTCTGATGTCAAACCAAGAAATGTCACTCGCGCTCCCTGTCTTCCGGGAGTAGCTCAGTGCAAGGCCAGGGATCTCCCCCCCCCCCCCCCCCGCGGAAGCGACACCCACCCGATGGCCGTGGAAAGTCAGTGCTCCTGCATCCCGAGAACGGCAGCCGGGGTCCCTGAACATGGGAACGACGAGCAGGCAGCCGGGTTGCAGCCGAGAGGCTGATCCAAGAGACCCAGGGGAAGGAGGCTGAGGCTCGTGGGCAGAGCGTGGCGGTAGGAGAGTGGCCGTCCGGTGACGGCACGAGCAGAAGAGCTGGCGGCTGACCCCAAAACCCGCCCCGTGTCCTGTGAGGGCCCTAGCTTAGCTCCGGGTGGAGGGGAGGAATTGCAGCTAGCCGTGGCGCTCGCTCGGCAGCGGGTCGGGCGCAGGGGGCCTGTGGGAGAACGCCGGGGCCAAGGCAGAGGCTTTGGAGCCAGAAGCGAAGGGAGGAGCGAGGCTCCGCTAGCCGGGGCCCGGCGGTTGCCCAGCGGCACTTTGTGAAAGAGGAGGGGCTCTGGATTCCACGCCAAGGCGAGAGCAGATGGCAGAGCAGCGGGCATTGCCTGTGAGGGCCTGGGGGCAGGGTGTGGAACACAGTAACGCCACTGAAGTGCTGGAGCCCTGCCGGCTGGGACGGCCAGACTGACCCCGGCCCCCCAGCCTCGCTGATGTCGCGGACCCGGAGGTCAAAGGAAAGGAGGGAAATTTCCTGGCCAGCTGGCGTGGGGGGCTGCCGACCGGGAGCGGCGGTGGAGGAGACGTGGTGAACGCAGGCGGAGGGCCGGGGCGCAACGAGGGCTCCACGCTGGCAGAGGAAAGGGCAGCGCCCACGGTTGGCTTAGTGACCCCCGAGAGGCGGGAAGGCTTTCCCCAGCCCTGCGCAATGCAGTTACCGGGACGGGAGTGGTATAGACGGGCCCTGAGACGGCAGCAGCCTGGCCCCAGGGAGAGGGCGGCGAAGGACTGTTGACAGCGCACGGGGGAGGTGGCAGCGAGCCCCGTGGGAGGCCGACCGTCCCTCTGATCCGGGAGGAGGGAGAGCGGCAGAACTCTTCACTGTCGGCGCTGGCGGGACAACCCCCCTGGAGCCGGGTTTTCTAAGTAACCTCCTTGTGCTTTCCACGCAGCCGTAGTCACGGGGAACCTGTTGGACTTGGAAGATGCTGCCCGATCTCCCTCGCCTGGCGGCGCAAGGGCCACGTGCTTGGGTGCGTTGGGGCCGCGCGTCTCGTCGGAGAACAACAACGTAGTCTGGGTAAGCGCGGGGGGAGGGCGGCGCGCGCTGGTCCTGCCGTAAAGAGGGGGAGGGGGTGCTGGGGGGAGCTTCCTTTTGGGCTGGTCACTGCATCCTCTCTGGGGTGGGGCTCGTCTTCGTTCCGGGCCCGCCTCTTAGCCAAAGCCTTAGAAATGGGGGTAGCACCTCCAGCGACTCCGCCATCCCTGCTGGGATTTTCCAAGGGTCCGGCGCTTCCAGTGAGGGCCCCTTGCTAGGTGCTGCTCAGGCGCCTGCTGACTGGCAGGACCGGGCCTTTGCAGCGGCGCTCGTACGCTGGTTTCACAAGGTCAGATGCTTGGGTGTTTCCGTATGTGCCGCATCACATCCTGCCTGGTTTCCAGCTAGAGCACCGGCCTGGAGCTGCCGCACCTGCCGCTGTGGGTCACACCAGCCCTCCAGCCCCACGTCTGCTGTTAGACTTGTGTCCTGAACAGCCTGCGACCCACGGCACAATTGGGGAGCAGCGAGGGGGCCTCTTTCGCCAGGGCGCGTGGCTGCCAGAGACTGCCCGTCTGAGGCCTAGTCTGCGGAAAACACCCCCACACCTCCACAGCCCCACACACCCCCGTGCCCAGGGGGTGGCACGGCCCAGCTTGCTGCGGCCTGCAGTTCTGCACCCCTGACCCTCGCCCCCGAACCAAGGCGTGTGGCGGCTTCGTTTTGGAAGGCTTGGGAATGGGGAGGGGGAGTCCATGGGGTGTAAGTCCGGGGTACTGGGTGAGGGGGGATTTCTGCTGGTGGGGAGGGGAAGGAGAGACAGGAGAGATGCTGGAAAGGGATGTGGTTGGTGGTGGAACATTCCTCAGTCGACTAGATCTTGGCGCACACAACCCCCGCACTCCCCCCCGCAGTGGTGCCCCTGACACCGAGTTGAGTCTGTACAAAGCTGAGCCAGCTCTGTAAATACATTTTCCCGCTAGCTTAGCAGCTCACTCCTCTCTCTCTCTCTCTCTCTCTCTCTCTCTCTCTCAATAAAGGAAATGGATGACGGGCTGGAGGAGGCATTTTCCAGGTAATTCTAATAACTCTTTACAAGTTTATGGCACTAGGGACGAGCCCAGGAAACTTGACAGCGACTAGTTTTAATCAAGCCTCTAATCTAATCTGTTCCTGGGATCTGACCCCGGGAGCAGCCCTGCCCGGGCCCCCGCTGCTAATTGAAAGATCGCCAGCCTCAGAGTCGGAGAGTCAAAATATTTGACTAACCTTTTCCGGGCGGAGAGAGGGGTGTGAGATGGGGATTGAATTCCCCCAGTGGCACATGGCGATCGTGTCTCTTGCTGGAGCGGAAGCGCTGTTAGCTCAGCCGGCAGCGTCTTGTCTCCATGCTGGCCAGAGAGATCTTGGTCTGACCCTCTTGCATTTTTGACTCACCCGTTTCTCACTCCTCCCCGGTCTGAGCATCACTCTGCAATGGTCTTTGCACTGCTGGTCCCCCGCTGGACCGCAGCCACGCAGAAACCAACGAGGAGTCCTGGGGCCCCTTAGAGATGAGCAGGCTTAATTGGGCATCAGCTGCCAGATGGTGTTCAGCCACGAAAGCTTCTGGCCACGTAAATCTGTTGGTCTCTGAAGGGGCGTCTGCACGGCAGCGTTATTCCAGAATCCCAGCGCGAGCGTCTGCACGGCCATTCCAGTATCCCAAAAGAAGTTCGAAATAACAGGCGGCTTGTTCCGACTTCTGTAACCCTCGTTCCACGAGGAATAACGCCTCCTCTGAAATAGCGGTAGAGTGGACGCGCCGCTGCTCCTGTTTCGAAATAGCGCCTCCCCGGGGCCATTCGGAGCCATTCCTCCCCAGCACCTCTAACTCGAGGTGGCGCGGCCACACTAGAGGAGCCGGCCTCGGACTCACATTGAGGCTCCCCTGCAGTGTAGATGCACTGTTCCGAAATGAGCTATTTCCGAGTATTTCTTCTGGAACAGCTTAGTCCGAAATAAGTGGCAGCGGAGCCGTTCCACAAGGTAGCCTGAGACGCCCCGTTGTTTCTGCAGATACAGAGTAACCCAGTTACCCCTCTGGGACTTGCAACCAGTAGTCAGGGGTCAGACTGTAAGTCGGGTCTGGGGCCTCACTTAACCACGGGGGTGTCTATCTGAGACCCCTCCCATGCTTGCCACCAAAGCAACAGAGCTACAGGGCAGATCCCTAATACCGACCTGTTTAAACCTGCAGACAGTAGTTCCGCAGATAGCGCCAAACCCCAGGTGCATTGGACTGCAGAGGTGGTGGGCTCGCTGTCTTTGTACAGCCACTGTGCAGAGGGCGGCCGGTATGCAAACCGCCAGCTTGCCCTGCCCCCAGAACGCCTGCTGCAGGCCTACCAGGGGTGGAACGTTGCTGCCCCCAGCGCCCGTCCCCCTTGCTCCGAGGCTGGGGCTGCCCACCCTGCTCCTCCATGTGATGGGGGCCTGGCTGAGGCGGGGGGGCGGGGCTCACCCTTCACCCACTGCCCATGGGTGCTATCAACTTAAACCCTGCTCCAATCCAACTTCCCCACCCTTACGACTAAAAACACGTCGGGCTACTTAAAACGGAACTTTAATCACCACGTTTTACTGAGCTGCAAATGCTGCAGGGACATGTATTAAGCTGGCCCCGGCGGCATTTAGCATCTTGCGAGAGCATCTTTCAGTGGAAAAGCACCTTGGGGCAGGGTTTGGTTTGGGCTTTTTTTGTAGTTTTTAAAGAGGCACATTTTGGGGTCAAATTTGCGTTGACAGTTTAACTGTTAAGATCCATTGTCGAAATGCCAGATATCTCCTGTGCATGGGAGTTTGCACTGAAGTGTTAGTCGTGCATGTACAGAATTTAGTAACATCAGCGACAGAAGTGGAGGCACTGATTTTCGTGAACATCTGTGGTGCTGTGGGATAAAAGAGCCTGGTAAAATGACCCTACAGGCAGACCCCCACTGCCACGTCTGCTCTGCCCACAGCCTGCAAAAACCGTGTTCCTGAAGAGTAACGGTTTGGAATGGGCTTCCGAGGACCAGGAGTGCTGCTATGAGCTGGGGGTGGTGTGGGGGAAATCTCGCTCCCCTGGGGTACAGAGCCCCCAGAAAGGTCCGAGGCTGGAGGTCAAAGCAGTGAGGCAGGAGAGAAACCTAGAAGGAAAACTTTATTATGCATGCATGCAGGCTGTCACACCAAGAGTGAAAGCAGCCAGCCCTGAGAGACAGTTTCAGGGATTCTTTATACAGTATGTTCAGACAGCAGTTGTTGATTGTTTTTCTTTAACATATCAAAGTCTCAGCAGAAGTACTCTGAGATGTTTCTGTTCACACCAGGAGTGCTAGAAGTAAGTTTTACAGAACAAAGGCACATGAGAGAGTTTACATGACAAATTGTGACAGAGCAGGAGTCTTCATGAACTTGAGATAGGCATTGTAAGGGTCTTGATTAGAGTTAATTTGATTTCTCTCTGATACAGGGAGAGAGGCCTGGAAAACTTTTAACCCTTTCAGCAGTTTTCTTTTAGAGAGTTTTTATTTCCTGCACAGTCCCCCCTTTAGACACAATTGGAGTTATTGGATTTTTCTCCCACAGTGGCGGTGAATTACGTCCAGGGGATGTAAGCGACTAGTCGACCATCTGATAAGCAAATGGCTGCCGGGTAGTCGTGTAGTGACTCAACTAGTCGCTTCTCTCCCCCCACCCCACTGCCTGTGTCAGAGAGAGGCAGCAAGGGGGGGAGCTGGTGCTGGGGGAAGCTGGCCTAAAAGCTGGTTCCCCCCAGCACCGTCTCAAGCAGTCCCCGCTAGCGCCAGGTCCCGACGGCTGCACCTCTGCCTTTTCAATGTAGCAATGTAGCCCGCAGGTGGCTCTTACTACATTGAAAAGGCAGAGGTGCAGTCTGGATACTGAGCGCTTCCCCCCCTCCCCCCCCCCCCAATCAACGAAATGAGTAGTCAGTGGAAATTCCATCGACTACTTTATTAGCCGGTTAGTCGAAATTTAACATCCCTATTACGGACCGGCTGCGTGCTCAGGTATTCCTGGAATGGTGAAAATGCAGATTTTGGTGAGGGAGGTTGCTTTGGTGCCTGCATTTTTAACTGAGACCAGGTCCCTGATGACAATGCACCCGCCAGAACTGGGCTGGGAGGGAAGAGGCAGCATTTGGCCAGGCCTGTAATGTAAAGGGCCCGCATTGCAAATGTGGGTTGTCTTTAGGGTGAAACTCAGATAAGCCAGCAGAGAGGCAGGCATCCGACTTCGGAGAGCTGCAAAGATCAGCTGTTCCCCCTGTTGAGGAGCATTTCTTTCCAAGCTCTAGGAAGCACGAAGCTGCTTATAACAGCACAGATTCCGCAAATAGAGAGGCTAGAAACCTGCCTGGCGGTAAAGCTGATCGGTTGATCTTTCTTCTCAGACTCGCTCAGTCCAGAACTAACCCCCACGTCCTGGACACTGGCCTGACGGCTCAAGATCTCCAGAATGCAGAACCCTTCTCGCCTGTAGACTGGGACAGGTTTGATTCCCATGCGTCCGAGCAAGAGGACTTGTTTGGGTTCTGAGCGGCTCCCCCGCCGAACTGTTTCCATTCAACGTGCAAGGACTGGCCGCGGACCCTTCTGGGATTTCTGGACGGAAAATTCCACCCTTCAGACCGATGCTGATGTCACACCAATAACTACTTAGACCAAAGCTTTAGCCATTGATACATTTTCTAGCCTTGCTTTTTTCTCTAAAGAATGAGATGCTCTTGAATATATTTCTTCTGTGACCTTTACCGTTTACGTACATCGTGGAGGTTAGTTTGTGCAGGGTCCAGCAAGGAGCCGTGGACATGGAGATGGACTAGGCTTGTGGCAGTGTCCCGTGGAGCTTGCTGACTTCGGGAAAGGGCTGCCCCACACCAAAGACTCGTTCGCGGGTTCACGTTTCTCTGGAAATGTGCTCATAAAACTGTAAGCCCAACTGCTACTCGTCCTTTGCTTCCAAACCGGCTCGAGTTCCGGGGTTGTCCCCCTGCGTCTCACCTTCCTGACAACCGGGAGGGAAAGAGCAGCAGCAGCAAACAGCGGAAGGATTAACCTCAGAGGGAAGAGGGTTCATTTCCCGTAGGTGGCAGCCTTCTGGCCCAAGTTGGCAGGCTCTCCCTTGTTTGCTGGCTTCCAGGCTGAAGCTGGCGTGCTCACCCAAAGACTCGTGGCTTTGCACTTTAAAAACCTGAACTGAATGTAGGGCCCCAAATGTCCAACCGGCTGGGCGGTCACCTGTAAGGCTGCGAGTCTGTCTCGGGAGTCAGCGATACTGTGACTTTTGTAGTGGCCCCCCTCCTCCCTCCTGCAGCGGCAGGAGTTTGGATGTGGAAGGGAGCTGGGGGTCAGAGCGTGGGCGGGGGGCTGGCTCCAGGTGGTGCCCACCAAAGAAGGGCTCCCTAGAAGTGGTAACATCCCCCTCCCTCAGCTCCTAGGAAGAGGGAGATGTGGCCAGGCAGCCCTGTGTGCTGCTTCTGCCTGCAGGCGCTGTCCTTGCAGCTCCCATTGGCTGCAGTTCCCAGCCAATGGGAGCTGCAGAGCTGGTGCATGGGGTTGAGGTAGCATGAGAAGCCCCAGGCACACCAACACCTCGAGGCCAAGGGATGTCGCCTCTCTCAGCCCCCTTACCCTTCCGTGCACCAGTGGGTGTCTGGCTGCTCCCTCCCCCCGAGCACCCAAGTTCTAGCTAAGGGTCTATTAGACAGGTCACAGGCTCTGAGTTTTTGTTTTCTCCCCGGGACCTCTCCTCGACTTTTACAAAAAATCCCTGGGACTAAAATGGCGCCTTATCTGTAACCTCTCTTCTTGCCCAGAAGCTACCGATCCCAACCCACTGCCGCATCACAGGTCTGCATCTCGCAGCCAGCCTCCCCCGCTCGAAATGGGTTGTTTTCACTGTGACTCTAAATACGAAGACGTCCGTCACGCTGACGGTTGTAAGACGGCTCTCGGCTAGCAACGCGGCTTTTGACTGTACACTGAAAATTGCAGGTTGGATTAAACCAGTTGCATGAGAGGCGAATGCTTAAACATTGGTGGCCACTCTTGTGAGTGCCGGTATCTGGTCTCCATACCAATCTCTCCTCAGGGGAGCCACTTAGTAGACTGAGGCAGAATTGGATTAAGTGAAACTAATATTTACCTAGATGTTCTTCCAAGAAAACCAGTCCCCTGAATGCTATTTTGATAATTACCCTTCCAAGACCTATACCTCCTGAGAAGCTAAGAGAAAAATGCCACTCCTTAATCTCCTAGACTTCTAGATTTGAAAATAAATAATGGGGGTATAAGGATTATGCTAATTAAAAGATTAAGCGTAATGAGCCTAAATAGGTGTGCTGACACAGTTTGCGGTGTTTGTGGCCTTGTGAGAAATATACTAATCTGTTTTATAGATTTGTAACTTGGTTCTGAAACACTATGTGGGGAATGAATGAGTCTTTATAACTCTGAAATTGGACCAAGTGGAAATAAATACGTCTCTCAGGAGAGAGAAAATAATTGTATTAGGAGCCGGCTGAATGACTCTTAACTTACAGACAATGCGTTTTGTAAAGGTTACTGTGATATGATCGGAGGGAGCCGGGTAGCTGACTCATCATTTCTACTCTAAAAACTTGCAACTCTCTCCCCTGCAGAAGTGCTTTCAGCAAAGCATCTGTCTTGTCTGGTGTCACCCGTGAAACTCCTCTCTGCAAATGGAGTTTTGTATCTACTGTATGCTGCCTGCATACGCAGCCCCCCAACGAAGCAGAACTAGCGAGCACCCTGCTCTGGCTCCCGGAGCTCTCCAAAAGAATGTTTGTTGCACGTCCTGTGGGGGGTGCTCCTGGAAGTACGTGCTCGCAGGCGTCGGATGGTGCACCCGTGTAAATAGTCTTAACCTCGTGCTGTAAAGAATATCTGCATTAATAAAAGTTCTGCCTTCTGGAGTTCCAGTGATGGGACTGCTTTACTGTGCAAACGCCATGGCGGGAATCTCCAAATCATAGAACACTAGAACTGGAAGGGACCTGGAGGGGTGGAGTCCAGTCCCCTGCCCTCACGGCAGGACCCAGCACCATCTAGAGTAGACCATCCCTGCCAGGTGTCTGCCCAACCTGCTCTTCAATATCTCCAGGGCTGGAGACTCCACAACCCCCCTAGGCAACTTATCCCAGTGTTTCACCACCCTGACAGGTAGGAAGTTTTTTCTAATATCCAACCTAAACCTCCCTTGCTGCAACTTAAGCCCCTTGCTTCTTGTTCTGTCATCAGAGGCCAAGGAGAACAATTTTTCTCCCTCCTCCTTGTGACACCTTTTTAGATACCTGAAAACCACCATCATGTCCCCTCTGTCTCCTCCTTTCCAAATTAAACAAGCCCAGTTCTTTCAGTCTTCCCTCATAGCTCATGTTTTCTAGACCTTTCATCATTCTTGTTGCTTTTCTCTGGACCTTCTCCAGTTTTTCCACATCTTTCTTGAAATGTGGTGCCCAGAACTGGACACACTACTCCAGCGGAGGCCTAACTAGTGGAGAGTAGAGCAGAAGAACGACTTCTCGTGTCTTGCTCACAACACTCTTGTTAATGCATCCCAGAGTCATGTTTGCTTTTTTTGCAACAGCGTCACACTGTTGACTCATATTTAACTTCTGGTCCACTCTGACCCCTAGATCCCTTTCTGCAGGACTCCTCCTAGACCATCGCTTCCCATTCTGTGTTTGTGAAATGGATTGTTCCTTCCGAAGTGGAGCACTTTGCATTTGTCCTTATTAAACATCATCCTATTTACTATTTCTCCAGTTTGTCCAGATCATTTTTAATTATGACGTTATCCTCCAAAGCAGTTGCAACCCCTCCCAGCTTCGTATCATCTGCAAACTTAATAAGAGTCCTCTCTGCCAATATCTAAATTGTTGATGAATATCTTGAACAGACTCAGTCCCAAAACAGACCGCTGTGGAACGCCACTTGTTCTGCCTTCCAGCAGGATTGTGAACCGTTAATAACTACTCTGAGTACGGTTATCCAGCCCGTGATGCACTCACCTTACAGTAGCCCCATCTAAGTTGTATTTGCCTAGTTTATTGCTAGGAATATCATACGAGACCGTATCAAATTCCTTACTAAAGTTACAAGGTATGCCACGTCCACCGCTTCTCCCTTAGCCACAAGACTCGTTATCCTATCAAAGAAAGCTATCCGACTGGTTTGACATGATTTGTTCTTTACAAATCCATGCTGGCTGTTCCCTATCACCTTATATCTACCAGATGTTTGCAGATGATTCCTTAATTACTTGCTCCATTATCTTCCCTGGCACAGAAGTTAAACTCACTGATCTGTAGTTTCCTGGGTTGTTCTTATTCTTTTCAATGAAAATACGAGCTTTTCATTGCCGCTCACAGCACAATGCCCTCCCTGCCTCCCTTGCCCAGCAGGCCTGTAGGGCGCAAGCCTCCTCGGTGGCTTCCCGGGGCCTGCCAGCGGGGCGTGGTGGCTGGAGTCATGCTGCCGTCGGCAGCTAACGCTCTGGCGGGCGCGCGCTTGCCTGCGTGCTTTGACTCGGGCCCAGGGTTGGACTCAGCAGTTCTTTCTTTCCTGCACGGTGCCTCTGGAAGGCGAGAGCAGGGCTGGATTACCCAATAGGCAGACTAAGCACGTGCTTAGGGCACCAGCAAAGCAGGGGCACACACAAAAAGAAGAGATTTTTACAGTATATTGTTGTTTTTATTTTGAATTCCATATGGAGGGGCACCATCATCTTTTCAGTGCTTAGGGCCTCTAAAGGTCTTAATCCAGCCCTGGGCGAGACGTGGAAGCAGTAACGAGACCCATGGGCAAGCACCGAGGCGCCAGCTCCGGCTGCTCTCGGGCTCAGCATCCTCCAGCCACAGCTGTTCGTCAGGCCCCGGGACGGCTGCCGATCGGCTTTTCGACAGGCCGTGGGCTGGGTTGTGAGCGGGGGGCGGGGAGGAAGCCTGGGGAGAGGGACAGAGCAGCGGTGGGAAGGAGTGAAATGGGGTCAGAGCTTCGGGCGGGGCTGGAGCAATTCAAATGAAAAGCAAATACCTGTGGGCAGATTTTTAAATTTTTTACATACGGGGATTAATTTTCATGAATGTCGTAGGCCCTCTCCGGGAGAGGCAACAGCTCATTTTTACTGTTTCCGCTTTGGACTGGAATCAAAACCAGGCTCTTCTCAGCCCCGAAATGTCGTTGATTCTACCCCAGGTTTTCAGCAAGCTTTGGACACAGTGTCCTTGGCTGACATGTAATCGCTTCGCTAAAAATCACCTGTCGAGCAGCAAATGCAGAAATTCATTTTAGGATGTTGACAAATAGATTCAGTAACCCGAGAGTAATGGAATGGCCTCAAAATGTAACACCGAGCCCGCCTGGGACTGAATGTGGAGTGGGTCTGAGTTTACAAAGATCCCTTTCTTCAGTGTCAAACGAACACAAATTCCATAAAAGTTTTTTTTATTCCTATTGGCTCTTCCAGTCTAAGGATATGTCTCGAATTATGAATGCTAAGTATCCAGCCTGGTCTTTCATGCATAACTGATGAAGGTGCCAAGGAACAAATTGATCTTTCAATTTTGATGTGACCTTTCGCGTGTTTGGGTAGAAACTCAGGAATCCATTTTCCTTCCACTGCGTGAAACGGTCTCCTTGGCTCCCGTCTTCCAACCATTTAGGAAGGCGACTGCATCGTGGGGCGCAGCTGAATCTTCTCCTCTTGCTGGTTGGCCCCTTGTAACTAGTCAGCCTCGGGTGTGGTTCAACACTTGAACGTGTCACTATTAATGAGAGCCGGTGCGCCTGCTGTCTCTCGGGCCGGCTGAGCCGCTGCTTTGGGGGCTATTTGGGGCGGGCTGGCCGAGCGCATTTCATGCAACATCTCTCAAAGGCGGGGGGCTTGCGCTAGAACCACTGAATTTGAACAATCCTCTCTCGGAGCAGCAATTCCTCTCCTCCCGCTGACCCGAAACAGGCGTTTCCATGTCCTTGAGCGCGGCTCCCTCCTGTCCTAGCCAGGCTCATGCGGCCTCTTTCACCAGCACCGGAGTAACGCCACTTCCATGGCTCCTCCAGGGAGGGCCCTGCTGCAGCGCCAGCTTCTTTCCACGCACTGAGAGGCGGCAGGGCCAGCGCCGTGTGCCTGGACCAGGCCCCCTTGTCCGTGTGGGGAGGGGCATGTACGTATCCCCACAGCAGGGTGGGAAAGGAAGGGGCCACTCCCCTGCGGGCTCGGGAGTTCAACTCACAGGGGAAGCAGGCAGAGGGGGTCTCAGAAGAAAAGGAGTTTTCCTGACCTCCCGCTCCAGCTCAGGTGCTTGCGATTCCCAGGCTGGCAACAGGGAGGACTCGGGAGCAGCCTCCTTCCTCTCCGACCCAGCTGCTCTCAGGAAGAGCTGACTCCTTGCAGGAGTGACAGGCGCTTTCCCCCACTGCCCCGAGCTCTAACTACAGCGAACTGAGGGGACTCTTGGAGGCAGCAACACTTGGCACGTCTCTCCCCACCGCCACCTTCCCGAAATCAACCTGCCGCCCCTGGCTACGCGGCCCCAGCTAGCCCTGCCCAGGGGTCGCTTGCACACAGGGCAGCACGCGGCTCGTTCGTACCCAGCCGGCACGGATCAGAGCTACAGTGGATCCTGCAAGTGGGTTCGTGCCCATTTCAGTGGCGCCCTGCACTGCTGCTGAGAGCCAACCCCCCACACGGAGCCTGGTGCATGTGTAGAGGAAGGGGCTGAAACGCCTGATCCTGCCGCTGAAGTGAGTGTCCAGCACTCCAGGACTAGCACGGCCGGGCTGGGCCGGGCTCGGACAGCAGACCGAACAGCAGGGTGTAACAGGCAGGATGTGGCGTGTCCTGGCAACGAGGCAGGATGTGGCGTGTCCTGGCAACGAGGCAGGGTGTGGCGTGTCCTGGCAACGAGGCAGGGTGTAGCTCGGTAGTAGGAATCCCTAGTCCAGGGGGCGTGTCATTCCAGCCCCGGCCCTGTTGGGCTGTAGCTGCCAAGCGGCTTTGCGGGGAGCAGTCCTCGCAAAGGGATTATCCGAAGGAGGAACCGCGTTGCTCATGGGGGGCAGGGTGTTGTCATGGCCAGGGGCAGTGCTGACCAGCACCCGGTGACTACACTCGGGTACCTGACAAAGGTGTCGGCCGGGGGTCGGCAGAGCCAATGGAGATAGAGGGTTGAAATCTGAATTGGATAGAGGCCTCCTGCCGGCTTCCTTTGTGTGGGACAGTTAGCCCAGAGTTGAGACACACAGAATGATTTAAACCCAGGCAGGACTGCCATGCCCCCCGCCTCCCCTGCCACGGAATTCAGGGCATGGGAGCGGACTGAACAAAGAGAAAAAGGAGAAGTGAGGACCAGGGAAATGCACGTCCAGTCGCGTTCAGGGTAATTTTTCTTTATTTTGTGGTTTGGTTTGAATTGCTCTGTGTGAATCTCCGCCTCCCCTTCCCATTTACTACCATCTAAGCTTTGTGCCAGAGGTTTCTTTTTTTCTCTGTTTTAATTCGGTTTCCTCAGTTGCTCTGTAACATCTAGCAACCAAGTCTGCTTTATCAAGTTTATATTTTGTTTTGTAATAAAAATCACTTCTTTTAAGTGCACAGTCAACCTGTGGAACTCCTCGCCAGAGGATGTGGTGAAGGCTAGAACTTTAACAGGGTTCAAAAAAGAGCTAGATAGATTCATGGAGGTTAGGTCTGTCGATGGCTGTTAGCCAGGATGGGTAGGAATGGGGTCCCTGGCCTCTGTTTCTCTGCAAGTGGGAGACGGGAGGGGTCACGGGAGGATTCCCTGTTCTGTTCCCTCCCTCTGGGGCACCTGGCACTGGCCCTTGTGGGCAGACAGGACACTGGGCCGGATGGAGCTTTGGTCTGATCCCGCCTGGCCGCTCTGATGTTCTTACGTAAGGTGATGATTTGATTCTTCTGTCCTGGCAGGTCTGTCTGTGTCTCTGCAGGCCTCAGACTGAGGGGTCAGCTACCAGAGGCTGCAGCTTGGTTTTCTCTCTTCTTTTTCAAGCTCTTTTGGGGGCAGAAGAGCTTGGGGCCCCCCCGGGGGCGGATTCGAGTGTTCACCCCTGGGTGTTTAGGGGTCAAAAAACACTTGATGGTGGCAGCGAATTCCCCAAACTCTGGGTAGTAGGATTTGGGGGGAGTTTTTGTAACCAGGGCCTGGAGAGGGGAGGTTTTGGAAGGTCTCTTGCAGGCCCCCACTTTCTGCACTCGGAGTGCCAGAGTGGGGACCAGCTCCGCCAGGTGTTGTCAAAGACAGACACGGCCTCTTCCAGAGGGCAGCTGCTTGCCCCTTTCTGGAAAGGGGAGGCCTTCTGGGGTCAGAAGTTGGGCCGAACACAGGGACCCGGGGGAGGGGTGTTTCCAGAGAGGCTCCTTCGATATTTCGACGTGGCCCTGATTGGCCACCCAAGTCACATGGGGCTCTGCTGGCTGCGGAGGCGTGTGCCATGCGTTGGCTTGCTGGTGCGAAGACGCGTGTCTGAGTCCAAGCCAGCAGCCACGTGCGTCTCATTGAAAATCTCTTTGGAGGGTGACCGGACCAAGCCAGGAGCGGCTGGACTGGGGCCCCCTGAGGCGTGAGCTGGGTCTGGGTCCCTGGCGGCGGGAGCCGGGGGAGGGGCCGTGTGGGCTGGACGTGGGCTGGACGGGCAGTGGCTGCTGGAGGGGCGTGTTCGGTCTGTAGGAGCGGGAGCAGTGGGGGGCAGGATGGGGGGAGCCGCTCTCAGTGAAGGCCTCGGCGGGGAAGGAGGGCGAAGGAGCAGACGTAACGGGAGGAGAATCCCAACGCGCCCATCTGCTGAGATGCGGCTATGCTGACAGCCACCTGGCGCGGGGAGGGGGCGGAGGGAGGCAGCTCTGTGCCCCAAAAGGGGCGGGGCCGAGGGCGGAAGGGGCGGGGCTGAGGGCAGTCAGCCCTTGGCAGCAGCCAGACCATGGTGCAGCTGTGGTGGCTGGGAGCTCCGGGCCCCTTGGAATCGCTGGGCCCTCGAGCAACTGCCCCTTTGCCCCCCCACTCTGCTGGCTGGCCTGTGAGCAGGTAACCTCCCCCCCCGGAGGCAGTAGCTTTAACTCCTTTTCTTCCCTTTTGTACGTTGCTTTCCCATCCGCCCCATGGGCCATCCCACGCCCCACGGCTCCGGCCACCGCTGGGGACCAGGTTAGTGCTTCTCGTGCTGGCTTGGGGCGGGAGCCCAAGGAGTCACAGCGCTGGCCGGAAAACAACTTTATTCGAGCCGCGATGCTCTTCGAGCTCTGTCTCGCCAGCGCTGGCCTCCCACCTCCCCACCCCCACCCAACCCCGCTTCTTCCAGATCACCAGGCACTGGGCAGGGCTGTACCTGGCTGCCTGGGACGGGGGAAGTGCGGTCTAATGGCTTCGCCACCGAACCGGGACCTCTGGGTCTTTTTTCCAGATTTTCCACAGCCGTGGGTGAGCGGTCGTGCCTCAGTTTCCCCATCTGTATGCTGGGGAAGCCGTGTGACAATTCAGGGGTGTCAGTCGAGTGCTCGGCGGGGTGTAGCAGGTGGGCGTCACATCTTGTTTGGGATCAGAGCGTTTAGCCTGCCTGGTGCGGCAGTCTTAAGCTTTGGGGGGTTTTCCCTCCTCTCCTTCCCAAAGTGCTGAAAGCTAATGGAATTGGTGAATTCCCGCTGCGGGGGGAGGGGGACAGATGTGGGGGTCGATGTTTTCTTTGAAAACTACAAAGAAAAAGCCACATTTCATCCGAGCGCCTGAGTAATGCATTTCCTTGGTAGCTACCCCTGGGGCCCATTCCCTGGAAGCAGGTTTCCTGGCCAAATTCTGCCCACAAGGCACCCGCTCCACAGCCTGCCGCTTCCCCCCATCCCTTCCTCCCTGCCCCGGGACAGCCGCTCTTGGGCGCTAGTGCTGCTTGGAGAAGCGTGTGCTCAGCAACGCTTCCCTCCACTCCCAGGGAGGTGTCAGCTGGGAGAAGCGCGGTGGGGGGAGGGTCCGACACGCCGGCTCCAGGGTCTGGCTGTGACGTAGCGTTTAACACACGCGTGTGTCTTTTACACGAGGCTGAGGTGTGCTGTCCATGGCGTTGGCTGAGGCCCCCTTCCCTCCAGACTCTCAGCACCTGAGCTGCGAGGAAAGGAGCCAGGCACCCAACCCCCGTGATGTGGCTTCGTCTGCCATCCGTTCTGCAGAGCAGAGTGCAGCTTTTCCTGGTACACTTCCTGCCCACCCTTGCACGCTGTGATGCCAGGCGGTGAGTGCACAGTAACGGTGGGGCTGGCATCTGATCATGCCCAAGGAAGTGGGTGGGTCAGTTCACACCTCGCCGATGTTATTTTAAAAAGTCTCAGAGTCTGTAACTTTAAAAACAGCGAGCAGCCCTGGAGCACCTTAGAGACTAACCGCAGTACAGCGGCATCCTGAGCTTTCGTGGGCACTTCCTCGGGTGAGCTGGAGAGGGACAACAGGAACCCAGACATTAGAACAGAAGAGAAGGGGGAAGGTACCTGTCAATTGCAGGCTCGGTGCCAATTGAGCTAATTAAGAGGACAGGAAGTGTCATGTACTGAGCCTCTGAAGTAAATGAGGGTTAAACGCAGGAAAGTCTGGCTTTATAGTGTGACATCCAGTTACTGGCTTTGCTCAAGCCCAGGGAAACCGTGTCCAGTTCGCAGGTGAATGGCAGCTCCCCACTCGCTCTCTAAGTAGCTGGTGAATTTCAGGACTGCTGGTTGTTTTCAGATACTGGTTGAGGCAGGGAGCTCGGTGCTGGTAACGCTCAGGGCAGGTCTGCAGCTTTTCTTTGCAAAGGAGCCACCTGCTTCCGATGAAAGCTGAGACTGAAGATCACTTGAGGCCTGTTCACACCTCCCCAGTTTGTCCTTTGCCGCATCCCTCTTCAGGGAGCAATGGGCTGTCCGAGGGAGAGCACCGCGAGGGTGGCCAGGTGTCCGGTTTGAACCGGGCAGTCCGGTATTTGAGCTTTCTGTCCGGGAAACAAATAGAGAAAATACCGGACATAGAAATCTTGGGTATTTTCTAATTAACTTAGTTTTAGTATCATGAGTATCAGGACGTAGTTGCTACTGCCTGGCCGGTCGACAGGCTCACGCTGCGAGAGTCGCACTGGGTGAGCGTGTCGACCAGCCGGGCAGTAGCAACTACGCAGTAGAGAGGAGGGGGGCAGGGTCTAGGGCGGGATGGAATCCCCGGGGCCAGACTCGCCCATGCGCCCTGCTGGGACCATGTGCGGGACAGGCAGCGCCCCAGGATCTGCATGTGCCCAGGCCAGCCCCGCTCCCCACCAGCTAGTTCCCCCCACCCCCCCCGGCCAGCCCCACTCCCCGCCAGCTAGTTCCCCCCACCTCCCCCCCGGCCAGCCCTGCTCCCTGCCAGCTAGTTCCTCCCACCTCCCCCCCGGCCAGCCCCGCTCCCCGCCAGCTAGTTCCCCCCACCCCCCCCGGCCAGCCCCACTCCCCGCCAGCTAGTTCCCCCCACCTCCCCCCCGGCCAGCCCCGCTCCCCGCCAGCTAGTTCCCCCCACCTCCCCCCCGGCCAGCCCCGCTCCCCGCCAGCTAGTTCCCCCCACCCCCCCGGCCAGCCCCACTCCCCGCCAGCTAGTTCCCCCTATCTCCCCCCAGCCAGCCCCGCTCCCCGCCAGCTAGTTCCCCCCACACCCCCCCCGGCCAGCCCCGCTCCCCGCCAGCTAGTTCCCCCCACCTCCCCCCCGGCCAGCCCCGCTCCCCGCCAGCTAGTTCCCCCCACATCCCCCCCGGCCAGCCCCGCTCCCCGCCAGCTAGTTCCCCCCACCTCCCCCCCGGCCAGCCCCGCTCCCCGCCAGCTAGTTCCCCCCACATCCCCCCCGGCCAGCCCCGCTCCCCGCCAGCTAGTTCCCCCCACCTCCCCCCCGGCCAGCCCCGCTCCCCGCCAGCTAGTTCCCCCCACCTTCCCCCCCGGCCAGCCCCGCTCCCCGCCAGCTAGTTCCCCCCACCTTCCCCCCCGGCCAGCCCCGCTCCCCGCCAGGTAGTTCCCCCCACCTTCCCCCCCGGCCAGCCCCGCTCCCCGCCAGCTAGTTCCCCCCACCTTCCCCCCCGGCCAGCCCCGCTCCCCGCCAGCTAGTTCCGCCCACCTTCCCCCCCGGCCAGCCCCGCTCCCCGCCAGCTAGTTCCCCCCCTTCCCCCCCGGCCAGCCCCGCTCCCCGCCAGCTAGTTCCCCCCACCTCCCCCCCCGGCCAGCCCCGCTCCCCGCCAGCTAGTTCCCTCCCCCCTCCCCCCCCGGCCAGCCCCGCTCCCCGCCAGCTAGTTCCCTCCCCCCTCCCCCCCCGGCCAGCCCCGCTCCCCGCCAGCTAGTTCCCCCCCCCCGGCCAGCCCCGCTTCCCGCCAGCTAGTTCCCCCCACCTCCCCCCCGGCCAGCTCTGTTCCCCCCAACCTCCTCCCGGCCATCCTTACTTCCCACTGGCCGGTTCCTTCCCTCGATCTCCCCCAGCCAGCCCCACAACCCACCAGCTGGTTTTCTCCCTGGCCAGCCCCACTCCCCCCCAATTCTCTCCTGGCCAGCCCTGCTTCCTGCAGCCCCCCCCCCCTCCTCTCAGCCAGCCCCACTCCCCTCCCAGCCACCATCCCCCCATCTGAGATCAAGTGTGTCCGGTATTTTTTTGAAATCATCTGGTAACCCTAAGCACTGTGTCCCCACACCTGGTGTTACAGATGAGCTGTGGATGGAGTTTGATGACCTGGTTCACCATGGTCACATCACTTTAGGCAACAACCTCCCTCCCAGCTAGAAACGCTGCTGCTTTCTCGCTCTGGTACCTCCCTGTCCCCTCGGCTCCCGCCGTGACAGTGCCATGTTGCTTTGGGACCTGCCTCCTCCTCTTCCCCTCTGTGGCATGAATGTGACTCTGACATCTGAGGGTTTGGCCTTCGGCCTCCTGATGACATGCCCATGTGTGCAAGCCTGAAGTCTAATGCACGGGGCGCGTGTGTGGACGTATTCTGCCTCTTCGGACTGGGCCGCTGTTAGTAAAACTGCCCGGAACAAGAACGCAGTTATATCTCCGGCTCTTGTCAAAATGATTTTGAATGTGCTAGCTTTTTGCTAACCGTAAATTTAAATAATAATGCCATGTGTCACTTTTCTAAAAAAATGTAACCATAGCAACAAGAGCATCTAAATTATTACAGGCTGATCACTTCCCCACAGGAATCCCATCACATGCTTTCAAAACAGTCCCACAGGTGTGGGTTTTTAATAGCTCCCCCTCCCCCCATCTACTTTTTCAAACAACTGTGTGTATGGAACTAGGGCTTTCTCCATCCATGTGCTGCCTTTAGAAAACCTACATTTAGCTGCCACCATGCTTTGCGAGCCAGAAAGAGAGCGTTTCAGCCATGATCTTGTGATCTTAAATGGTGGGACGCAACCCTCACTTATGCAAGTAAACCCATTAAGTTACCCTCGTGTAAAGCTAGAATAACTCCAGGAAAGGCAGTGAATTAAGAGTCGTTTTGCTCTCTCCAATGGGATTGCTCTATACGAATAAGGTCAGTGAGCTTGCAGACAGAGCTCAGTGAATTTTTTTCCAGTGGGAGGGAGGGGGAATGAGAAATCCAGATTTAAGGCAAACAAACCAATTTTTAACAATTATCAAATTTAGAAAATACCTCACATTTTTGTTTTGAATTGACAAAGACATTTTGCATCCAGTTGATGATTTTTTTGTTTTGTTTTGTTCAGCTATTTTCCCGTGTTTTTTCTCCACTTGGCCAAATTTGAAAACAAAAAGCTGCTCTGAAACAAAAGGTCAAAATAAAACATTTTGGCATTTTTCTTCAATGGCTGCAACTAGGAGTTGAATTTGACCCAAGTTCAAGGTTTGGAGCCTTGGGAAAAAAAATGGGCAACATTTCTATTTGCCAAAAAACAAAACAAAAAACCCACAAACCTTTGCCCGTCTCTTTGGATGAATATTTTGAGTCTGATTCCATCTCTAGTGGCAATATTGAAAAATCTTTGTTTTTTTTAAACTTCTTTGAGATATCATCCTCAGCAAACAACTTCACTGGATGCCGTCGTTTTGAAATCTGTTAAGTTCTTTTAAACAAATGGTCCAGTCTTGGCCGATGTTCCAGTCTCTAAGCCTGCTGGCCCCTTTATGGGCTGTTACAATCCGTTTCAGATCCCCCAGCTGTGTTTGTCTCTTCCTCCTCCTTTCTGTAAAAAGGAAAAAAAAGAAAAGAAATAACCCCCTACAAAAACCAGAGACATCCACAGTGCTGTCAAACACATGATACTGGAGGAAGAAGAGGGACACGTTTTTCTCTAATCTCTCATTTGGAAGGACTCCTAATGCTCCCTGTGTTGTACTAGTAGGTTGAAAATGTTCAGACACCAAAAGATGATTTTTTAAAAATAGTTGATTGTGTCCCTTGTAAACAAAGGCAGCTACTGTCTGGTGGGTGCAGGGACAGAAATAAAAGATTTATAGGCCCTGCTGGATAGTTGAGGTAAGAAAGCGGGTTTAATAAACATACGTGCATGTAGTAATGAGACCTTAAACCAAACCTGTGGCATATTTAATACCAGAGGCTCCTGCTTGTGTCCCTGGGGCTCCTGCGTCTCTCCCACCAGAGGGAGCTGTGCATTACCCTGCCGACTGCTCCATCTCAGCTGCATTTCCAGGTGAGGTTCGTACCCGCTACACTTTGCAAATTGCTGGGGCAGGAGAGGTGCTTTATAAAGGTAAAATCCTACTTACGGCTCAAGTCTTTCAGAACAAACTCGGGTTTCGTGAGACGTGCCTGGCGTTCGGCAAGGTCGGCACAACACAGGAGCAGTGTGGTATTTTTGCAGAGCTTTGAGTAATTATTGCAGCAATAGAGAAGTGTGGCCAAAGCACCAGAGGATGCAGTTTTCAAGGATGAAGCTTTCATTTTTAGAGTGTGGTTGTAGTCTGGCTGATGTCTCTCCACTAATGCTGTTATGGGAACAATGTGTATTATGTGTCAGTGATTTTTCTCATTACAAAAGTAGGGAGGGAGAGGAGGAGACGTGTGTGAGAGATACAAATGTGCGGGAGTCCTGCAGATCAGGCTGGGATCTGTAAGTCCCTCTCTTTCCTTCACGGTTCCCTTAGCATCACCTTTTAATAGAGTCTAAAACCAGGACTAACAAATTTGTTGAAGATGCGTGAGCCCGAAAATAATCCCGTTCTCTCTCTTAGCTTTCTTAACTCTGCAGGCCCACGCTGCATATGAAATAGCATTAAAAAAGTAAGCACAAGGAATAACGATCAGTAGGAGCAGATCTGGAAATGGTGTGAGAATTAGCGTGCGAGTCGGCATTGTCCTGCCGCTCAGAATGAGCCTTGGCATGTAATATACACTATGTGTAAGGTGTCCCTCTTGTGACGGAGCCAAACCGTCCTACGCGATCCAGCCACCCAGAGGTCTAACAAGTCATTCCAGTCACTACTGTGCCATCGAAGCAAGCAGTCGTGTGTCTCTCATTTCCACGGAGTATCCTTGGAGCTTTGTTTTGGTGCCTTGTTGCACTGACTCTGCAAATGTTCAGAGGCAGAACCACACTCCTGTGGCCAGAGATGTGACCCCACAACAGATTATGGCTTCCCTGCTCATTTATGCCGACAGCACACGTGCTCTCAGACAAGACGGCTACTTGCTCTTTACCATACAGGGTCAGTCGATGTCACCAAACAGTAGAAAATGTCATTCTGGAGTGGGATCATGGGTGGGAAAAAGAATCTAATGCACTAAGGCCAAGTCTACTCTGGTGGGAAAAATCAATGCAAGATGCACAATTCTGGCTACGTGAATTGCATAGCTGGAGTCGATGTATCTTGCACCGATCTTCTGGGGCGGCCCCACAACAGGAGGTCGGTGGGAGAAACACTCCCCTTGACTTCCCTAACTCCTTGTAACAGCAAGAGCGAGGAGTGCAGTGCCAATGAGGGTACGCTCAGCGTTTGATTTAGTGGGTCTTCCCTAGACCCACTAAATCAAATCCCAGAGAATGAATTGATTGCCAGAGTGTCAATCCTCCAGCAAGTGGAGACGTGGCCTAAAATTCATGTATCCGTTCCTGTACCTGACTCCTTGTCCACCTGAGTGGAGATCCTCTATTAGACTCAACAGGCCACCCTGGTGCATGCAGATTTGCTGCAATCCTGCACTGGCTTGGCTTCTTCCTCACCCTGTGACAGTGAGTATCATCGCAGACAGTAACTCCCAGTACACAAGTGCCCACAGCCAGAGTGCTACAGCCCTAGCCTCCCTTACGGCAGAGACTGATCTCTGGTTATAGAACTTGGGCAGCAGGTTCTGCCATCTGCACCCAAGAGAGCTCCTGTGAATGTGATTCATGTCTTCGAGAATGTTTGGGTTAATCTCCTAAAAACGCACTTTGTTTGCTGAATGAGTACGTTATGGAAACAGCCTGATGTTGCCATGAGTACGAGCCCCGGCACACAAAGCAGCAGTGCTCTGAGTCGTTATCCCTGGAAGCCGGGCGCTTGTGCAGCCACTCCGGAGAAATTCCAGAGCTGCCCAGCTGACGAGCAGAGCACACACAGCTGGGTTTTATGTTTCTGCTTGTGGTGCACATTCACACATGCCTCAGTGCACATAAATTTATTCTGCACATGGATGAAAAAGTTTATCAGGAACGTTGTTTGAGACCCCTGATTTAGGCCAAGAAGTGAAGGACAAAGGCAATGTAAATAAGCAGAATATTATCTGCAGTTGAATGGGGTAAGGGTAAACCCTCTGGGAAGGCCATGTGGTCTGTTGGCCTGAGCGCACAACTGGGATACAGGATGTCTGGGTTTCCAGGACTCTCTGCAGCCAGGGACGCATGGGGTGTGTTTCGTCCTGGCTGGAATTCCCTTGATTTTTAAAGAAAGCAAGGAAGGACAAAACATCCCGGCTTTTCCTCTCTCTTTTTTTTCTTAGCCAGACTCCGAGTCTCCTTGTGCACGGCACCTCGTCAGTTTTGATTATAATTCTATGTTTGCAATCTGCTTCAGTTCAGGTTTTCTGTTTTACAGCCTGGCAATCTAGCCTGTGCCTCTCTTTAATCAGTGTGCAGCAGGCATGAATGATGCAGCCCCGTAGATGACGGCTTTTAAAAATGTGTTTATAATACACATCCGTTTTTAGCCTAGACATATTAGTATTTCTTCTCAAGTGCCAGGCCATTAGTCCTGGCTGTAATATAGATAATGCTAGAAGATTGACCCGGCGTTGTTCCAGTCCTTAGCTTAATTAATTTTGGGGTTTGGAAAATGAAATGGGAGTGTCCAGGCTTCGTTTGGATCATTGCTCCGGGGTGGGGCAGGGGTGAGGGGTTCAGTGCGCAGGCTGCCCCTGGGAGAGACGACTACTCCAGCCCTCTCGCACCGCAGCAGTTTGGCACCAGGTGAGAAGCGCCTTTCCATGGCTGCTGCAGCGGGCACAGCCAGGGGAGGGGGGCGTGTCCCCTCGCTGGGGCAGGTCCCAGTTTGTCTGCCCCCTGTGCTCCCCAGCCAGACTGAGGAATGGAGAAAACTGGGCACTTTCCCCATACCGCCTAATGAAGGGGAACAGCTGGCAAGGTCCCTGCAGGAATTGGGGGAGGGGCGCTTCAGTTTCCCCCCCACACACACCCTTCCCTAAAGGGTGCCTTCTAGGTGGGAGGCTCAGGGCAAGGTCTGTCTGGGACGATCACCTGCCTGGTGATTCTGCCTCATCTGTCTGGTTTGATGAGAAGCCTCAATCCCATCCAGGCACAGCCCGATTTCCTGGCACAACCAAACTCTGGCCTTGCGTTAAGTTCTGATATAGGATCATAATTCGAAGGAGTGGTAGAAGGGAGAACAGCAAAATAGAGACAATGGATTTCAGGAAGGCAGACGTTAGCAACCTCAGGGAGCAGGTAGGTAGGTCCCAGGGAAAGCAAAACTAAGGAAAAACAATTGCAAACAGCTGGCAGTTTTTCAAAGGGACATTATTATGGGCACAAGAGCAAACTATTCCACTGCGTAAAAAAGCTAGGACATCTGGCAAGAGACCACCCTGGCTGTACCAGGAGATCTTGAATGATCTAAAACTAAAAAAGGAGTCCTATACAAAGTGGAAGCTAGGCCAAATTACAAAGGATGATTATAAGCAAATAACACAGGTATGTAGGGGCAAAATTAGAAAAGACAAAGGCACAAAACAAGCTCAGTCTAGCTATAGACATAAAGGGGAACAAGAAAACATTCTCCAAATATATCAGAAGCAAGAGGCAGACCAAGGACAGGGTAGGCCCATTGCTCAATGAAGAGGTTAAAACAACAACAGAAAATGTGGAAAATGCAGAGGTGCTTAATGACTTCTTTGTGTTGGTTTTCACCAAAAAGGCCGGTGCCTTGCTGATTGGATGCTTACAATAGTGAATACTGGAGAAAAGGCGGTAGGTTCAGAAGTTAAAATAGGAAAAGAACAAGTTAAAAATTACAAACTAGATGTCTTCAGGTCACCAGGGCCTGATGAAATGCATCCTAGAATACTCAAGGAGCTGATAGAGGAGGTATCTGAGCCATGAGCTATCCCTCTTGAAAAGTCATGGAGGTCGGGAGAGATTCCAGAAGACTGGAAAAGGGAAAATCTAGTGCAAGAAGCAAGGGGCTTAAACTGCAGCAAGGGAGGTTTAGGTTGGACATTAGAAAAAACTTCCTACCTGTCAGCGTGGTGAGACACTGGGATAAATGGCCCAGGGAGATTGAGGAATCTCCATCATTGGAGGTTAGACAAATATCAGTCAGGGATGCTTCAGAACAGTGTTTCTCAACCTAATCCTGCAGACCAGATCCAGCCCGCAGGCCCTGCTCTTCATCCTTCCTCAACGGCCGCCTTGCTCTCCTACCCACTAGCACGCGCTGCTTTCCAGTAGGGAGGGAACAGAGCACTTGAGTAGTCGGCTACCCGATCCGCCCAGACTACGCACATTCCCCTCCCCCCACTTGCTGCCCCTGAATCAGAGGAAGCAAAGGGGGAGGGGAGCAGGAGCCAGTGTGGGGGCGGGGAGTCAGCTTAAAAGCCGGTTCCCCCCAGCACTGTCTCCATGGGGCCTCCTGCCCCACCCTCGCTATCAGAGGCAGCGACGCGGGGACGTGCCGCAAAGCTCAGCACGGGCAGAGGCTGCTCCGGCAGCAGCCCCTGTCCATGGGGGGGCGGTCCCAGCTCCCCACTGGGACCCCCTGCGGACAGGGGCTGCTGGACCGGGCAGGAGCCGGGACAGAGTAAGCCGGCTCAGTCCCGGCTTGTGCCAGGTCCAGGAGCTGTCCCCGCTGCCATTCACCGAACTGGCTCTTGCTACACTTAAAAGGCAGCACCACAGCGGTCCCAGACCCAGCTGGAGCCGGGCTTGCTCAGTCTGGGCTTGCACTGCATCCATGACCTACCCCCTGTGGCGCTCTCCTGGCTGGCTCCGGCTCCGGGTCCTCCCCCTGCTGCGCGCCCAGCTCCTGAGACATTTAAACTGCAGAGCTGCAGCGGGGGCAGCTCCTGGACCCAGCATGAGCCAGGACTGAGCCTCCCTTATTGACTAACGTGCAGTCGGTACAAATTGTGTCGACTGCATGATCAGCCAGTTACCTGCCTCTTAACAGCCTTGTTTTCCAGTCCTCTGGATTGCCCCAATGTAACTGAGCGCAGCTGTTTTGTCACTTGCTGTGATTAATGGATTTGGAGCAAGGTTCAGTTTGGCCCTAGGGATCGGGGGGGGGGGGGAACACGTGGAAGTTACGTGGGGGGTAGCAATTTATTATACAACTTTCTGTTGCTTTTTCTGCTAAATTCCTTTTCCTTTCTGGCCCGGTGATGAGGGAAGTGCACTTATTTTACGTACCTAGTCAGTGCCAAATCAGCGCACGTTATCTCCTTCTGCCACGTAACCTCCGCACGTGGCGTCACTGTGTGTGTTGCCACTGAACGTGGCCCAGAGCCAACCTTGAGCATGTACACCCCCTTACTCCAGGCTGCATTTCTCTGAGTTTGTCCCTTTCTATAGTCCAAAGTAAGAATCCCTTGGCCCACGTTGGAGGGGAGCTACCTCTGCAGGGAAACGTGGCCACTGTTTGTGGCAGAAAGTGAAGAATCCTCACCCCACCTGACACTACAGGAGGAACGGAGTGCAGCCGGCAGAAGGTAATCAGGGAAGCTGGACTCTGGCCAGCACCTTGGGCCTGACACCTCTGCAAAGACTCCGAAAAGGGGACTACAACATAAAAGCAACCCCTGCATGGTGAGTATCCAGATTTGATTTTACGGGTATAAAATAGGATTTTGACGCCAGCCAGCGGAGCTATGGAACTGAAGGGATTCTTTTTCTCTTACTGCTTTGGCTTATGCTTCACCCTGGTCATCTGAAATCTTAAGTAATCTCTCTCCTTGATGCTAACGATCTGATCCAGGCACTGGCACGCTGGACATGGGGAGCACCACAGTGTATCTGCTTGACTCTGTTGCTTAATATCTGTGCAGGGGAAAGAGTAATTCCCTCATTTGGCAAAGCTGCACATAGCAAAGAGCTCTGACAACTCTTACTCTCCTCGGCAGGAAAAAGAAATATATTTAGCTGATGAAACATCTGCCCTGCTCCCTTTATCTGTCCCCCTCCCTCCTCCGGCACGTCTGGCCTCACTGAAACAATGTTAAATTCTGCCTGGATGGGAAATCGCTGGTTCAGATGATCTTCCGGCTTCACTCTATAGCATCCATGCAAGACACCGGCGGCACTGATCCTACCCGACGTCGGGCAGCTTGCGATCACTGGGAGAAAGAGGCGGCTATCTGAGCTGTGAAACGCGCTGCAACAATATATTAATCTTCATATCCTTGCCCAAAGGCACCGGCTGACCTGCGGCGCCCTGGAGCAGAAGTGACTGTAAAGTTGACAAACGATTTTCGTGGCGCTTTAGTGGCCACCAGAGGCCAGTCAGTCTGCGGAGCTGGGCCCCGCGCGTTTAGCGGCAATGGATGGTTTAAATGGCTTTTAATTCTGTGGAAGTGCAGCCGCTTCCCTGCGACGGGCGCTGCAGTGGGAATGTAAGTCGGCCCTTTGCATTGTTGCGATGTGCCCTGGTTTCCTTTGGCCCACGTCCTGGCAGGCGCGTTCAGAGCCATTGGGACTGGAAGCAAAGGAGCTTTGCCGTTGGGGGGCGGGGGGGTTCTCTCTGGAAGATGGATATTTTCCCTTTGCCAAGGTACACGCTCAGCGAGGAGGATCTTTCAGCGAGTGTCCCGGGCTGGGGCAACACCCGCACCGCCTTCGGACTGGGGCCGTGCTCCTCTGCTCCGTCCACGGGGCCCAAAGGGACGTCAGAGGCTGCACGAGGCTTCGCTGGACGTGCCCCTGAGTTACGTCACCGTGAGAGTCACACCAGCTTCTGAGGCACAAGGGAGGGGGCCAGCTAGCAAGTGTGAAAAATCAGGACCCTTTTTTGGGGGAGGGGATTGGTGCCTATGTAAGACAAAGTCCCTAATAGTGGGACAGTTGTGGCTGGCTGCCCGACAAGGGGAGAAATCCCTCTCCCCCCGAATGACATTTTGATATTAACTCCAAGGAAGGCGCAGGTTTGACCTAAGACTTTACGGTGTCCCGCTGGAGAACCAAGCCTGCATGCACTAAGGATGGAAGCCTATGAGAGCGGCCATGCAGAGTCACCCCTATGGTCCATCTAGCCCGATATCTGGTCCTCTGACAATGGCCGGTGCCAGGGGTTTGGGAGGGAACCAACAGTGCAGGGCAGTTAGGGAATGATCCATCCCACCATTCAGTCCCAGTGTCTCACAGTCAGAGGTTTAGGGACACCCAGAGCACGCGGCTGCATCCCTGGCCATCTTGGCAAAAGCTATTGTCCTCCAGGATTGTCTCTCGTGCTGCTTTTGGCCTTCACAACATCCCCCAGCCATGAGTTCCACAGGTTGGCTGTGCAATGTGTGAAGGAGTGCTTTGCAATGTGTGTTTTATTCTTTCTGCCTATTAATTCCCTTAGGTGACCACTGGTTCTTGTGCTGTTACATGACGGGGTAAAGAACACTTCCATATTCCCTTCCTCCAGGCCATTCGTGACTGTAGAGACCTCTCAACCGCTTTCACGGCCAGCCAGGGACCTGCCACTCCCTCTGGCATTGTGGCTGCTCCTCATGCCACAATATCAGACCTGGGCCATCCCCAAAGTGGCAGAATCCAGATTCACTGGTTGCTTCCGGCAAGGTTGGCCTGCGAGACGAAGATCCTCGTGCTCTGTTGTCTTTCTGGGCTCGCAGGGCAAGAAGGAGATCATGCCCTTTCTCATCTTCCCTCCATGCAACTGCCCCCATGGCATATCGGCTTGTGCCCAGCTTTGCGCTGTTTCCTATGTCCCCTGGCCTGGGGCAGCGTGGAGCTGCTGAGACAGTCTTTCATCATCTTTAAGCCAGACTCCTCATGTTACGAAATCTCCCTGTCCACTTGCCGCAGCATTCCAGGGCCGGAGACGTGGCACGGATTTTCTCTCTGCTGTTGAAATAAAAAAAAATCCTTCTGCTTGTGACATCTCATTCTGCCCCCTCCGGGGAGCCGGGCCCATTTGCACAGTGGGGTGCTGAGCCCGGCTGGAAACGACTTCAGGCAGCGCCCCGGCTTCCAGCACCCTTCAGCCCAGCGGTGGGAGATGAGGGGGGTTGGGTTTTTATACCATGCAAATGATTCTCTGTTCTGCCAGCAGAAACGTGCCATTTACATGCGTAGGGAAACTCCACTTGCATATCCCTGGGCGAGAGCCTGAATTCGGGCTGTGGATCTCCTCTGTCAATCAGGGCTGGTTGCTCATGATAGCATCGGCAGCCCGGAAACGCAAACCAGTTACTCCTGGCCTCTGCCTTCGCAAGACTGAGCTTTACTGGAGATTAGATGGAGCGGCAGCCAGTGGTTCCTGGAAACTGAGTACTTGGGCAGCCGCCCAGGAGAGATTCAGGTGCTGCCCAGCTGATTAGCAGAGCGCCCACAGTCATCAGCATGTGTCTACTGATGGTGCACACCTGCACATTCCTTGGTGCACAGAACATAAAATTTATTCTGCACGTGGATGGAAAAAAATTAGAGGGAACATTGGTGGCAGTTCCCTGCCATGCTCATCTGTCTGCTTCACCCACAGACTTGGCCAGTTTTAACTTTGCCTTGCAGGTAACAATCAGTGAACCCCGAGACGTCTCTCTGGAGTGTCCAGTCCTCCTCACTGTGACACAGAAATTATTAAGTCGGCTGCCTCCAAAGAGACAGTGTATGCACTAGTGTGTCCAGTTAGCTGGGGAGTCGCTCTATACTTCAACGCTGCATCTAGATTGGCCTGATTTTCTGGAAATGCTTTTAACGGAAAAGTTTTCCATTAAAAGCATTTTCGGACCAGAGCGTCTAGATTGGCACGGACGCTTTTCCGCAAAAGCACTTTTTGCGGAAAAGCGTCCGTGCCAATCTAGACGCGCTTTTCCGCAAAAAAGCACCGATCGCCATTTTTGCAATCGGGGCTTTTTTGCGGAAAACAAATCTGAGCTGTCTACACTGGCCCTTTTGCGCAAAAGCTTTGTGCAATAGGGACTTTTGCCCGAACGGGAGCAGAATAGTATTTCCGCAAGAAGCAGTGCTTTTGCGGAAATTCAAGCGGCCAGTGTAGACAGCTGGCAAGTTTTTCCGGAAAAGCGGCTGATTTTCCAGAAAAACTGGCCAGTCTAGACACAGCCCAATAGAAGAGCACTAAGGTGGCTTATGGTAAAACTAGGACTAAGTTTACTAATAAAGAGCAGAAATGCAAGTGATACCAAGCAAGACAAAAAGAGACAGGCATTGCTTCATGCAAAGCTCAATGTGCTTTAGCTGTTAGACACTAAAACTTAATTTTAGCACCTTCCGAACTTTGCAGCACCTCTAGTCCTCCAGATTAAAGGGTCCGATGTTCACAGAACCTGAAGGGGGCCAAATGCCTTGTTCCGGCGGGAATGGACAATTAGAATGTCTTCTTGCCCCCTTTGTGTTTCCCCAAAGACCATTGTCTACTTCAGGCGCCAATGGGGCTGCCTGCCGGTGCAGAGTCTGCCTCCAGACGTGCTCAGTTGGTTTCTTTATTTACCTTTATATGTGACTGTACTTTCATTGCTCCCACCTGCAGTCAAGCAGGTCCGCCAGGTAAATCCACAGCCCTTTCTCTAGGGCAGACGTGAATTTTGCACTGCCTCCAAAACACGTTTTAAGAACATATTCCCAGCACACTTGCCTAAGTCTTCATACACACCGCTATGTCCATCAGGCAGCGCTACTCCTGACCAGGGCCCTGGCAGTGTCTGTATAATGCCTTTTGGAGTATAGCACTTGTCAGTGAGTGTCAGGTCTGATATGAGCTACAGTACAGGGCATCGTCTGCAGTGGGCATTCAGGGGTAGAGAGTCTCCTGAATTCACAGGTTCTAGGCTCAGCTATACTGGGTTGTGCTCTGTGTAGTTGTCAGGCTTTCAGACCCACTAGGCAAGGTCCTCAGTAACGAAGATGGACCGAGTCACATCAACAGACAATTTAGCTCACCCGTTTCCTCCTCTCTGTGCGTACAGCAAGGCGCCTATGTCCCAGCCTACACGGCTTTATTTCAGAATAACCACAAAGAAAGAACAGATATAAGGTCCCCATGGGAGAAGAGAGAACACAGCGGCTCGTTCTGGAATATTCTTTATCTCCAGTATTTGCTCACAGCTTCTCCTCGTTACCGGTACAACGCCTGAGGAATGTAAAGGTGCCTGGCAGCGAAGCCCCCTCGTTATCGATCTAGGTATTTCAGAATTGTGCATCCATCCGTCTGTCTTGTCTAAAGGGTAAGAGCTAAGACCACCACGTTTGGTATGCCGCTTCCTCTGAGCCTAACGCAAAGCAGGATCGGGTTTGGTTGTGCCAAGGAAATGGGAAGTGCTGGGAATAGGACTGGTTTCCACTGCGTGGAAAGGGAGGGGCACAGCATGAAGGGACGTAATTCTGAGAGTAGCTACTGGGGGCGGCGAGCCTGCAGGTGAGAAACCCCCTGCAGCGAGATCCCTGAGGGCAGCCGCACCACCAGCAGTGTGGCCAGCAGG